>NC_070590.1:22657735-22991901 GCF_027409825.1 Scomber japonicus | reverse complement strand
GACAGTCATAGGAGCTATAATGGTAGCAACATGAAGGGGGTGGGGGCTTCTGAGGAGGCGCTCCAATGAAATATAAGCAAGAGACAGAAATATACCACTGAGGCGAACAGCAGTCTGATGCACACCCTCATATTTAATACAGCCTGCACACCATTAAAGAATAAAAGAATATGCTAGCACCCACACTAACAATGCCAGGTGAGATAATTAAGTTAATTATGTGTTGCCTTTTATGCCAGTCCACAAGCGCTGACAGATGCCAGTAGCCCTGAGGAACTAAGTGCTCACCCATGGTTCTCCAGATTGCCCCTAAAAGAAAGCCTTTCACTAGTCCGCCCGTTCCCTATGGCAACAGTCGACCCCCCTCGCGTCACCTGCCAGCGAGGGAGCAGGTGGACTCAGCAGGTCCAGGTGGAGGCTTCACCTGTCACACTTCCAGAGCCATGGCAACCCATGCCAACACAAACACGAACGGTGGCACAAAATAGTCCAAAGCTGCAATATTTCAAGCAGGTTTCATTATGCAAAATACATGTAAACACGCAGGCATTTATAAATAGCCATATTTACATGTGGTTAGAGCACATGCAGACTGCGAGGTACAAGACGGACTATAGGTGCTGATTTAAAGGAGCCTTTGTCGTCATTTCTGTCTCTAAGAATTCCTGACAGCATATGCCGAGGCCGGCCCAGCTGAGTCTGTTTAGATTTCACAGCTAATTTCATTTGTGATAACATTTTATTGCAGAAACATATGTACAGTATGTCCTTATGTTCTATTTTTGATCACAACAAGAGCTCTTTATTTATTTTTGTATTTTCCTCTCCTTAAGGCTTATATGGTACATGTGTGGGGCATTTACATATAATGTGGATCCATCTTTATTTTGTTATTCTCTACATGCCAAGGAGGAGAAATCCACCCTTGATAATCAGAGAGAGTGCTCTTCATGAAGAATAAATAGGAGGATGTGATTTTCTGGGCTGAATGAGGGTTGCGTGTGACCCTTGATGTGAAGTGAGTGACAGTGAGGCAATCCACAACAGTATCTAAGGTCACAACCCCCAACCCTGAAATACAGCGCAATCAATACTGGCAATGAGATGCGGTGTGACGAGTGGTCTATCAATACCAGCGGGCAGATGGAGGTAGATTCATAAATCAATCCTGTCTTTCACGTTCTGATTGTACAAGAGCACTTACAATAGCAGGACAAGAGGGCATGTCAGCAGTTTACTGTTCCCCCTTCAAACCAAAACAAACCCTTGAAGCAAAAATGTTAATAAAATCTTACAAAATTAGCTTCAGATCTATTTTAAACAGATCATGTCATTTTCCTCTCTTGCATATACAGTATTTCAGCGACAAACCCAATTCTGCTGAATGGAGAAAGTACAGCGTTCCACTGTAAGTCTTTGACGCAACTTGACAAACAAATGGATGATTTTGAGCAGAGAAATGACAATGATGGAACACACCTTGATATTAAACCACTGGTCCGATGAAAGGTACTTAATGTTTTAGCATTGACAACTTAAATCAATTCCACATGCCATTAAAATGATATGTTTTACTCTTTTGCCTTCCTTCAACTTTGCCTGCAATCCCTCAGTGGTTAATGGCATGATAAATGTACAGGGAGATAGTCGCATGCCACTTCTCAGCTGACAGTGTGGGACGAATGATGTAGTGGCTTCTAACTCTCCTCACTGGAAGAGACATCGATAGCTTTACTGGTCCACTACAAGTCTAACCAGAGTATGTCAAGGGTTACTTATTGGAATTACATCTGTCCGTCTTTTTCATCTGGCTCTGAAATGTCCTCCTTAGCACAATTTAAAGGCTGCTGTTCATTAAGGCCAGCTGACACAAGTGGTGGCACGTGTGGGCAATGTGTGATATTACACACACTGTGTAGATCTTATTCCCCTAAAACGGTGAATATCTGTGCAAGGGTACTGGGCTCTGACCTCTGGTTCCACAGTTACCCTCAGTTGGGAAATCAATGAAGCGCGTGCGCAAAAGGGCTCCCTTAGGACAGTTCACATCTGCACAAATCAGCACTGTTTTGTCACCACCATTTTTTCTCAGCTCTGTCAGATGAGATCAGAAGGCACAAATGTGCCACATTTTATGCACCTACATTAGATCTTCACACACAAATAACCATAGGCTACCCAGGGGACAGGTGATCCTGACCATACTTAACACGTCTCAATAAATATAAAACAATGAGAGAAGTAGGCCGCAAAAGCGACTCAATTCTCAATTAAAATATAATCCTCGCAATGATATTATTGTATCATGACGAATAAGATGGGAATATAGAAATGCTGCAGTATAATATCCATTTGGATGACTAAAATGTTTTATCTTGCGTGCATCAAAATCTGATTTTGATTAATATTTTAATTCCCTGCAATGACAACCTGCACTTTATAATTTCCCTTTCAAATCTCGGTTTCTCTATTCTCTGTCATGCTGCACAATTCATTTGCTTTCCAGGCCCCTTGGTTGGCTCTGGTTTTGTCTTTGCTTGATACTGTACAGTATATGAGTTTCTTCCCTCGGGTCTCTCAGACATGCAGAATACTGAGCTGTGCACATTTAGGTTGACAGATTAGTTTACATTTGGTTTGACACCACAAGAGAAGGGCTCGGCTTGCCTGCAGTAACGACCACTACTTTCTGGGTTGGTTTAGTGTGAAAGCATGGCCTGCCAGGAGAAATATGGAGGTCCAAACCCTGACCCAGTAGGACCTGCCCATGAGTTCACAGCCCCATGCCTTCAGAATATGAGGTGAATCATCTATATGGGAGTCCATATATACCAAGTAAAGCAGAAAGAAGCCCTGGGGAAGATTCTGTTTCTAAATTAGTGGCCACTGAAGGCCGCATTACGGAAGAATGCATAATCAGGCTTCAAGTGCGCTTAATTCAACACTGACCATCTCAGAGAGGGAGAGAGAAAGAGACAGAGAGAGGGAGAAAACAAGTCAGTCAGTCATGTGTTTATTTGTGAGTATACTATATGCATTGTGTGCTTAATTATGGTATAAATCATTTAATAGCTGGTTGAGCAAGATGTTGCTATTTCAAAGTATGTTATGTGATTTTAATCATGTTATGCATTTAGAACTAGGTTTAAATGAGCTCTGCCATTTTTTCATGTTTCTGACTATGATGAACAGATATATCAAACTGATATGTGCTGCTTATACTAGATGGATTTGTTCTTATCTCTGTGAGACCACCTCTCTTAGAGTAGCGCAGCTGCTTTCAGATGGCTCAGGTCCCTTGGCTGAACCCACCACACAAACAGACACACATACATAGGGACACACACACACATACACACACCTCCTTTCCCCTAGTGTGGACTCCGCAGCTGTTCCTGTTGGGAGTCTGTGTGATTTGGATCACTCAGGCCAGAACAAAGTCTAGACCATTGTAGGAAAAATAGGTGCCTTGAGGAAGATTAGTGAGACTGAAAACAATATATATATATATATATATAGAAAAAATATGTATCAAATATCTGTGAATTTGTAGTCGGTAGTGATGATTTGGAAATGACAAAAATTAACGGTACACTTAATCAAGGCTTTTCACCCTGGGTTGCTTCTAGTGGCCTTCACTTTAGACTGTGACTGTGTGGGCGTTTCTGAAAAAGTATTCAGCCACAGCCATTCAGCAACATTTACTGAGTAAATTCATGTTAAAAAAAAGAAAAGAAAAAAAGATTGATTCTCATTGTGCCAGACCTATGGGGTGCATAATGCAACAAGTTTATTTTAATGACAGACGTAATCTATAAAAATCTGTCAAAGTGATGTACTAAATCCAAAGCAGAAACAAATCTAAAAGTGCTTGGTTCATTACAGCATGTATGTGGTTGAAAGCACCAAAGACTAGTCCACAACAAAGCTTTATCAAAGAACATCTGGACTTACTGATATTCTAGTTCTTATAATTCTCATATTATAGAGTTTAGTTATGCAGATGATAGTCTGCTGTATCTTCCCGTGTAAAACAGATAAAGTAGTAGTAATAATTAGTCATTATTTTCACAATAGGTAAGAGACAACAGTTAGTTTATATCAATAACTTAAGATTTGACTTATTGAAGTTGTGCCACACTGCACATACTGGAGTAAAAGCTGAAGTTAACATGCTTCACCCATAGTTTCATTTTAATGCTGTATAAAGCAGCTAAGAGCCAGCATGAAAAGGCACATTATACTATAATCTTTATTTTTATCAAAGCCTCAGGTCTGAAAGTACACCTAAAATCAATTCATATCATTAACCAATATAGGTATTATATTGATTGCACTGCTTAATGAAATAATTAACAAGTATAT
Source organism: Scomber japonicus (assembly GCF_027409825.1). Lineage (NCBI taxonomy): Eukaryota > Metazoa > Chordata > Actinopteri > Scombriformes > Scombridae > Scomber > Scomber japonicus. The sequence goes on along the minus strand of NC_070590.1, from coordinate 22,987,536 downwards.
TATTACCATTACTGACCTTACTCAATCAAAGAGAACAGAAAAATAAAAGATATTTAACACCCAACCTCTTCTATCCATATATTGATCGCATCACATTCAGTGAGGCCAATGAGGCATGGACAATACAATGGTTGGTGATTGCTGATTGCTAAAATGGCCCTGGCCTCAGGCAATTTCATACATCTGTTACATATCGCAAAGTACATACAATGGCTCAGTTAGCTTCAAATGTGATATGACTCCTTATGCAAATAATCATAAAATTATTTTAGCTGGTACTATATAAATATATTTCTCAACAGCAAATATATGTTATAGAATAAACTCTGTAGTCACACACAGTGTCTTTCTCAGCTCAAACTGACAAAACAAAATGTGTCTTTCAAAAGCTGGTAGTTTCAAAGCAATAATCAAAGTGACAACATCCCGTTCATTATCAATATACAGGAATAGGGAGAGAAGGCAGTAAGAAATCTATAACGGGGGTCAACTACGGAATCGAAAGTGGCAATATGCCACTTTGACTATGCATAATGTCAGATTCAAACATGGGAACTCTTGGCATAGTTAGCATTGTGTCAAATTGACAGACAATGCTGGCCTCAGTTGTTTCACTGCAATTTCTATCATTTAATTATGCCAGGATAGATGAACTGGTGGATCAGGGTACTTTGATTGGGGTTTGATGAGCCAGATGATGATTTAGTGGTTTGGCTTATATACTGATTTGAATTATATATTCACACTGCTCATATAAGCAATGTAAAATAAATGACAAGAAGGAGGGCAAAGTCATTTGTAGCTTCTAATGTCCAAAAATATAGTGTTGCAACATTATGATCTTTATGATTGCCTCTTAAAACTTTGCCTTTAAATTATTCCTGTAATAAATCATACTGTGAAGTGGCTGATATTGAGATACTATCTGTTTGTCAGTGATCTTGCTCTTAAGTATGACCTGAAACATCTCCACAGTGAGGAGGAAAGTATGTTTTTGGGTCGTGTGTGAAACGGCACATCTGCTTTGGACAGTGAACTCTTATCCCTCAGGACTACTGTAAATGAGGAGTTTGTGCTCATTTTACTTTATTTTTAGAGACTTTTTTAGATTAGATAGATCATGTTAGCATGAAGTATTATTTATGAGCATTATAGTGCATTGATTGTGTATGTTAATATAAGTAAGTATGAGTGTGTTTTCACAACATACGAACAAAGGCCGAACTGGAGAAAGGACAGTGGTTGGACTAACAGCAATCAATCGACCTTGGCATGAGAATACCACATAGCAACATTTACATTGGTCTTTGAGAGGACAAACACATATTTGCTGGTTCAATACTTTACACAACTCTGAGACAACTCATGATTGTGCTCTCTTTTCTGCTTGTAGTATCTCGGTTGGAGAGGGTATCTGCTGTTAAATTCATCACTTCTTGGACATGAGTAGCCACAGCTAAATCAATAGCTTGTGTGGTGGGGAAAGACTGTGTTCTTGCATGTTTGTTCATTTGCACTCTGCTCCATTTGTTGCCAGAACATGACCGAATGTGGTGGCCAGGTAACACACTTCTCCTTGTGAAAACATGTTCGAGCAAGAGAGATGTTGAGAAGCTTACAAATAATTCATTTGGAGTGCACTGTGGTCCACTGACCGTGACCGTTCTGTCACTACCCAGCATGTAGTAACGGCAGGACAATGTGTGAAGGAGGCATCTGTTGTCACCACTACGCCTCATGACAAAAGCTTTGAATTTCCATAAATCAGTTTTTGTGTTTGAATATAAACATTCAGAGATCCAGCCAAAATTGTTATTGGCACTAAAAAAATATTTGCTGTAAAACCAGTGTTGTATCTCTGCCAGGAGAACTAGTCTGATCTCCTGTTTCCCCAGCAGGGGGGATTTCCTCTTTTTAAATGACACCTGTGCCATCCTTGCCACTGAAGGGATCACACGGCTGAAATATGAGAGAGATGCAGCATACTGTAGTACATCACAGAGGTCTAGTACCTGTGTGATTTAAGGCGATGGCTTCCAGGATGGCGCTCGCTGATAAACGGTGCAGTTTATACAGAGTCATAATGGCTTCTATGTTGTGTAGTCTTTAATAAGAAGATGTTAAAGGTACACTATGCAAGATTTGTCACAATAGCGCTAAAGACTCAATGAAGGGAGCAAGCGGCGCTGGTGAGAACAAAGCATTATTTTCTGATTATTTCATGGCGGTTACATTGTAAAGCACAAAATCACACCCAACATTGCAGAAAGATGTTGGATGTTGTATTTTGTGTGAATGCAGAGCTATACACACCCACTGCACAGAGGTTGACACCCAGAAACACTGACACCCCAGAAAAGTTTTTAGGGAAATCCTACATAGTATACCCTCAAAGAATGTTTGGCCAAAAACGTTTTTTTTTTGTAAACTATTGTTATAACTTATCAACTTGACCAGTCCAAACGTATTTATTGAATTTGAAAAGGGGAAAAAAATCCAATGAATATGATATAAACTCGCGCAGCTGTGGCTGTGATTTCACTTAACATGAACATAGAGTAGTGATTACAACTGATATTTTCTGTCAGTTCATTTTGTTAAGTTGGTATAGACTTGCTAGCATGAGTAACTGCTGGATATCAGGGATAACACTTCCATATATCCTCAAATTCTGAAAACCCTTTGATACTACCTCTGTGTTCCTTAGTGTTGGTACTATGGCACCTCTGACTTCCGGGCTCAACCATAGCGGATGCATGGTTGTAGTGGTCAGGTGGGCGGCCATGGGTGACTGGAAAGGGCTCAGAGGCTTACTTTCCAAAGCCAGCCCTTGTGTGGACCGGGAGTTTCAACTACTTAATGATAGGGGTTAATTTTTCCAGTCAGACTGGAAGAAGAACCCCGGGGGTTTATGCTGGATGTTGTTCATGTTTTGAATGTATGGAACTCTCGATGATGCCGGTTATTGTGGGTCATTATACATAAGCCACAGTGGCCCAATGCTGTTTCTCGTACTCCACCCCCCATTAAAGAATTGTAGTTATATTAAACAGATTCTGGATTACAATGGCCATTCAGGGCTTGGTGTCCCTCTCCTGTGACTGATCTTTGGCGCAGGTCAGCCAGTAACATAATGTACTGTAGCAAGTCAGCAAGAGTGCAGCAGGTACGCTCAATGGTCTGGCTTTGAGAGTGTGGACACAGTAATTTATACATCCAGCTGAGTGGCTGAGGAGTTACAAAAGCCTTCTTCAGAAGTGTGGGTTTGTTTGCTACCACACGCTTGGTCTTGGGGGGAGCCAAATAGTCAGTCTGCATGGTTTCTATAGGAGGCTCCAGAGTCTCCATCTCATCACATTCTGGGCCAGGGAAGGCTTAATTGCATTCTTAGGAGCATCTTAGGATGGGTTGAGCTTGCTGCCAAAATCAAGAAAAACAGGAATAATTGTAATTGAGAAGGGAAAATGTTGCCATCCTCTAGCCAGTGGAGTTGCCGCCCAGACCAAATGAAACCACATGAAGGCAAGAGAATGTACTATAGGCTGACATCTGATTAATACCCTCAGCCTTGGGTTGACGCCTGTAATAGAACTGAAGCCACATGATAAGTTGAATAGGCCGCTGAGATCAGATTTGAGATTCAGGTGGATTTTCTCAATGCCATCCAGAGGGCAATAAAATTTGTGTGGCATGTTGTTTTAATCATGGGAGAGGGAAGAGGAGTAAGGATTTATTTGCTACTGAACCTCTGTCCACTACACAGCTATACAGTACCTGCAGCCCTGAAACATGGCCACTTTGACAGAAACCATTGCACATGTCAACACAACTGGATGGATAGAAATGAGCATGTTGACAGTGTGTGTGTGTCTGTTTGAAGGCGTGCCCTTGAACCATGATATGTGTTGTTCATTACCATTTAATAAAACAGCAGAATTATCCACTTTTTTATTGAACAACATAAAGTCAGGACACTACATCACAGTGTTTCATAGTTCAGTGCCTCACATCTGTTTTGGCTTGCAACTCCTTTAACAGCCATTATCATAGGCTGCATTATGGGATGAATGATTTTTAAAAAGATATTATGGGTATAATTATCCAGTAATTCACAAGAGAATATAGTAGAAGACAGATAAAGAAAATATAATTTGTTGTAGCAGATTAGCAGTAGCAGTTTTTCTGCTTTAGCAACAAATTTGGCTGTATCATTCACTAAAACATCCAGAGTATAGCTGATTCACATGCAGTGTACAGTGTGTGAAGTGTTCAGAAACTGAGGTTTCACTTTTACCACTTAGATATTAAAGTTATAAAGTATCGTTGTCATACACATACTGTATTTACTAGAGGTCCTTTACTGAACATACAATAAATGTACTGACTGCTGCAGTTCAGCTTACATTGAAAAAAATGTGAAGACAGCACTTTTCTCTCCAGTTGCTACAGACCTGCTACATAAAAAGAAGCTGATAGCTTTTATACTTACTGAAATTATAACCCATCCATTTTAGTGACATTTCATTTTGGTAGAACATTGTCACTGTTTTGTTTGCATTCTTCATCTTTATTAATTTGCGAAAAACATTTTTGCTGAAAAGGGATTCAGGATTGTGTGCCATAAGTACAGATATTTATAATGAAAGAAATGTGGTTCCGGGCTCAAGGTCAGCATACAACTGCAGCTGATTCAAAAGAGAATATCAGGCTAAATAATGTCTGCAATAAATAACAGCTCCACATTACTGTAAAGGTGGTAATAAGTAAGATTTTACTGCCCCGTTGCACAAAATGACCATAATATATCTGCAGTGGGTTGATAGGAATTATTGATCAATACCAATGAATCAGCACAAGTCATCAGATGCTGAGATTTCCTCTCTATTTTTGACCTGAACCTTTTTGATCTTTCAAATCGAAAAAATGTTTCCTCCCTTTGAGCTTACTTCCATTTTCACCTATGAGCGACCGACTGACATCACAAGATTGTTCCCAAACCAAAAAAAAAGGGTATTGTGTTTTTGTGTCGTGCATATTACCTTACTGCTCTGGATTTCTTTTGCGACTCTGCTCCCAGGTGGGTTAAGTGTATCAGAAAAACTATATGGTTTATGTCAGTGACGCCTGCTGGTAGACATTATAGTGGTGGGGCTTGTGACCTGACAACGTTGGTGCAGAAAGACAGTGAGAGAGGTCACAGCAACTTTTAAAGCTGTTTTAGCTTATTATTACATATTAAAACAGTTGTTTTAAGGATGAAAATGGTGAGCTCAATGTTTGATCTTTCTTTTTAATCAAGATTGTTGCTCTGTCAGGTGTAATGTTATGAGTTTGGAAGTTTAGTTCAGTTTCAAAAGTTCTGCTGGTTCTTGCACCCCCCAATCTAAAAACTACATAGAATTTTTTTAATCAAATTTTACTATATACAAACTACTCAAATGATGCACCCACTGTAACAATTACTTAATTAATGATGAAAGAGCCATGCCCTCTATATACGGCCATCTGGAGCGAGACATGTAATTGCTCAGGTTATGGATGAGAGAACATACTAAAGTTACTCCAAGTTACACAGGTGTCAGGAGCAGAATGTTGCGACAAATTACAAATCATCCCTTCAAATGACTTTGACAAATGACAAATGAATTTGCGTGTGTAATATGTCTTCATTCCCTTTATTTTATTCCCCTGGATTAAGTTCAAATTTAACCCTCAACATCCACTTTTTCCACCCAAAAAAGCCATTTTTAATGACGTGACTACACACTGTCAGTGTCAAACAAATTAATGTTATGCAGTATACTGCAGGAAAAACAATATTTCTTATCTTAAATCTTTGTTAATAATTAGAAACATAAAGATGTTTGGACTGAAAAGACCTGAGAAATACACCTTTTAATGTCAATGTATAAGCCTGGTATGTAATGTCAAGCTATAAAAAATGATAGTGTCCATCCATGGCTCATTTAGCAAATAAGATAATATCACTTCACGTACCTGCCCGATAAAGTCATGGAGCCTCCCACTAATTTTCTTTGACTTACTTCTCTACTTCTCTGTCCTAGGGTGATAAGCCGTGATAGTCACCTAATCTTGTAACTTCTGGCAGCTGTGAAGCTATCTCATCAATTAAAAATTCCCAGCAGAGGATTGAATCCCAAAAGGAATTACTAAAAAAATATTATCCAATTATGATCTGCTTACAGCTGTGTAATTATACTTGACCACAGTTAGTCCTGCTGTGTGATGAGGGGATAGCTGAAGTCCACCTCTTTTTAATTAACCTGGATGCATGTGGCTCAAAAACTTAATGGATCAGGCCGATGCACTGGTCTGAACTCAAATTATGAATTGAATGATCCCCAGTGACATTTGACTAATTACAGCCAATGTTTTTGGATTTCTGAAACATAGCTTTTATTAATTTCTGTCAAGTGAGTCAAGTGTGCGCATGATTTTTACATGTTTCATTTTTATTGCATAGTTATTTAAATGGGAATAAAATGTATGAAACAACATCAAAGACTGCAGAAGCCTCACAGGTTAACTGGCACATCCTGTACGATTGCAGATTCCTTTAAAGCTGCACTTTGTTACATTGCTGTACATGTTGTCGTTGTCGTATCACCGTATATAGCGTATGTATCTGAAAAAATGGAGCATACCACACACTCAACATCTGGCGTAATGGACAAGACACATGCTGATGGAATGTGGTTCAGATCCTGGGAGAATTCCATGGTCTTTTTTCTGATTGGAGGAGAGAGAAGAAGAAAAAAGAAACAACCTCAAGTGCATGAGAACCTTTTACGCCAAAATGGACAGAAAGCCACGTAGATTTCTGCAAGTCACAAAACAGGCTGAGCATTGTTTTTAATGTTACGCACCTCCCTGTTTGTTTATCTTTTCCATGTGTTTGTTTGTTTACTGAACACGCTGCCCTCTATGTTTGCTGCACCTACAGTTCCTTGCATCGCCATCCCAAGTCCTCTCTATGGACTTAAAAGCTTTTCAATGCATCTCAAAATATTTATGAATCTAAACACAGTTATTTTGCTTCAGCAACTGAGTGCCAGCAATGAATGCTGCAGAAACCAACCTATAGAGTCATATTTGCAGACCCAAGCATAAAAGTCCATTTAGGTAGTGCAAGAGACTATTGACTCGCTATTGGGAGGATGGCTAATGGCACTAAAAGAACGTTTTTGTGCTGAGATGGATTAGGTTATCCCACCAGCACATAGTGTACTGTACTACCTATTTTGAAATCATGGGCAGGATTGTATAATCTTAAGGGACAAATAATTATTGCATGTACATGTGCACTATATGTGCGTGTGCAGCCATGCATGATTTTGCGTATTTGTACATTTTTGTATTTGAGAGCGTGAGCAGCATCGTGGCCCTCAATCTATGCCTTCTTTTTCAGCTCAACCGCAAGGCACATTGCCTAAGGTCTGTTTCAGATTGTGAATTAATTATTCTCTGCTGGAATTGTGTTAGAGTGTGTGTGTGTGTGTGTGTGTGTGTGTGTGTGTGTGTGTGCGCATGTGTGTGTGTGTTTTACTGTCTGTATGTGTACTTTGTTATTGCAAAGGAAATGACAGAGCAGAGTATTATTTCCCATCTACCACATCCAGACCTCATATTTTTGAATGCATTAACTCCATGGCTATTGCAAAAGCATCTCCAATGCCAATCACATTCCTTTGAATTTGAAAGATGGGAGAGGGAGGGATGAAGGGAGGGTGGAGGACCTTGGGTGAGGATGCAAGGTGGCTATTCTGCACTCTTTGTGGCTCTGTGCTTGTTAAAAAAAAAAAAAAAAAAAAATTAAATGCAGCTATGTGCAGTGGAAAGCTTCTGCTTGCTGAATTTTAAAATACCTTTGGCACCATTGTTTTTTTTTTCTCCTGTGTGTATACAAGCTGCAAGCAGTCACGCAGCTGTTTCCATGGCAATATCTATCTGTGTGAGGAATTCATTAACCCTTTCTCGTAGGAGTTCCGTGTAAAAATCCCACGTAGAATACAGATAGGAAAAGAGGAAGGGATGCTACAGTGCTATTTTTGACAAAATTATACTATTTATGAAATGCTACATATTTTTGGCATATAGTGGTGAATCCATATTTGCTTTGGTGTTGACATTCATTGCTTCTGTGTTATAAAGACAACTGAGTGCTGTTGCGTCAGGGTTTGACATTTTAATTTTAGGAAAACTAAAATGAGGACCCACTGAATGCAAATTAGGACATTACATGATTTACCCTTTTGCCATAGGAACAACAGAAGCCTCTACCTTGCAGCTTTAAGCTGTCCTCACAGGGAGAAATAGTAAGACCGTATTTGATAAAAGATAAATCAATGCCATGCTGAAATCCATCTCTCTGAAAGACGTTGTAATATAAAAGATAGATGGAGTATAAAAAACGAAAAGGGATATATGACATACACATGCAGACAGCATACCTACTCACTCATGCAAATACAAACAAGCGCACTTACATACACACACTCTCAAGAGGGAGAGAGGTAATGCTGTTACTCACTAAAGACTTTTGCTGGACAAGGTATGCGTCTCAGGCACGCTGTTTTGATATTGATAAACCATTGAGAAGATTAACCTAATGCCAGACCTTTACAAACACTTAATTATTCATTTTGATTGTATCAATAAAAGGCCATGAGTGTCTGGTTAAATATGCATCATCCCAAATGTTCTATAAATGAAATGCGCTGAGAGTTGCAAAGGGACAGAGTAAGGTAAGGGACAGAATTACAGATTTGTATTAGTGTTTGTCCTCCATCAATAGCTATTTAGCATCAAGTGTTGCACCTCATCCATGCTAATTGTGGTGCCGGTGAGCCATATGACTGTTTGAGATGTGGCGAGCCTTTAGTTTACTCACTCAGAAGTATGAACAGGTAGACTGTGTGTTAAACTGCTGGCTGACTGCTTGCTCTGTATTACATGTAATTGCACAAAAAGACAAAGTGAGAATTACGTTAAAGAGGGTGCTGTGACACATCCAGTCTTTGCTTAGTCTGATTAGTATTATTCAGGCCCCCTGAGGACAAACACCCCATGACATCATTATTGATCTTTTTTCCCCCTGATTTTCTTCAAGGGCCATGACTTTCATGTTATGGTCAATCAGGACATGTTCATTAATTCCCAATTATGTTGGAACAATGGCACATTTCTGTGAACAATCTTACATCAGAACTGAACAATCAAGCATGAAACCATGTAGTAAATGTTAAAGCTGAATGTCTTTCATTTTTATGACCATGTTTAATAGTCATGAATGGATCTAAGGTATTGAATCAGTCATCCTGTTGTGTATATCTAGTGAGTGTATAATGATCAATAACTGATTTCATTCATGTGATGCATCATGCTGGCTGTTTACATAATCTTTTATTCTCCCTGCACATACCTGAGGCTCACAAAGCGGAAGAATTAGCATGTGTTTTCCTACTTTCCTTTTTGCTTTCTGTGGTCTGAGTGTAAACAGCACTCCTCACAAGTATTTGGAACAATGTGGTTCAGTTCAGCTTCAACGAGCAACACTCTGCACTTTGATTGGGCTTCCTATGGTAGCATAGCAACAATTGCCTGGTAGCCTGCTTCGACGTAGTCTTGAGGGCCATGTGCTGAGTGCTTTCAAAGCCTCCAATCGTGGCGTGATGTACATTGAAGTTGAACCTTCATTTTCTCAAAGCTTGTCAGGTGCATGGCTGCATAGCAAGGAGGTGAGCTCTCACAGCGCTGCTTTGACCTGCCGATGTGATCATAGTGTAAGATACCACGGTGAACAGAGGATAATCATGAAGTGGAGTCATACAGTATAGTGCACCTTCAGCCCGAAACAGATTAAAGCTGATTCACCTGCTGTCAAACCTGTTTACAGATCCTGACACAATGCTCGCATAGATCACATGTTTTAATTCGACTTTGACTTTAGAGGGATTTTATAAAGTCAATATTAATGAAGTCGCAAGTCAGGAAGTCAATTTGTCTCGTGTGTGGATCATTGACAGAACTAAAAACACTTGTGGATCTTAGAATGCAGCATGGCTTGAGTGTGTGAAGGAGACTTGTGTGAGTTAAGTTTTTATTTTTCTTCTCTGGATTGACCAACTTTGTAAGGGGAAGTATTTTCCTTTGCCATGGAACACGTATGTCAGGTCCTTGGTCCCCACTCCTCAGTGGTATCTCAGTCTGCTTTTTCAAACCGAGGTGAGACAGCTGTGAGGCTGATTTCATTCAACAAGTAACTCTTACAGTTACGCAGACCAAAGATGAACTTGAGCTGTAATCTCACCTCCATCATTACAAACTACACGAAAGTTAACATCTTCACAAGAAACCTTGACTGTGTTCTCTAATTAGTCAGTGCACAAACTCCCACACCACATTAATGTTTAGTGAATCCCACATGAAGTCGCTGCATTTCATAATACATACATACTCAGTTATGTGCCAGATTGATGGCGAAGTTGCAAGAAGGATGAAACATGGTGAAACATCTCTAAACACCTCAGTCAAATATATCATCTGTTACTTGGAGTCGATGGGGGGGGGGGGGGGGGGTTGACAGATATGAACAGCAAGAGGAAAAACGAGTGACTGGAAGGCACCAATGCATTAACCATGTGATACTATTTATATCAGAGGAGCAAGGGTGACCCAGTAACTCACATGTGTTATGCAACATATGAATGGAGCAAAAAAGAGCATGGTACATGCAAATCTCGGGGGCTTGGATTTCCTTGTCATAGATGCCAATTATAGTTAATTGCAGTAATCAGGGAATGCTGTAAATGGAAGCACTATTATGTGTGAGAGTGACTATGGAGGAAAGTGCAGGCTGAGCATGCCCAGAGACTGAAGGGAACCATCTAGTGTGCTGTTACCCAGGTTCCAACTTCATATTACTCTCCATTATGTACTGACAGTGCTCTGTCCTGGCTCTCACCGGGATAACCTATGGGAGATGGACTACCTTCAAACAATACATATATACACACATCTGCTTTTTCAGTAAATATCCAGCACACAATTAGTTTTGCCTTGGCACCTATTAGTGAAAAATGGGAAAACATCAAGCTAGTTTAATCAAACTGTCTAGTGAATAATTTGCTTTTAAAAGAAAAAAAGCATGCCTATATGTTGAATTTATATTATTATATTATTTAAATATTATTAAATATCATGTTTTGCATGATTTGAGTTTTTTGAATGTGAAGACAATTATTAGTGTATTCTGTATTGCAGCACCAACTTTACTTTTACGTTTACAATCACTCTCAACAAAGACATAGCTATGATTTCTAAATAAAATGATATGGTTACTCTTTAATGTCACTTGGTTAACGTTTATAAGCAGTATATATTTCATAAATTGTTTATAACACACTATGACGTACTTGAAAGCAGATGGAGTTGTTTATTAATGTAGTTGTCAAACTGTAACTCTTCCTGTGGGCACTAATTGTTACCTTGGGTCAAAGCAGGTGAACCCAAATGCAGACACACAGAGTCAAGGAGGCAGGGACATGGTAGGACAAGGTATTCATTAAAGCAGGCTAGTTTAACGAGTTACTGGTAGCTAGGAAACTGGGGCTCGGGTTGGTAGCTGAGAATCAGGGGCAAAAGAGGCAAAAACAAGAAAACTGATAAATACAGGTGAAATGGCTTGAAGCAAGACTGGCTGAGCAGAGGTTACGATCTGGCAGTGTGGATCTGGCAGGACACACACCCCCCTCTCAACGGATGACTCTGAAATGTCCCTCCCTGTTGGTCAAGAGAGAAAAGGAGAGGGTAAACAGGAGAGACGGGGAGACAGGATCGTGGAAGCAGAACCAAGGTGATGGATGACTTGGACACTAGAGATGAGCAGCACAGGGAAGCTCGGGCAAAAGGTCCCGGGGCTGGAAACCATGACTGGAAGACAGGGCAGATGGGTGGAGTTGCTGAGGAGGTCAAATGAAAGGAAGGACAGACGGGTAGGACTGCTCTGGAGGGTGACTGGAAGGCAGGACAGATTGGTGGAGCCGCTCTGGATGTCGACCAGATGCCAGGACAGAGGGGCGTAGCCTTTCTGGAGGTCGATGATGTACTGTAGAATATCTCCAAAGTTGCTCTGGAAGTATACAGACATGCTCGGGGCAAACACCTTAAGAGCCAAGGCATCAGCGAAACCACTTAAAAGGGCAGCCAAGTATTTGGAGGCTGACAGAGAAGGCTGACTGCTGGAGGTATGGGAGGACATCAGTAAAGGTGGCTCTGGGCTGAGGAATAGGCTGAGCATCAGTGAGGGGAGCTGATGGCTGGTGGTCCGGCTCAGGAACAGTCTGAGCATTGGATGGGGCAGCCCATGGTTTGGAAACTGGATAAGGCTGAGTGTCGGCAGTGACAGCGGCTGGTTCAGAACTGAGACAAGCTGGGCCTCAGTATTAGCACTGAACAATAGAGACTTTGGGGCAGTAGGCTACAGACAGGGGTTGGACAACAGAGAAAGCCGACGGCCTCAGGAATAATTGAGACCAAGCTTTCTTCTGGAGGTTCCTAAACGGGGGAAAAATGGCAAGGAAAGACTCAGAGAAAGGGGACTGCTGAATGTCTTCAGGCGCTGGATAAGGCTCTGACTCCAGCACATCTGTCTCTACTCACACAATCACGCACAAGGAGAGGAAAGGAGAGAAGTGGCAACAGGTAGGGAGACACAGGACTGATACAGGAATGGTGACACTAATACATTTAGGTAAAACACAGCTAATCATTAAAAAATATGTCTTCATACAAGAAGTTACAATAGTTGACACACACTCTGCACTGATAAACACTTATACTGGGTAATAAGCCATTTATTTAATACCTTAAAATATGTGTTATATATGACCAAAGCACTCCCAATAGTCAATTATTCTATTCAAGTATCTTTTAAACCACTCTAAATCATTTTTGGTAAAAGATAAATAAATGTTACTGAGAAGAATACTGCACTCTCTCTGAACCCCCTTTAACCCTTTGCTGCAGAGAAAACTTCTTTGTATTGGCTGGTTGTGGTTGAAACAAACCAGAATTTAACTATCACCTTTCAGCAATTTCATTATTAGATCTCTGGTTAAGTATTCAGAATGAACTATAAAGTGCTTCATTGGTTTAGATTATCAAAAAAAAAAAAAAGAAAGTGAAAAAAAAGCTTAGGAAACTGTTTCCAATGTCAGGACAGTCATCGGTCTAGTTTATCTTCGCTTCAGTGATGCAGCAAGGGGGAGCTGAGTGAGCCAGGTTAATTACCCACCCCAGGGTGCCAGGTCATGGTCAATCATGGCGTTGTCCTTTGATATACAGTATGTAGCTGCAATGCCACTCTGTTCAGGATTTCCGCATTATGTCAGTTGTATGATATATTGAAGACAGTCCAGTTAATGAGGATATGAGATCTTCTAAAGCTAGAGCTCAAATAAATGCACAATTAATTTACTGTTTCCATTCAATTAAGAATTACATTATGGTCCAAAATCCACCTGAATTTTTTCCTTCTTTGCCAATTTGTATAATTTGTGTTCAATCCTGTGACATCACGTATGGGTGGGACAAATTAAAATGTCTTTTCTGTGTATGGAAGACAGCAGAGAAAATTCAGCGATAGCAACAGATGCCTGTTGAGTATGTTTCAAAACTAAAAAAAAAAACCCTCTATGAAAGGCTACATAGACTGATTGACTCGGTTATTTGTCACAGTGCTTGTGGCCCTGACAATGATGACGATGAGGATGATGGCGAGGAGGAGGACTAAGATGATGAAGCAAAAGTAGAGTGATATCCCTGACACGCCACATTTCTTCTACATGTATTATTGTAAATGGCGTTTTTCCCCCCCTATAACATAACAGAAATGGCTCCACGGTACATCAGTTGCTGTCTGCTTTTGTCCCACTGACACCACGGAGGTGACAGCATTGGGTCTACTCCTTTAAATGAGCCTTTGCGCATAGCCTTCGAATCACCACAACTGCATCAGTGCTGCCTGGGTTGCTTAGCAACTGGACAGCACAGCGATCCCTGAAGAAAACCTCCTCCTCTGTATAAAACACAAGCTTGTGTGATTCTTGAATTGTGATGTACGCGTGTTTGCAATTTCCAGTAAGGATGTTTCAAACGCAAACGCAAAAGCGAGTCCCAGCGCGTGAAAATGAGGAATTGAATAAAAGAGAGAAACAAAGATTGTGCGTCTTCATATGCGCGCATGTGTGCCTGTATGAAGAAATGTGCGTGGGTGCGAGCGTGCGTTTTTCTGTGGGAGCGCGTGTGTATGTTTCAAAATTGTGGCAAAGTGGAAGAAATGCATGAAAACGCACCGGCACACACTCACAGCATCCTAATAGGTTTCAGAGAGAATACACAGACAATCCAGCGCATGAACAGGCTGTCGCTAAGGAATTCACCTTAGGTGTCCCCCCTTTCTCTCCCCTCCCTCAGCAATAGGACATTATTTTAATTTCAACTTGGAACTTTAAAAATTGAAAAGAAAAAAGAGACACGCTTTGCTCATCATGTCTCTTTGGACTGTTGAGTCTCTGTCATCTGTGCAGTGTTTCGAGGAGAAGAGGAGCGGACCTTATTAACGTGTTCAAACGCCTTAACGTTGGACAGCGGAGGCAAGTGGACTTTTCAAATAGGTTTGCATCTTTGATATGAAATCCGGCGTTGTGATAGCTACATGCATTGGCGTATCAGGGGCCATCCATATTTCTCGGCATCTATTTTTTTTCACCAGAGGAGTGATATAGCCTGCTCTGACGTCTGCATCAGATATTACCCAGTGCTTTTTCAATGTGCATTTTCCCCTCAGTGACTTTGCGCTGATCTACATCATCAGCAGCAGCAACGGGAGGAGAAAAAAAGGCAATGAAGATTTCATTTTTCTTTTTTTTTTAAACCCACCGCTCCCCTTCAGCCGACCAGCATTCCCAGCTCAAACAAATAGGCCTATCTTTTAACAACAGCACGTTGTGGAATAGTCTGGCGCCAGAGCATCGCTGGAACCATGCCTCTTCTGCAGATTTGGACTGGGAAATTTCATCCACCAATTTGATCATCAGGAGGTTGCTGCTCAGTCATTCATGCCAGTGTTTGTTTTTCTAAGGGGAAGAATACTTGTCATCACTTTTAAAAGTATTGTGTATGCTGTTTTTTGAGCAAGATGTCTGATCTTCTGGTGTTGGTCGAGGGGCTCTGTGACCTGCACGGATTTCCATAGCTGGGGAAAAACAGCGAGGGGCCAATTACGAGATTTTTTTTTGAAAATCAAGAAGCCTACTTTAATGAAGACGTCGCATGCGTAGATGTAGGCTAGTTTATTCGACATTTTTAAAAGGCAGTTCTTTTTTGGATTGCCAGTTTTTACTTTGTGCATTTTCGGGGAGGACCACTGGACTGGTTGGATTATAGAAACTATAAATAAGGATTTGTGGAGATGTTGGGTCGTCAAGAAGATAAATTATGTGGAATTGTCTCTGCTCTGGCGGCTTTGTCCTTTGCATGCTTTGTTCAAAGGTAAGAAAACGTCACTTTAAAAAATATTTCACACCAATAGACGTGATTACCGGTCAATAAAAGGCTGAGATGTGGCAAATCGCATTAACGGGGTACCCAGGCCTACTTATTAGGGGTATTGCTGCCGATGTATGCTCTATTAGATGGAGCTGTGGCGCGCGCGAGCGTAAAAACACGCGCGTGCACGGAATCAAGCCTATTGTGAAACGTAACCTACTCCCGATATCAAAATGGGGATATACATGTGTGTGTTAGATAGGGCGACTTTCAGTGTGATCATATTTAAAATAACAGCCCTCAGCAGACTCCATGTCAGCTCAGCCGATGATTAGTTGATAGGATCAATCAGCCGCCGATCGATTGATTACGCTACCAACATGTATGAGTCTACAGTGCCAGAGCCGCTTGTTCTGAAAGACTACTTTTTTCCCATCTCAATATATAAACTCTTTCTGTAATCATCTTAATTGCTTCTTTTATTGACCGGAACCAAATCAGTCAAGATCGAAAAATAATCTCAGCAGGTCATCAGCTGCTGATGCGCTCAAGATACGAGGCAGTGTATAAGATGTCACATTTCAATTAACAGCTGTACAGGCTCTATAATGTTTACAGTATGAATTGCTGCACAACACCGTCACAAACAGAATCTCCTGATCAATTCCTTTACTGTTTCATTGTTTTCATTGTTAAAGGCACTGATATATCCCCTGTGGCCTGCTCCTTTCCCTTGTCTGCAGTAACCCACAGCCTTACTTATGAGATGTAGGTGCTCAGGGAGGACAGACTCTCACTTTTTGACATTTTGATTCCATTACAATAACCCCTGAATAACAAAAGGAAATGTGTGTAATCTGGTTGCTACAGTATGCGGTTCAGTTGTCATTCATATTCTCTCATAATAATGCTCTCAGGTGTCAAACCCACAAGTCCGGTAGCCAGCCAGCTTGATGAACAGCTGCACTACCTATGAGCTAATTGAACAGTGCTTCCCTGACTGAGCCAGGGGCTAGTGCTCCTGTGGGAGTGATTTTAACCCACTTCTTCCCCTCGTTCTCTCTACGTTTCGTTCCGTACCCTCCCTCCTGTAAAAGCCAACCTCAGCTGGAGAGCTGGTCTCAGCCAGGTGATGCAGGTCATGGCACTAATGTTATAGGTGTCAGTCAGACTAGTGCAGACTATACATTCCTCTTGGGGATAGTCTGTCTTCAGGCTCAGACCGACAAGGCTGTGCCTCTTACAGCATTATCCTGAGCTTATTTAAATACATTTCCATGAATAGGACTGGGCATAGGTGAGCTCAAGAAACGATGAAACTGTCCATTTTAAAGCTACTCTTTTGGATGGCCGACGTTAATAAAATGTTCGACAGGTGCATCATCTTTATCATCACATTTCCTCAACTGTTTAGATGAAAATAGTGTGGGTGGAGGGGGAAAATTCATACACCAGGCACATTTTAAACCTTCTACAACCCTCCATCATCAGAGATCAATAACACAAGATTACACTGAGCATGCTTTTAATATTATGTTAGGATGTCAGGACTATATATCCAACTGTCACATCTGAGAACTGACTACAATACACAAAAAATGTCAGTAACAACTGCTTGCTGTAGTTTAAATCTTTGCAATATGAATGTCTACATTTTATTTCAATTTTAAAGTGGTGACAGCCAAGAATGTGAAAATGAGATTGACACACACAAAAAAAAAAAGACGAAACACATTATTTACTTCAGAAGCAGCAGGGTTCTTCACTTAATTCCCCTTGTCAAAGCTTCATCATGTTGAATGAGTCGTCCTCTAGAAAGGTCTTGTATGTTGTTAATGTTGAGAACACAGAGTCATACAGGCACTCTCAGGCTTCATTGTACAGTAGGTGCGCTGTAGAGAAAAAAATATCCCTGACAAAAGTATCAGACAGTGTTTTTGCTGCCCCCCACTTCCCCCCACCCCCTTCTCCTTCACCCTTCTCTCACATCTGTGGTTTCTGCCCTCAGCTCCTCCACTGGAAGCTCCGGAATGTCTGTGGCCAAGAACACCGTGGACAAGTTGCTGAAGGGATATGACATCCGTTTAAGGCCTGATTTTGGAGGTACGTATTGTGGCTCTGTCTGTTTTTAGGGGCTCAGGCTTTGTTGCCGAGGGTTATGACGTGTCAATATTTGTAGTTACGAGTCTGAAATCTATTGATTAGTTGGCCTGTGGCACGATATAGGGAATAGCTTTGAAGGGACTGTTACCATATCATTACTGTGCATCTATTCACATATGGAAGATGGCTGTTCCTGAACCAGTACAGCACACATAATGAAGAGAAGTCAAATATTGTGTTTTTTGCTTTTTTAAAAATCAGGGATAGCAAGTGTATTGATTTTTAATACATTGCTGATTAGAGATGTTTTTGTATGTTTCTATATTACAGTACACAGCAGTGTTTCTGGGCGTTTGATTTGCAGATCAGGGAAACACTTTTGCCCCTTTAACTTTTATTGGAAATCGTGCATCTTTTACATCCGCTCATTAGAATAATGGTTATTTTGATAATTGCAGAAAAAAGAAGGTGTGGGGAGCAAGTCATTAAAGTATTTCATTTGGGTTGATTGTTTTCACTAAAACTGCACAATAAATGTTAAGAAGTATAAAAATAGATGTTTGGATAGCAATTACTGGTCTACTTTAACATAAAATGAGAATTTGGAGGGGGGGGGGAAGTAGATTGCAGATTAAGCATAGTACGTGTTTCTACAATGTATAAAACGATAGAATGAATTTAAAGAGGTTTTCATTGTCTTGATGTTAGCATCTGGGGCTTGGCCCGTGTAACTGATGACGTATAACTCAGCACCGGCTGGCAGTCATTATGACAGCTCTAATTTCAAAACCTATACAGAATTTACAACTGTACCCATTCATTTCAACAAAAGCTTCATTGTTCCCGTTATACACGTATTCAAAAACTTTAGTGTTCAGGAAAGCCTATGACCGCTTATCACAGTTACTGCCTGAAAAACAAAGAGCAAAGGAGGCTTTTCATTACCCGGACATGTTAATGGGGTGTGATGTTAATTTAACGAGTGCAGGGACACACACTAGTCTGTTGCCACTTAAATTTGCTCCTGCCCCAGTATTGCACAGCCAAAAAACCTACAATATATGGCAACATATCAACATTTTGAAAAACTCAATGCTTGTAGAATAAATTAGTATTCCATGTTTAGTCATAATTACTTTAAATCTCCACTGTTAGTTCATCAGCTCCTTCTGTATATTAATGGTAATCAGATCACAAGTCAAAACAACATTCACATCACTGCTTTGTGCTTCCAAGTGTAAAATGAGAGCATGGATGGATTATGTGTACTGTATAGTAAAGTCAGAAATGATAAATGTGACATTCAACTTACTGAAAAAATTGTAAACGTAGGAAGACACAATGAGCCTCACGCTAGAACCGCTTGCATGAACAGATCTTTTCTTAAGATACGCATCGAGTGATTTAAGAACATTTTATGGCAGTCATCAATTTTCTCTCAGGTATGAAAGAAATTTTCGGGGAGGACCTGTTGTACATGTCATGAATAGATCACATCTGCCTTTGTTAGGGGGGGTGGGGTGGGGTGGACGCTTGTTATAATGTCCAAATCTAATTAATTTAAAGTTTAAATATGATAATAAAATCAATAAATAATAAAAAACAATGTTTACCATATTTTTCTTATCTGCATGACTGCCAATTTACTTAAAGATTTTTCAGTAGTTGCTGGAAACTTCTCTCAGTCCGACGGCTACCTCTGTGTCTCTCTTCAGCTGTCTGTCCAGTATACTTGTGTTGCAGCTGTTAGTGCGACATCACCTGTAGATTATAATATTCTCTCTTCTAATATCTCTGTGACTGCCGCATCCCTTGAACACCGAATCACGAAGCGCTTTTCTCTAGAAAAACGTTTTTTAACATCTAACTTCACGTCATAGAATGACCTCTTTATTTCTGTCACAGTGAAGTAGGGTTGGGTACTGAACTTTAATACTTTTATGGCACTGACCGAATTGCTTCAAAGCTTCACATCATTTGGTTCCACATTTCAATAACGGAACATCTGGCTGTAGTTTCTCAACCTAAACAACAATGGTGGGGTAAACGGTGTTTTCAGCAGTTTCACCAGTAACAGGTGGTTGGACCAAAACACGTAACCTGCAGGTAAGACAAGCTATAGGATAAATGAAGATGTATTCAAATATTGAAGATGGTGATATTGTCTATTGTTTGATATAAAAATAGTGGTGGTTCAGCAGCTGGCAAATTGCTGATAAGAGTATCTTGTGAGGCTCGGCTTACATTAGCTGTGGACTCCTGTTTTGTCATATTCATTGTTCAGTGTTGTCATGTCCAGTATAATGATTCACCAGCCATCAAACCACCGCTGTTTTGATGTGAAACGATAAGCAGTATCATTGTCTTCATTTTGGTCTGACCTCCTTTATGAAGCCTCTGTAGACTTTACTCACCTTGCTATGTTTAGAGCTGCTGGCAAACAATATACTACACAAAACAACTGTCATAAAGTCAAAGTGATGAAACCATTTATGCCAATGTTAGGAAGCTTTACAGAGACACTCAACACACTTCCTCTTTAAAACTAACCAATGTTGAAATTAGCTTGTTTTGGTGGATGTTGAGTTTGAATGTCATTACAGTCACAGCACATGCTAGATGCCACATCCAAAAGTATTGCTAAGGAACCAGTATCGAAGGCAAGTTATCAGTACCGGTATTGAAAATGTTTTGAACAATACCTGACAGTTCAGCACTGCTCTGATGATGTGTTACTGGCAGCTGGATTTATAGTTTGTAATTGTCATTTTCTTCTGATTTCTAAAAGCAGGACTTAAGGTTGCGTGGTGTTTTTACTTGTTGGGAACTTTTTTATTAAATGAAACCTCATCCAGAAAAGAATTAGAACATGGAGACGTATATGGCAATTTTTAAGGGGTGCGGATTTTGCAAATGATCAGCTCTCATGAACAGTCCGCATCATGAACAGGTAACATTCATCGGGCTGAAACGAGCGATTTACGACAAGTTCAGGCAGTTATGAGAGTTGGAAGCACTCATACGAGCAAATCTCTGTTTTGGAATAAAAATACAAAAATGTTCTTGCATTAAGCCCAACGTGTCATGACTCACCTACAGAATATTTGAATATGCTTTTCAGCAAGGTTAAGTGTAAAAAGGCAAGACTACATTAAACAAAGTCATGTTATCCTTATGATTACACATTGCATGATGATGCTCATTGCCTCAAGAACTTCATATAGCCTAACGCGTTGTGGCAGTTTGGCTGTTTTTTCTCTGTAATGCTTATATGTTTAGAATATCGAATTAGTTTCCATCTAATTATAAATGTAGACATAATTTGGCTGTTTATGATTGTATTAAAGGCTAAAACCTAAACTGTGCTGATTATTTACCGGTATCTTTTTTAAATAGGCTGCAGGCAGCAGCTTGTCAGTCTTGCAACAACACCACACTTGATGAGAATGAAAGCAAGCAGTGAAAACATATAGCAGGTGCGCCTCCTCATATAACCTTCCTCTGGTTGAGTGCTCTGCCAAAAACAGATGCTCTGATGAGGGCTTATGTGCCAAAATATGTTAGCCTGATGTTAGCCATTGTAAAAAAATATGTTATAGTTGAGGTTGCGTCTTAGTTCTGTGTTTTGGAGTGCTGCCATACCAGAGTTGTTATCATAGATTAAGTGAAGAAAATGAGATTAAGCAGCAAAGAAATGTCTCATTCACTTTGTGGCCGACTGCTGAGACAAGCATATAATGCTCAACAGTAGTTATGATCATTTGACATTTAAGAATTAAGAAATAGAAAGAGTTTTATTTGGGTTACATCAAGCAGTGTTTCAAAGTCAGTGTTTCTTCCTCTGCCCCATCAATGTAGTTGCTGGCACCAAATTTTAACTTTTTTTGTCTTCAGTTTACAGAATTTTCAACTCATCTATAATCCATCTTTCATGTCCTACTTACTATAAACAAGTCAAACAAACCTAATCAAAATTTTACTGAGAGCCTCTCAAATTTGAAGGCACATTTATTGACAGTAATTAAATGTCAAATAAAGCAGGTCAGACTCACGATGTATAGTTGACTAAAAAACAGCAAAAAAAAGTTATGAAAAAATTAGGGCTGTCAGCGTTAACACGTTAATCACGATTAGATTAATGCAATCCATAATGCATTAATTTTTTTAATCGCATTTTAATGTTGCAAGCCTTTTTGTCCCTTCTACTGACCCGTAGACGGCTCCTCTAGCTGTAGCGCTATGCTTTGAAGTGGCCTCCTGCAGTAAACCTACTGCGGTGATGGAAAGTAAGAGAGCTACTGGACTTTTGAACGGCTTGTTTAACTTTAAAAAACTTCCAGACGCTTCAGTTGACAGGTCAAAAGTAAAATGCAACCTGTGTCAAACGGAGTTTAACTACCACCGGAGTACGTCCAGTTTGAGTTAGCACCTCCACACTAAACACCCAGGTGCAGCCAAGTCAGCCTCAGCTCCACCAAAGCACCATTTTTGGAGTGTGGGAGTCGCAGCACAGCCGTGATTGATTCCCAGTTAAGACACTCTGGTAAGAAATGCTTTACATTATGGGCTTAAAACTGCCTTCAAATGTAAAATAACAGGATTTTAAACATGCAATTCAAAACACCATTAATCGCGATTAACTATGGAAATTCTGTGATTAATCTTGATTAAAAATAAATTAATTGTTTGACAGCCCTAGAAAAAATATGTCCCTTTGCTTCAAAATCACATATAAAAATGTATACATGCAATGCAACAATTCAAAACACTTATCTTGTCCACAAAGAATGATCAAACAATAGTTATGAGTATAAGATTGAGGCAAATTTGCATTGATTGCCCTTTATCTGCAACAGAGGAAGACAATGAATCATATTCTGACTTCTCAGATGAAATGAACAAGGAAATATTTTGATTTCTACTGTTATGATACAGTTGTTTTTGTATTATACGTCTTTATTGGCAGGTTTAAACAATTTTAGAGCTAGCTGATTTCAACAAACCCGTCTACTCCAATGTTTGTTTAAAGGTGCAGCCTGCACTCACTGGAGCAGGTAGAGCAAGTTTGAAAGAGTGAGCATCCCGGGCAGAAAGTAGCTGTGCTTTACCCTCAGGCCAGGGAGCTGTAGTCCATCATGTCTTGATATTTCAAACATCAGTCAGCTACTTCTGTCATGACACAACTGCAGACGACCTTCAGCTCTTGGAGACTAAACAAAGAGTTTTCATTTGGCACAATACTGGAAAGACAGACTGTGGCTCCAAATAAACAAACAAGATTTGAAAGAAAAACTAACTTAGAGGTTTACATTGATGAAAAAAGGCTCAGTACTGATGTACTGTACCTCCAGAATATCTAGATGAAAAACCCACTTTGCAGTCACTCCATTGAGACCCTGTCCTCTTCTCCCCATTGATCTGGGAGCCAAACCGGACTTCTAGAAACAGAGAATTCTGACATGGTCACCAGTACCCCAAATGGCACGCTTTAGCATGTCTTTTCACTTACTTTTTCTACCATTATTCAGGATTTTTTTAGTGATTTGTTTTCTTTAGTAATGTATCAGTAGAAAATAGTGCACCTCTTTCTTTCATTTTTTGTTTTAGGTTCAGAACGTAATCAGAGCATTAATGAGCAGGCTTATGATCCATCTGATACTAGATTTTTGGGGAGTAAAACAAGTCTGATATCGATATATCAGCTGATAATCTTACATATACAAAATATTTACATAAAATGCACACTTTTTGCAACGTGGTTATCAAGCACTTGTGAAAAACAAATATGTAATGGAGGCTGTGATATTTTTATAGTTAAACTATAAAAAATGGCCAATATCGGTCTGGCTCTTAAGGATTATAGTTTTTTATTTTAATTTACATTGTATAGGAGTAATTGGTGAGCTGGTCACTTTGTGAGTGTTATGATATGTGGGTCACTGTTCAGGGTGGACACCCATTCAGACTGTGCTCAAGTAACTTTCACCACAGACTCAAGCCACATTTACATGAATACAACTTCACGTCAGGTCTCAACTACATTGAACATGTGTACTATTTGGAAAGTGGTTTGTTGATTGTGTCACTTTGGCCAATCACATCTCAGTAGTGTCTGACTCTAGTACGTAGAAGGTATAAATTACATTTAACAAATCTGACATGGTTTAAGATGACACATTTGATGTGGTGGTAGCCTCAGTAAAGCTGTGTGTAGTTTTATGTAGTTGTGTCACACCTTGTAAAGCCTGTTTGATATGACCGCTATAAACTAATCATTGATTCCATTTCTGAGATATCACTGCTGATGATGGGTTACAATCAATGTGATGAATTTATGATGGACGATATCAAGAGTTAAGCAGCCGTGCATATATCTACACAAAGTTTAATGCATGTGGCTCCTGATTTTTGAAGTTTAGTTTCAACAACTTTCTGAGCACTTGTAGCGAATTATGGATATTCAAAGATATTAAAAATAGCTCTTGTAATCAGGGGCACCACCTTCGTAAGAAGGAAAAGATGTTTACAATTAATAAATCAATAAATCATAATAATTAATAAATCAATACATTTCTGAATCAGTCAAATATCTAAAATTCATGGCTCTATGGTTCAATAGATCCCCTGTATCACTTCAAAGAATAGACATACACCATTGATTGAGTTTTATCGATTTTATTAACTAAACACTACTAATAAACCTAAATAAGTGTAATGATACAATGCAATATGAATTCAAGAGATTACTAGATATAGCAACATGAATGAAAGATGATGGTGAGTGATGAATTTAAATGAAGGATATGTAATTATGTGGAAACTAAGAAAACTTGTTTTTACTGAGTTTTACTTTTTAAGAAAATTTGAATTACTCGATCTGACATCAACCCTTGATTAATGCAATATTTGGATTCATCGATGGAGGGTCTCAGCTGTCCGTCCTTCAGAACCACGCATACGCACACCAAGTGGATGATCTCAGAGAGCGTCGCAGGTCCGGGCAGGGTGAGGATGGTCCGGGTCAGACTGCCTGCCTCCCGTAGTTGTCTGCTGGCAGACTTTGTTCCTCTCAGTTATGATGAGTCGTAGGGTTGACAGACGTTTGTCTGCCCAAAAAGTTCTCTCAGATTGATGAAAGATGGAGGAAAAGTCCAATTTAACTAGTTCACTGTTTAATAACTTTCTGGAGAGATCTCAGCGTTGGCCACACGTCAAAATCATCAAAAATGTCAAAAACAGACTGAATGCAAAACTTAATGACATGTTTACTTAGAGCCTTTTCTCTGTATGTTGCTGGTGAAAGTTACAAGATTACAAAACTTAAGAAAACTTAGATAAAGAATAACTAAAGATTAAAAGAATAAGATAAGAATAAGTGACTAAGCTAAGAATGTGTGAGGTGAAGAAAAGAAAAGCTGGACAAAGCAAAACCTGAAACAATGCAAAGTCCATCCAGGTCTGCAAAACCTGTTTCAGATGGGCAAAAGCCCTTTCAGGTCAGCAAAGCACAACATTTGTGTTTATGAAAGGAGAATGTATAATCACAGAAAGCCTCCTTCTCTGACTTTCAAGAAACACTTGAGATTTCTCTGTGACCTGAAGATGACCACAAAACGTACTTGAAATATTCAGATCAGTATAAACCCAGCTTGCACCTTACGCCATGAAGAGAAAAGTATTTGTACACTGGCCCAGTGGGTGGCACTCATTGTAACAGCCCAGAAAGAAAAAGAATGAACAGGAGGCCAATATTGAAAGGCACAAGTTTTTTTTCCAGGTGCAAGTGCTGAGTGCAGAAGTGGCCAAAAGTGCTGTGGAGAGCCGACAGTCTGCAGGTTTTTCCAACCAAACAAAGAATCCGCCCACTGATTAGTACTCCACTCATGAGGGGAAGAATTCATTGGTGAATCACTTGTTGAGGTAATCCGACTGTCAGCTCTCCATGGCACATTTGATATTTATTAATGGGGTTAATTGATTATTTTCATTTGAACTGGTGATAATAATAAAACTTAAAATAACAACAGCCTTATCCTTTGATTTTTTTCTGGTAAGCAATTAAATTATTCAAGTTTTTCATGATTTACATGTACATGCACTTAAATTAATCTTTTTCCTACACATTAAGAAAGAATCAGAGGATCATTAGAAGTCACATTACTGGCAATACAGTATGTACTGTATGCCACAATGTATACAACAAACAAATACAGGAATAATCACAGAAAATCACAAATTGATTGAAACTAAGATATTTATTGTATACCTTTAGAAAATGTCTTTGCAACCATGTTCTTGGTTCAAAGATGTGTTTACTATACATTTTTGCAGAATATTGTTTGTTCATATTTTCTGCAGTCCTCCATTCATCGCACATCACTTTTTTGTATTCCGTCTATTGCACAGCCTTGCACACACACACATACTGTAGGCATTTTAGAGTGCTTGAGACCTTGCATGTCTCCACATCAAATGATTATCTCTCTGTCGAGTTATCTGCCACTGCACTAAAATCACTATCGCACATACCGCCTATCCCGGATGACACGGCCCACCTTGATACCTATAAACCCTTTGAAACAAATGCTGTGCTTTGTCTGACACATGGCCTCAACACGTGTTAGTACGGCGGGATGTTGTGCTGTATGATGAAGTGGTTTTCATAAAAGTGATGACCCATAAAATGTATCTGAATACATTTATAAAGTGGAGTAATGAAATACATGACCTAGCTAAATCAGTTTCATAAGAGGCTCATTTAATTATTAATCATTATCTCAATGCATTTACAAATATGATATTACCTTCTAGTAGATGATTTGATGTTTTCATTTATTTGAGATAAATAACAACAGCAATGAGAAAATGAATGTTTTATAGCTGCTTATTTTAGATTGTGGTAAAAACAGATGTGCCCTTCACTGTGGTCACATATATGTCGTCATTTGTGTCTGCAGGTCTAGTAAAAGATCATTTCTTTGCATATGGACATGGACTGTGCTGAGTGGGGTTTGTACTGTCGGTCAGGAAGAAGGGCGAGGTGATCTGACACTGCTTCTGTCTCTGTTATTAATGAAACCCATGTGCACATGGGGACTAAAAACATTTGGAATATGACCTACTCCAATTTACAAATCACAGGGGGCAAGGTATTTGTTCAAATACCATTTTAAATTGTTATGCTGACATTATATTCTACAGCCTCAAGAAAACATCTTTGTTTTTGCAGATCCCCACAAAAACATCACACTATCATCATTTTAATATGTTTTTAAATGAAAATTACAATAATGATGTAAAATGATAATTCCCTCTAATATCTCAAATCAAATAACAACTGCATTATCAGTCAAAATGGCAACAATTAGATTAGATTTTTAAAAATAGTGTTGACGGGATGTCCGGTCAGTATGAAGAGATGAGGAAGAGGACACATGCTCTCACCTCTTTCACACATTTGTCCTTCTGGAGGACATATTTCAAATCAAGCAGTCATCATCACGGGAAGGGGTTTCATGATGTCAGCTTCCACCATTAACAAAGCATGAAGGGTGACATGTCACAAATGCTGTTAACATGCCATTCTTCCTGCTGAGACCTAAAAGTGCACAACGTGCCTGGATAACACATAACACAATTTTTTTGTCTGTGTATCTACACTGATTGACATCCCATGCAGGATTTTATTGATTTATTCACAGTTAAATGTGATGTGATGGAATGATTTTTTTTTAAATTCTTTCTTGATATGTAGACTGTACATGGAATGACAAAATACCATATGTGTTCACACCCAAGTGCTTATCATGAAGCGCATACAGTACAGTGAAGTTGAACCCCCCCATCCCCCCATCACTAAATATAGTCGACAAATGTCCAGGGGCTATTCTGAGCAAGCACTTGAAATGTAAAGTCACAGAAATGGTGACTTTGGGTTGAGCTTCTAGTCATAGAGGTAATGTATAATGTATGACTAAGCCAATGTAGACTAGCCTCAGCATGCCGGCTAATTGTGATTTAATTGTCAATTGATGCGCGCAAAAAAATATACACACAGAAGAAGAAGCCAGCTACATTTTATTTGGATTGAAATATAAAAATACTGCAATTGATAATCATCATTAATTGGGAAGTGCTGTGCTGAAAATGTGCAAATTTCTTCTCCCAGTGATCAATGTGCAGTACATACCACCGAGTTTAATGGGATTGCAGAAAAATGCAACTTTAAAGGGAATGATCACTCAGCAGTGGGATTGAAGCTCTTTAACTGATTAAAGTACACATTTGTCTTTTTCTCTTCATCTCGTTGGAAAGCTGGAAAAAACTTGCTGGCGGTAAAGATTTTGAATGACTTTCTAACTAACTAGATCTGTTTGGTGTCAGCTGACTCAGCCGTCCAGTATCAACCCGTACACTACAACTCAACAGTCAACAGTTAAGTTAATTTCGCTGCATGGCCTGTGAGGAGAAGTTTGAGTACTTGGTGTAGTTTCCACAGTTGAGACTGGTTGAATGATGCTGGTGTCACATAATTGTCTAATTTTTCCATATAGAGGTTTTCTCTGAAGCTGAAACTGCTGACTTCTTTATAAAGGGGAGATATCATGCACATTTCTAAACCTATATTTATATTCTCTGCCTTTACTGGAATAGCTTTGCATGATTGACAGTATTTATCCTATACTGACCCCTTTAGCAGCCCCTCAGTTCAGCCTTTGTCTGAAGCTCCTGTCTCTTTAAGGTCCCCCTCCTGACCAGCCCACTCTGTTCTGATTGGTTAGCTTCCAGATACTACATATACAAGCAGTAGTAGTAGGATTTCAATTCCTTTTCCCATTCTTTACTCCAAATGTCAATTTCACAAACACATTGGAGCATGTTTGAGCCAAAATCTGATCCAAATGATGTGAGTGGACAATGTGAACAACCTGTCAAACAAGCTTAGTAACACAGGCTTTGGAATGAATGTCCTTTTGTGGGCTTGAACAATCTGACATCATCACGTGGAGGACACAGCGGTAGCTTTGTAAACAAAACGTTCTGAACAGACTGAGCTGTTGACTTTCAGGGAGCATTTTTACAAACGTTCACCCCAAGTTTTGGAGCTTTGAGCATTTTTAAGATAGATATCCAACATCATAACTGTGTAAGCATAAAAATCACAAAAAAGCACAGCATGTCCCTTTAACACTTCAGTCTATGATAATGGACTGTGTAAATATGATGATGTGATTAACTGATAATTCCAGTTCTACAGTCAAACCTAAGCAGGTGATAGTGAAAAACTGGCAAAAGCATCAACAATGGTTTTATATACAAAGGTTTTGACACACACTGCTCTTGAAATTGTAGTCCCGTTTTTTAACAGTCGAACTCTGGCAAAAGTGAAAACACAAAACAAACTGTGACAACTCATTATATGGCATTTACCTTGTCTTTCTTCCAAATACTGAACATTGAAAATAATTTAGATTATTATCACAAATACACTACTGGGATGCTTTCCTGAGCTACTCTCCCTTATTTTGTCCTCGTCTGGTATAATAACCAGTGAAGAGTTGACTGCTGATGTTGATAGCACAGCAGATTTTAGAAATGCATGTGACTGCTCAAAATTGCAGGTGATAATCTTACCCATGATTATTTTGGATAACTTCAAATAAAGTGCTTCAGGTGTGCATTTGTTGATGCAGAACAGAAAAGGTTTCTGTACTAGATGTGTGTACCTTTTTAGGCAGAAAGGAAAGAAAAGAGCGTGCCCTGTGCAAGGACTGTAATGTCAAAGCAATGTGTGGGTCCACTGCGAATAAAACATTAAAGATAAAAGAGGTGACTGTGAGAGTCCCCAGGGGTTTCTCTGGGGTCATGGGAGCATTTTCTGTTTCTATATCTTTAGGAGCTCTATAAAATAAACTCATTTTGGTTGAGTCATGTAAACATTCAAAATCAGGTCAAGACATGAGACATAGATGAGAGATTTACATATTTAAATTGGTCATAGTGTCCTCATCACTGCTTTTGACTAGTTATTTTGTGCTAAGCTGCATTAAAGTTGTCTAATCTATTCTGAAACTTTATACAGTATGAGAATTGATGTAGCACCGTCACTAGCACTATCACTATTTTATTCAAATTTAAAATGCTATAAACAATATATTGTATACCTACATACAGTGCATTATATTGTATATGCAACATGTTAACTTATATACAGTTATTTTTATACCTACAGTACATATTATTTAGTCTTAAGCTTTACAGTGCACCAACATGAATGGAACTATATTAATTTGACTATATTAACATACCACATTATATAAAAACATGAATGCAGTGTCAGTGACATCACTTTTAACTTTCTGATAGGACTTCCTGAAGTCTAGAGTAGCATCAGCAGCAAAAATACAAATATGGGCAAAAGATCAAGTTTCCTGACATATATCATTCTTTTATTGGAGCAATATTTTTTATTTTTGCCATTGGAGAGCAGACACACTTAAAAGAAGTCAATGTAACTGAGATCTTAACTACATTTGGAAAAAAAAAATGTCTTGACTTCGCACTTCTAGAAAAAGAGTTGGCATTTTTCCATGTACTTCCATACAATTGAAGTTGTCTAGGAGCCAGTGTTGAGGAGTCATCAGAGGAAAAAGCATCTTAAGGCACTCAGCATTTAGCTGTGAAACATTAGTTTCTGTTTGATGCTGTTTGGTCCCTTTAATATCACACACTACCAAACACATGCATGCATGTAATCTTGCTCTTATAAAAGGTGCTTCATCGAAAATCTAAAAAGTAAAAGACATGCAAGACAATCTGAGATGAATACATCTAAGTGATGGAATAATGAGACATAAAAACATTTACAAACAGGAAAGTGAATTTTTAGTGAGTTCATTTAGTGTGCAAATTTAGTATGTATATTTCTTCTGGGAAGGAAAAGAAAAACCTGATATGTTACCATTATATCGTTATCATTGGTTTAGTAATTTTGTATTTTAGTGGCACACTTACACTTACACTAAATATTTAATTTTTTGTCTACTCTGATATACACTAAGTCATATGCATGTTTCTCCACAACAGGACAGCTGGTTTTCAGGGCTCTGTCATGGCTCGACTGTGTATTCATCACAATGTGCTTGTGAAGGAATTTGACACAAGTCTTTTAATGGTTCCAACTCAAAGAGCATTAGTGTGCATTTTGCAGATCTAACAATCTAGAACATTAAAAGGCGTCAATAGGTGCCGGGACCACAGGAATGTGAGAGCCAGACTCTCTCTGTATGGCAGCTTATTGCCGTAACTGTAAGCACCTGATCTCTGGGTATGGGTGGCATTGGTTTTACCAGTCTGATGCAGGTCAGTGCCAATTCAGCCTGGAGCCATGTCATCAAAGTATGGTCACCTGTCCCTGTCTGCCGTACGCTGCCTGGGTTTTACTGATCTCATTTCCCATTGACCCAAATGAGTCCCAGCTGCAGCTTGATCTTGTTTGTAATGGAAAAGCAGTAAATGTAGCCATGAAACTAGAGTTCAGTCGCAGTGAGACCGGTGACTAGAATATACACTTAATTGACCGAATATGAAAGGGAAAGCCCAAGCACACATGAGTAAAAGCAGGAGCTGCAGCACTTTCTATTCAGTTTTCCAATGTACTACTGTATGTAATGTAAGTCTAATTGATCTCGGCTTATCCTTTGAGTCTGCCTACAAGATAAGAGACTAAATGCTGTTCTCATATCTGTGCAGCTATTTACAAAAATCACTTCCCGCACCATTCTGTTACCTGATTGATGTGTGCAGGACATCAGTTGCAACCTGCAGCTATTAAATGATATATAGCAGCAGTTCTTTCAAGACCAGTCGACACTTTTTCAATACTGAGGACAACCTCTTCGTCTGTGTGCTGCCACATGTCAAACGGCGGGCTGCTTTGCATATGGGCTGATAGCACAGGCCATCGTAATTCAGTCTCAATGTAATGCCTATTCAGCGCAAAACAGGAGTGTGTTGTCAGAATCCCAGGATGGATGTTAGGGCATGTACAAGTGATATCTATCCTGATGAAGAGAGAACACCCAGTGATTTATTACAGGGGAAACACAGGAATAATGCTCAAGCTGGGCGCTTTTCCCTTTTCCCTTTTCCCTTCACTTAGATTTTCTATTTGAATTAAATGAGGTGTGTATGTAGGCAGGCAGAGGGGGGCAAGGGTGGTGAGAGATAGCATGCAGGAGAAAGGACATACTTCATCTTCCCATTCAAAGTGTTGTTTTCAGCAACTTTGAAATGAAGGAGAAAAATGCTGATAGAATTGCACCAGAATGTATTGCAGTGGACTGCAAAGTACAAAAACCCTAGGTCAGACATTGGTGAAGCATTCTGCATGCAGGGCATTTTTTTTCCTCCAATTTTTTCGACTCTCCTCTTAAGGTCCCCAGTGAGTCACTTTTTGAACCCGCTGTGATTGATGGGAGTTGTGCCCTTGACAGGGCCAGGATAGGCTGGCCAAGGGCAAGATGCAGCTATCCAATTGTTTCACATAGATAAACAAGGAATGAAATGTCATTTACAGCATCTGGAGATAGATGCTGTCAGCCTCACTACCAGGAAGCACGCTTAAAAGCCCATCTCATTATTGAACTTCTGCAGCCAGCCATACAACACGGGTTTCCACATAAAAATGATGTGTGCCTCACGCAGAGTTTGAGCAAAACAAAACAAGATACGAGTGGAGATGTTCAAGACAACAATATAACAAAAATGTTCAAAAATATAAATGCTAGATTTTATTGTCGGCTTATGCTATTCTAATATGGTTAAGGTCAGAGATCTTAATCATTGGACTTTGTTGGTGCAACCTTTCCAGTGTTTGGTCATATCTGCTATTGTACTAATATCTATTTCTCTACTGTTGAAGGATTTTACAGCATGGTGTGTGTGTGTGTGTGTGTGTGTGTGTGCGTGTGTGTGTGTGTGTGTGTGTGTGTGTGTGTGTGTGTGTGTGTGTGTGTGTGTGTGTGTGTGTGATGGCTCAGCACAAGAATTTTTAACAATATGTGGAAAAAGACTGTGGTTTGTAGTTAGTTTGTACTATACAGTACAATGTTGTTGTTTCCTTATTGCTTTGATTATTGAGCCCCAAGATATCCATTAAAATATACAGGAAAGCTGTAAACAAACAGTTTCAGTCAACATATTAAACACAGCGCACAATGTTCAATGAACTGCAGGTAACCATGACTACAGTGCTTGTACTGTGCAGACTATAACCATTATAATATACTCTGTGTCCTGATATAGAAAATAGTGATGACACAAAGTGCTAATGTTCAGCGTCAATGGAGGAAAGACAGTAGAGTGATGTGTAGAGCGGTTGCCAAGCTTTACCCACACTGTGGTCCGTTAGTTTTGACATTTCAAGACATTTGGAGGTTAATGTATTGAAACACTTTTGAGGCTGCGATGTTGACTTTGCATAGATCCTTGACTTGTAACATAATGCACATTGGTGGCGGTATATGATTTATTCCCCGTAACTACCCTACAATCACAGCTATGTCAAAATCATGTATATTAATTTTGACCAAGCGCCAAGCTCGAAGGAGCTTTGTCATCATCAAGTAAAGAACTTGTGTAGCTTGCTGTTGGTTGGCACTGTTTTTTAAGTGCATGCTTTCAAAAAATGATCCATTATTTAGGCTGTTTTTGTTAGGTAGATACATTGTGACTTTGACTGTGCATGTACACTTCAGCTGCTCTAATGGAATCATCCGTTTCAACCCAAGATCGTTATGCAAACATTTAGCAAAGACTTGAGCGTATCTTTTTGGGTCAGCCTGACAGGGATTTTTTTGCTGATGTGGTTCATAATAAAACGGCCTGGAGATGATCTCCAAATGCTCAGACATTCTGCTTTTTTTTTTTTTTTTACACCATAACCGCTGTTTGCATATATTACTATTTATTCAGTCAGTAAACTCAAACATCTACTGGACTACCTTGGTTTACTACTTGCAAAGTGCTCATTTAGTTCCTAATTTATTCTGGCTGTTCTCCATCAGGAAAGGATACATTCATTTTGCCTATAAGGTCGCATGAATCCACAGTTCAAATATAGACACATCAACTGATGAGCCAAACTGACTGAAGTTTTCCTCTAGTAGCACAACACAGCTCCTCTATTTCTCTCTGTCTCCTTCCTTCTTCCTTTGAGTCTTTGAACACACACACACACACACACACACACACACACACACACACACACACACACACACACACACAGTAGACCACACTGTCACTTTTCCTTTTGATTCCAGTTTTTTCATTTGGTCTGCGCGAGTTTATTTTGTTTTCCTAACTTTACATTTATGCGGCTTGTTTTTTGATATGCTATTTTTTCCTTGTTTTTGAGTGTGTCATTTAGTGTCTGTTATCCAGCTCTGTTGACTTTTGTTTGTCATGTTGTTTTGTTGTTTTTTTCTTCTTCTCAGTTTTGTTTGAGGTGGGATGTTTTTCTAAGTTTCTTTTTTTATCTCCGATGCACAATGTGACTTTGTCTGCTCTTTTGGCGGATCATCATTTTATGTGCCAATAAATGAACCCTAAACTGTAGATGGCAGTGCAGGAGAAGCATAGAGAACTAAGTAGTCAGATTCACATGGGCAAAAAAATCTTATATACAGCAATAGCATCTCACTTACATCCTGCAATTTCTAACTTTAAGACTTAACTTTAAGACATTTTTACATTGACAGGCATGTATCAGTTTGTAGACATGATGAGATTAGTAAATCTAAGTTTTATAATGTATAGTGTGTTTAATAATGGTATGTTACATATTGTTAAAGCCACAAACATAATTTGTCCTCTTTCTTTTTAGTTTTAATGGTTGTCATGATTCTTTTATTTTAGAACATTCCTTCGGTAAAACTACAAAACTATCTCAGTTCATTTGTCAAAAATGACATCCAACAACGCGCTCCCCCTATTCCCTTTGCACGCGCACCAGAGTTAGTGGAACGGTCACAAATTAATATATTAATACAGAACTAATTCATGAATCTTACTCTCTTGAGACATATTAGCTGTGATCATTGAGGAGGATCTACACATAATTACCACACATTAATATAATTAGGCAGGCAGCTTGGGCAGGACTTCAGCGTGCCACTGGAGTAACTGGGATTTACTGTACATGTAAGGTGACTCTGGAGATTAGCTTTGAAACATGGCACCAGCTGAATGGGACAAAGACGGGCATCCTCGCATAAGAAAGTAGCACTTACTTCAAAATCTTTACCTTTTCTCACTTTTTTGTCAATTGTTTTTCATATTTTACAATTATAAAGGGACATGGAAATAATGGCATTGATTAAAAGTGTCAATGTGTGACTTGCTGAATAAATTAGGCCGAGTAAATAAATGATAAGCTGGACCACAAAGGGCTATTAAATGAATTATACTCTTGATGGCTTCAGGACAAATCCTACAGTGGGCACAATTTGTCCTCAAGTACTCTACTGTACCCGAACATACCTCAATTGTTTTATTTGTTTATTCACGGGTAAAGAAATTTCAATTTCAAGAGTATTCTCCGTCTTTTCTCTTCAAGTTGAAGCTCAAAACAGACCGTGAACAAATCATGACTCACACTTCTTGTTGTGCGCATACCAACCTGTGTACAATACATGACCGTCAAGACTCTGCTCATCTTTCGCTACTATGAAACATCATTTTGAAGCATTCTGCATGTTAGCGTTATCTTACCGGACCGAAACTTACAGGAATGGACATACATTTCAGTTTCACCTCCACGTGTAGATACTCCTCAAGAAATGACTGATTATTCAGCATCTCAAACATTACAGTTATATTACATCAGTGTTTTATACTATGGCTACATTACTCAAGTAAGTATTTTAATAATGTCTCTCGTGGGATTGTGATTTATGAGCTGGAAAGTCCGCTGGTAAAATGTGCAGTGTTTCATAATTCACTGACAAAATCTGTGTATGTAAGTAGGAAGCATTGTTCATATTATATAGCTTTTTAGGGTAGAATCTAAGTAGGTTTCATATATCAGATCCAGGGTTTGTGACAGGATAGGACGATAAGATGAGGCCACCTTTACTTATCCTCTGTCTCTCTGACTATCTGTGATGTACTGCCTCTGCTCTCCTGTTTTACCTCATCATTTTCTTTTCCTCCTCTTCTGTCCTTTTTCACTCCTTGTGCCTGAGCTGCTTTAATGATTTCCCTTTATTCAGCAGCTATCACTCATCTCACTGTGCAGTTTCTTTATCCATAGCAGTACCAGTGCGCCGCATACACTGTACATAGCTGTAGCTCTTTCAGTAGTGTCTGATCTTGCAGTTTTACAGCTAGATATCCCCCTGACAATAATGAATGATGCGATGATGCTACATAACATGAATGCAATCAAGGATGCCCCATTGAGAATGAGATTTCATTTGTGTAGGAGGCTTGGTTATGTAGAATAAGAAAATAGGAGATACTGAAGGTAAATATTATATATTGGAAAAGAGTAGATGTTGTCAGGTATTGTAATCATAAGAAAAACTGTAACATGCATGTGACCGTCTGGAATCAAATCACATTATTGCAACAAGCTGACACACATGGGTCGTATATGAGTGCTAGATACAACCAGAAACCTCCTTTAAAAAAATCTTTATTATTTGAATGACATAGTTAGAGTTGGATGTCACTGACATGTCCAGAGCAATGCTTATTTGAACAATGACGTATATAAAATATGACTGAAAGGTGGGACAAAGATTAGTGAAAGATTTGGGAGAGAAAGTCTGTGTCTGAGGATGTAGTCCTCTATCAAGTCAGTAGATTTCCTTTTTCTGTTCCTGCAATAAGTGTTTGATTAGATTAAGTCAATCTGGGCACATTAGTACATTTGTGCTGAAATATCAAGCTTGCCATTTCCAGCATTAAACCGCAGCCTTACTAATTTGGTCTCCATTTTAGACCTTGACTGTGTAAAGTGTGACTGTGACTGTGAGTGTTTTCCTCCCTTTTTTGGATAATGTTTTGACCCCTGTCAGACTAGTCAGACCCTTAACTTTTCCCCCTGTGTGCCTTTAACACAGCCTGGTCATCACCATCTTTATGAATGTCCTCTCATCAGCATCATCAGTCAAACAAAGGTCTTTTAATGCAGTGTAATGCTGTTCTGTGTGCAGCTCACAATAGCCTAATGTGAGACACATTCAAGTTAACACACAGGATTTATATACCACAATTAAAACTCAGCCATCTGGACTTGGTAATTATACAGGGATTTATCATATTTTATGTTTTGTACTCTACAATAGACAAACACTAAATGACCTATTTCTCTGTTAAAATCACATAAAATCCCCAAAATATGCAACTTCAGTGAACATTTCAGACTTTCACAGAATGTTTGAAATGCTTTATTAGTCTACAGTATATGTGGTGAAAGGAACGATGCTGGCTATGTGGAAACAATGGTTGTTGAATGTCCATATATGGAAAGTATACAAACAGCAGTGATAAATTGGTGTAATACAGTAATGCTGCATATTTTAAAAAGAAAACAAAACTTTCCTAGTGCTTTACCTCCTTAACTGCAATGCAGAAAACAAGCATTTTATTCGTTCTTTTGAAAGTGGTTACTTATGGTTACAGGTGGCTACATTGGAGGACAGGCAATTACACAGACATTTTGTGGTTGGCCTCAATATATTTGCCTGAAGAAATGTTTTTGCTGGTAAGGCAGTCTTTAAATGCTTTGAAATATTTATCATGGTAAAATGGTGGCTCTGTGGTTTTTGCGCTGTTGCCAGAAGGTCCTGGGTTCATATCTGCCAATCTGTTCATATGTGGTGTGATCTTTTTTTTTTGCATGGAGTTTACATGTTCGCTTCATGATGGCGTGGTTTTCCTCCGGCTGCTCCAGTTTCCTCACACAGTCCAAAGACATGCAGGTTAGGTCAACTGGAAACTCTAAATTGCCCGTAGGTGTGAATGTGTTTGTCAGTCTATATGTGTACTAGCTCTGTGATACACTAGTGACCTGTCCAGGGTGTACTCTTTACATCCTAATGTATGCTGGGAGAGGCTATAGCTGGACACGAGCATGTATAGAAAATTGAATCATATTTATTAAAAAACATTTATGACATGAGAAAATAATAGAAGCGGGTATATACCTTACCTAATTATCTGTTATGGCTGATCTTGCAATTAAAACACTGCTTTCTAGAGAGGTGAAGGTGAAAATAGTTTTTCAGTGATTTCTGAATTGTGAATAAAGCAACACACATTCAAGTATTCTATATGTGAGCTTGTGGGGATATTTAAGGTCTTGAGGGTGCAGTATGAATAGATTCGGCCAGCACAGACATCTACAGCAGTTCTCTGTGGTGACCTAAATAGCTTCATTCATAAAGACAATCTACATTCACAACCTTTTGTCCTAATGTGTCGCAACTATAGATCTACTTCTGTCTCAATGTACACAATGTATGCATTCTCTTTGGTGTTAATAACGTCATTATTATCATCATTATTAACAAGCATGTTTTTCTTTATTCACAAAAGTGTGTATCCAAGTTTTATATGCCATGTACTCAAACTGCTTTTGCTTTGTTTAATGTATGTTGTGTAGGTATTTAGAAGTGTTGAAATATCTGATGAGATTACAAGACACACTCAATTTTCATTAGAGCTCAGACTTTTCTTATTCACGAGAGGCTAAATTAGAATAAGATATTAGCAATAGTAGAACAGACATTACACTATATTTTATTGTAATGATTTTTTTAGGTAGATTTAACATCATGTGTTTGTTGTGGTTACTGATTTTACTAAGAGGAACTCAAAAGTAGTCGCTCCCCAGCCACAGGCAGCTCAGTTAAGCACAACATTATTTGTCATTGTCAATCATTATGTTTCCACAAAATTACAGATTTATTCATCACAGCCAAGGGTAGATGTGTTTTTATGACCTGATCACATTAGCGGAACCCATTTGCCAATGTACAGGATTGACACAATAAGATGAATGCTGGTACAATAATGCAGCTGAATTCAATACGCCAGTGAACACTGCGTTCAATAATTGAATTTTAAGGTGTCGCTGTTAATTTGTACTTCTGTATTGGTCACAGTCGATGCCTATCAAAAAGGAAAAAGGTGGCTTTTTTGCAATTGTTCTGGCTGCTCAATGCTAGCTGGAATAATTGATGAGGCCACTGTATAAAATGCAAAGGAGGAATTTGGCACAATGTAACATATTGTTTTATTTGTTCATTTCTTAAAGGAAAGGGTTTCATGAGAGCGGTAGCCATTGAAAACAAAAGCAAACACAGACTCCACTGGATAAATCATCATGCTTCTCTTGCAACACTGTAGGGAAAATGCTGCACAGTTGCTATGGAACCCTCTGTTGCTAGGCAATGGGTTGATTATCAGAGTTTTTATATAAGAGGCAGAGTGGTGTTTTCTTTGCTGTCCAGCAAATTTGTTTTCAGAAGGCTTTACGACTAACAGGATCTGTGGAATAACATGACAATGCTATCCTCAATTTGAATGCAATTTATCCAGTTTGATATGTTTATGTTTATGCTTATGTTTATGTTTATGTTTATGCAAATGTGTGGCATACTGAAAATCTGAATGCTTTGTATTTACATGAAATGTAAACATCATGAAACATTTCTCTTGTAAACATATCATATCCATGTAAGGGATAAACAGTGCTTCAGTCATATATATATATATATATATATATATGTATATGTATATGTATATGTATACATACCATATAAGACCATATCTGTGACTGTTGAGCTTCCTTAAGGAGCTTCTTAAATCAGATTTCATCATGTACTGATGCTGTATGGGGTGAAACGAGATGTCTTCTTGTCTGTTGAAATCTCATTTTTCTCGGCATGAATACTGAATCAACCCAGATATGCCAAAAGGGTTTACTCAGCCCCTAATCTCTGCACCTGTATGCTGGTAATTTATGCTGCTTCATTTAGTAAAAAATCCAATTTCTAAGCAGTGGAGATAGTGAGGGAATATCATGTTGCCCTCTTGTGGTTGCATCCAGATATCAGACTGAT
The DNA here is from genome assembly GCF_027409825.1 of Scomber japonicus. Taxonomy (NCBI): domain Eukaryota; kingdom Metazoa; phylum Chordata; class Actinopteri; order Scombriformes; family Scombridae; genus Scomber; species Scomber japonicus. The sequence goes on along the minus strand of NC_070590.1, from coordinate 22,947,730 downwards.
CGAGCCTCTTATTAGTGGACAATCCTTTTATTTTTATTATTGAAGACTGACTTTTTTCAGACACGTCATATGTGATGAGATTCACTGTCATATCTAAAGCAGTTTATACTGATGTATAAATGTAAATATAATGTATATTGTATGTATTTAGCAAAATATAAAACACAAGCAACAGATATCAGCAGGGAGGTCTGACTCTTCATCCCCCTGGCTTCATCACCAGCACAAATGCTTAAGTTTGGTGAAAAAATTACACAAACCTGTGTTTCTCTCTCTTTTGTACAGTCCCTGAAACACAACCACTCTACTCCCCTGATGTCTGATGAAACCTGTAATTATCCAAATGGCAGACATATCTTGTATCGCATTTCATAAGGCTAGAATTAACACTGTGAACCCGAAATGCCAGGGTAAGAATATTGATGTGTCCTCTACTGTCCCTCATGCAGAAGGTGACATCAAACATCTTGTAGTCAAATGATGCTTTGCTTATCAGTAAAGCAGTACAGGTGACCAGCATATGAACTAGCTTTTAATCTATTGCAGTATTACTATTGCAGATGTTTATGTCCATTTTGAGACTTTTTGTTACAGTCTGGGTATAGGTGACATTGTCTATACAAACACATGTTTTGAGTCTGTTTACAACTAAGAATGAAATTTGTACAACACGGACAGATACCGTGGGATTCGCAGGTGTTCTATATCTACAGTCCAGCCATTGCAGTAGGTGATCCAAGTGAATCTGAACATTAAAAATCCTTTGAGTGGGCTCTCATAGTGATACTTCTGCCCTCGCCCCAGTTAAAGTTGGGATCTGTCTTTTAATCTTAAAACCAATCCCTGACACTGGATTTATAGTGTGTTAATATGAAATGCCATTACCAAGTAAAACACTAGCGTCCGCCCACTACATCAGTTAAGCTTGTCTTGCCCTGAGGCTAGATAAGTCTGTCAGACTTGAAGCTGAAATGTGGCAACACATTGTTGGAGTTGAGAGGGCAGCATGCATCGATAATAAGCCAAGTAAGTGACAGCTAGGCTAAAAAAGCAACTGTCAAAAAAGAGTGAAAACATGATAAGGACAGTAAGGAGGCATGATGCGCTGGTGTTTGAACCATCTAGTGAATCTACACAGCAGCTGTAGTGATCAACAGAAATCTTGGCCCTTGAACCATCATCCAGGCCAATCATCCATACAGATGTGCAATTTAGGATGATGTGCTAATCATAAACAGCTACTACGGGGATCATCAGGCAAGATGGCACCATTGACTAACCGTGTAATGTAAATGTTACAAGATTTAGTTTCAGAGTGCAGGCATATTAATATTAATAAGAGGGCATTTCCCAGTAAAGTGTTTAAGAGAAATTAAGCTGATGACACCCCAAAAGGTTCAGCAGTAGTTTTGACATCTCAGTTAGCTCACGCCACAGTGCTAACTTAATTATGTGTTATTTAAGATTCCTGGGTGATCATTTTTGGGTTGCATGTGTAATCTGAAAATAGAGAAGCAGCAAAAATCAAAGGGCAGAGTTGGAAACACTGAACAAATGTTAGCCACCAATCATGTCATGTCACCATCAACATATTAACATGCTCCCAATGTTGATGCTAATGTGTTGATGCTCATACTGTTTACTAGGCTCACTATCTTAGTTGACATCCTTCCATTATCAATTTTTCAGTCAATGGTCAATATGCCATTGGTAAGGAAACAACAGTGGGAGCATGGTGGTCAGTTTTGTTTGCAACCAACAAGATTAGTGACTATCAAAACATCAGCTGAATTGGAAATGAAATGTACTTCAGATGACTTTATTGCATTTGTTCACAGTGTTAATTATCACACAGTGATTTAATAATAATCACCTCTGTTGCCATAGTGATAGCCTAGCTAGAGGATAAATTGTGCATCCTGCCATGATGCCCACCTCCAGAAGCCCGAGTCCTGCATGTCACTGGGAAGAGTGTCCGAATATCTGAATATGCCCAAAGCAGATTTTAAGTGATGATTACATCTTAGAGAGTCTTTTTGTCATTCTCAGCTGGTTGTATGGGTCTATATTTGGAGACAAATTATGCTTGTGGGTTAAAAGTAATTTCTTCTTTTTAAAATCAAATCTGTTTCTTTGATCAATTTATGTATTAGTTGTGTGTTGAACACACAATATAAATTAAGCCTTAGTAACCTACTGTTGTAGTCTTCTATGATAACCTGAGCTTTTACAAAATTGTCTGCTTTTTTGCAGTTCAATAAGAAAATGGATGCTACTCTCACATCTGTCTGATAAATATAAGGTTTTGGTCAGCAGCCAGTTAGCTCAGCTTAGCATTAAGACTGGTAACAGGGGTTAAAAAGTTAGCATGGCTTTGTCAAGACCTTAAGACTTTCAGAAGTTACTGCTCTGGGTCAAGAAACCCTCCCTTTTTCAAATCTTAGTGCCAGGCTAAGCTAACAGACAGACATGACAGTGGTATAAAATGTCTCATCTGCCCCTCCACAAGAAAGTGACTTTCCTATTACTGTTACTTGCATTTACGTTGGTCTAGAAAGCAGTCAGTGCTGGTTGTCTATTCATGAACTATGGGAGATTGTTTTGCATGCTGGTGGAACACATGATCATTACACTAGCATTGCACTAGTGGTCAAAATCCCTACAGGGACCTTTCATTTTGCAATTGTGCCCACTCATGAGATGAAAGCTGATAAGCAAATATTGTTTCTTTTTCTATTCGGTTTTTATGTACCACATCTGTATCAGACATCTGTTGGAAATTGTTCCTGTAGTGAAATTGGCAGACATCAGAATAAAGTCAGCAAACAAGAGCAGGCTGACACATTTTTTTGAAAAGAAGTGAAAACTATTTACACACTGATATGGTAATTGTGTAGAGACACTAAGTTTGCCTCAGGATGTTATGATCTCTCACTCGCTGCTTTTACATAAAATCCTAACAAAAGCATAGACTAAAAGATGACTGTGGTATGCACTTTGTTCATCAGTTATTAATAATATCATCAAAGAATTTCGAAGCATTCAGTTTTAGGAGAAATATAAGTATCTTGTAGTCACAGTTTTTAAATGTTGGCTGACAATGATATGCTTATTTAAAGATCTAGAGGTTACTTTAAAGGACTGTTGTGGGCTTTTTTTTCTCCAAACTTGTGAAGTGCAAGTGCAGGTAGTGGTTTTATTTTATTTTGAGATGACTGTGGTGACAAAGTGAGTGCCTCTGTTTCACTAAAGCAGGGTCAAAATATGCAGAGAGAGAGAGAGAGAGAGAGAGAGAGAGAGAGAGAGAGAGAGAGAGAGAGAGAGAGAGAGAGAGAGAGAGAGAGAGAGATTTGGTACTTTCTGTTTTCATCTAGCGCACGAATGTACTTTGACATCTCTGGGGAAAACTGTTACTGGTTGCTTTCACAAAGTGCGATGGAAAATGGCCCTACTACCCCCACCCACACTACCCCACTTTTTTCCTTTTTTTTAAGAAAGAGATGGGTCAGGGAATATGACAAAGCTTCAGGGCATTTAGTGTAGAGTTAGGAGTGAGGGGGAAGAAATGGGATTAGAGAATATAAGAGAGAGAGAGAGGATAGATGGATGTTTTCAGTCAAATGGTTTACTGGTTAATATTTTAGTGCTAGCATTTGGAGAAAGATTAGAATTAACCAATATCTTCAGAAGGGAAATGAATGATCTTTGAGATGAGGCATTTTATAGAATCAAGTCACATCTTTACAGTGACAATGGATTCAAGTTGGTTTGATACCCTTATAGTTTAACAGTTTGTCTTTTGACTATCTGATGAACATATTATGATCATTGTCCTACCTAATAGTGAACTACTTTTACATTAGAAAATCTAAGTCAGTGATGTCATAGATTAGTACAGTCATGTCTTCCCTCAATGGGAGAGTTTCCTGATCCAGATGCCTTGAGGTCATAAGAATAGTACAGGATAGTAGGTGGATTCTTTTATGATAACTGCTATAAAGGTTTATCAAAGCTGTGACTTATTATGTGATCCACTGATGCAAATTAAATCATCTGGTATTGCTGGCATGCCGACTTTGTTCAGAAATGTGTAACTATTCCACTTAATTCAACCTAAATTGAATTCTATGTATTCACTTCATTTCACTGATGGCTTTATTGTAACTCTTGCACATAGTATTCTGTCATAATGCAGTGGCTGTTTCAGATGTTGCTTTTATACAGTGAATTTGTGAATAAATGTAGTGACTGCTGATTGACTGAGGTTGCTAAAAAATGCTGTTAAATTGTACTGTGTCTACATACTGTACACACCACACAGCTTTTAGCATTTAGCAATATATGCATCCAGGTGGTGTTTAGCACATTTGCCAGTACAATTATATTTTCAAGCACAATAGCTACTTAGTTCAGGTGGATTCATACATTGAAATGTATGACATAGTTAAGAATTTTAATGTACGTATATTCATTGGATATTTGCCTGTAGGTTTTGAGGGAGCAGTGCTTAAACTAAGAGACACTTAAAGAACAAACTGGCTTATGGAGTATAGTTCAGGCCATTACACAGCCAGTCCTTAGTGGTCTAAGCCTTGATCAGATCCTGACAGTATGCTCTGCAGGAGAGCATCTGACCCTGTATAAGCATATAAACGAAGGCGCCTATTTAAGCCTTAGTCAGTAATGCTCTTGGCTCTATGATCGCTTCAGGTCAGTGAGCCTTCGGATACTCAGACCCCATTATACTTTCTGGCAAGTTTAGTTTTCTATTTGTTCTGAGTGTGGGGATACAATGAAATGTTCAGAAGCAATGTACAATGAAATATTTAATAAAGTAAGTGGACGTTGCACTTTGCAAACACTCACCCATACGAAAAATAGAAAAATCAGATAATTTGTTTCATCAGAGCTAAACTGCAGTGTGATTTAGGCATACTCCATGCACAAGCTTCAATAGGCTAATTGGTCATCAAGCCAAATGCTTTTCATCAACATTTCTGTTCAAACAAAATGTTTCATTCCTCTCTTATTTAACAGAATGTACAATGAGCTCCATGCTCTAAGTAATTGGCAGACACACAATTTGTGGGTCTATGCTGTAATTAGAGTGACAATCACTATAGTTAGTGAGGGTAAAGTGCAGACAGGCAGATTTGACTGCAATGTATTTTTAGCTAATCTAATAATCAGAAGAAGGTATAGTATTTTTATGCACACACACGCAGCATCTTTATTTAAAGTTGCTGAATAAATGTGGGAGGTTAGAGTTATATTATCAGTTTTATACATCGTCATACGTTGTCAAATATCTTGGGCTCTGTACTGTGCCAGTCTGCAACCCATGACTTCTGCTATCTAGAGTAACTGTCAAAATCGTTTTTTTTTCCCCATTCTCTCTGCATTTCAAAGCGTTGTATTTTAAGAGGATTCAGAAGGGAGGGAACGTTGTTGTAGATCTGTTCAAGTCAAAGAAACACAAGATGTTGGCTCTATTATTATTATTATTTAAAAAAAATCGGCATCTATTTTGTGAACCTGCGCAGCACATCTATCGGCTGAGTCACGGTGGATCATAACTGCCTGTATCTAATCCTGCTGTTTAAACATGAAACAAGCAAATTGTATCACATTGTTACCCCCCTAGAAAATTAAAAGAGTTTTGCTGATGACTCATACCTGATGCTTCAACACCACTTGAACTTCTCCAGCTTCCTACACTTCCAGCGAGTGTAGCTCTCGGATGTTGTCTGCACATGACGGCCTTGAAAAACAGAAGAGGTGTGAAAACAAGTGCTCTAAACAGATGTCAAATCTGACAAAGAATAATCAACTTTTTGCTGCTTCTGACTAGGGTGGTGTAAAAACTCCTCATTACATTTACCGTCACTTCAGTTTTGTTCTTAGTTAGTTGTGTGCAATGAGTCAGTGTAAAGGGATCACTGCCATCCTTCATTTAAGAAACAGAGGGTCATAAGTCTGTTCTACCTTTCAAATTTGATGATGCACGTGATAAAAGTACATACTGTAGTAAAGCTGTTTTCTATGTTGTTTATGATCCTTATGCTAATGGCATTTCTACTATTACACCATGCGAATACACTGATTCAGCACAGCCACATGAACCAATCACTGAACACTTTCTGCCGTTTCTCTTTCCTTTGTCAGTTCCTTTGTCAGCAATTCATATTTTTACAGCCTAAACATTCTCACTCGAGAAATGTAAGGTTAATGTGGTTTGAAGATGTGGGGAGCGTTTAAGTGTTGAGGATCACATTACGACTAAAACTGTAGAAAGAGAGGAAATTTTGTAATAAAAAAACCCCCACTGAGAATCATTGTCAACAAATCTGTTCACTCACAAAGACCACTGCCTGGGGATAACAGCTTTTTGAGTAGTGGGTGCCTTAAAACACTGTCTATTTTTTATTACATGCTAGACAAGGTATCAACTGAGGAACAGGCAAAGGAAATAAAACAGGTAATATGCAGCACTCTCTGCAGCGCTGCATCTAACTCCTTCACTGTTACTGCCTGTGTTGACCAAAGAGGAAATGTGGTTGTAATGTGATGCTAATATCCCAAAGTTTGTATGGATAGAAACAAATCTGTCAGAGCTAATAAACTCTATCTTTGAAGGAGTGCTCGATGCTAACATATGGTTCGGTATATAGTAATTAATCAGCAGTTATTATTAAAATATACTATAAGCACACAAATGTGAAGTATGCATAGTCATTAAGTCGTAACCCATACGTTTATATGTGTCTTTAATGATCATATCGCCCCACAGTATGTCTGAAGTGGTCTGCTGTTGGTATAGTACATGGGCACTGTGAATGGATTATCCTTGTAAACCTAAAGTTGTCTGAATATTGAAGTGGGCTAAGTGTTTACAGTGCATGTAAGGGAGTCGTTGTGCATGGCTGTTTACATGTCTACAGCATGTACTGTAATCATGTAAATGAGACATATTTTGCTCTCCCTTCTCCTTTACATGCATTGCTAACATAGAAATGAGTATGGATGAGTGCATTTCCTCCGTGTTGTTTCAGAAGCTTTTCAGAGCAACTGATCTTTATTTTCTGTTTTTACGTATCTTCTTAAAGCAACAAAAACAGATTTAGATTTGCTTTGTCACTGCTGTACTGTACACTATGGTACAGAAGCCAATGTATTTCTGCAGTTGTTTGTTGGAACATGTCATTCCTCATTAATGTAGTCTACATTTGCAAATAATGCTTAATGCAAGTGTTCCATCTGATGTTAGATTTTTAACCCGCAATACTGCATTCATAAATATAAGTCTCCATGCGAATGCAATGCTGAATTGCAAAGAAATGTGTGTTTTGCATTTAAAGGTACAGTAGAGTGCATTTTAAAGAGAAGTTTACTACTATCCATGAGTGACTCACAGCTTAAACAAACTAGCTAACACCTTTTAACCAGAGATACTCAGAGACATTAAGGCTGCCAATTAAGAGGTAATCAAAATTAATTCAACATTATCACTACTCCATGAATTCACTTTGCTTGATGCAATATGTTGATCGGATGCAAAAGTGTTTCCAAAGTACGGCGGTTGCACGTGATCATCGTTTGTGCTTTTTTAATGACATCAGATTTTATTTTTGTTCCCTCAGGTCCTCCAGTCAGCGTGGGAATGAGCATCAACATAGCAAGCATAGACTCCATCTCAGAAGTAAACATGGTAAGATACTTCAGCTTTTTATGATTTTTAATTTTGGCCACTACCAAAACATATCTAATTCACCCTCACTTTGAACAATCAGTAGGAAGGACCAACCAAGATATGACCCATCACTGGCTTCCCACCCGCAAACACTGCCAGTTGTATTGTTAGACTGAATGACTGAGACAAAGATGCTGCTACAGGAAGTCTGTGGTGATGGGCAAAAATATTACACATATTTGTACTATAAAAACAGAGTTTTAAAAAAAATCCTCAGTACACAGTTGTTGTTTTTTGACACACACATTACCCAACACTACTCAATGCGCAGAAAATACAGCACGTACTGTATCCTTTTTCTCTGGCACACACTTGAGAGTGATCAGAAATGTTGGCTGACTAATGAAGAACGCAATATGGCTGCTGTCTTGAGTGATGACGTCATTCTGTCTCTTAGTGTTCTCTTTATTTCACTCAGCGTGACACAATCACTCATAGTGAATGTGAATGTTGTCTTTCTTTCTGTCTTTCTTTCTTTGATTGATGAGATAAAGATGCCAACATAGGCGCACTTTTGAGTAATGATAAGCCAACATGTGTACTGAATGATGACAGATATTGTGTGCATTTTAATGTAATGTAATGTAATATAATAAATTGCCCTTCCAGACTATGCAAAAATCAGATATACTGCTCGCTCTTTTTATGGACAGTTAAGTGTGCAATGTATAGTACCTTTCTTCAAATCTGCATTTTGCCCGTTTTTAATGCCAGCTATGACTGAGAGTCTATCAGTATTAGGGCTGAGTGCTCATTAAGAGCTTTGTGTGCATGACATTGGTCGCAAGTGATACTTTTCAAACAAACATTTCATGTCATTAACAAAAAATCAGGATGTAAGGAATACTAGATGTCTCTTTTGCATCATGACCAATCACATGAAGTCTGGGTGATTTTTTAAAAATCTTAATTGTTGGAAAAAGACAGATTTATTGCCAGAAATTGTGCAATGAGATAAAAGTAGATTTTTATGGTATTACATCACCTGCATGTGGCCTGATGTCTGACAATAAGCGCATGCATACATGAAGTATTTTTTGTTGTTGTGTGCAGACTTTTCTGTTTGACTTAAAATATTTAAGGAAAACAAGAAATACAGTGCTTCTAGTCCATTTAGCACAGCTGTCAACATTATGGCTGAGTTGCTTTCAGTGCTGGACGAAGTACTTAGATCTTTTACTTAAGTAAAAACACCGACACAGCAATGTATAAATACTCCATTACAGGTAAAAGTTCCTATCTAAGCAAAGGTACATAATTATATTGAGTTTGATGTAGTTAAAGTATTACAGTAAAAGTAGTGGTTTTGTCCCTTTGACTGATTTCTTATATATGTCATCATTAGATTATGTATACTGAAGCATCAGTGTTAGAGCAGCATGTTACTATTATAGCTGCTGGAGGTGGAGTTAGTTTCAATGCAGTTAATTAGTTTAGTCCAGTGGTTCCCAACCTAAGGATCAGGATCCTCCATAGGGTCACCAGATACATCTGAGGGGTCGTGAGGTACAGTAAGTAATGGGAGAAGAAAGAAGAAAAAGCAAAGTTCTGACATACACATTTTTTCTCGAATATTCGATTTTTGGTGAAATATTGGATCATATGAACATTGATTGAAATTAAACCATGTGAGAAGTTTAGAGGGAAAAATCACTATTTGGTGGAGCTGTTAACAACTCAGTGACTACACAGTGCTGTTTTTAAGACATCAAAAGACAAACAGGTTGGAACCATTGGTTTCATCTTTAACAATGTGTTGTATTTTGACAGCTTGTTATATTATCCATTGTGTCAAATCTTCATATGAAATGTAACTAAAGCTGTCAAATAAATGTAGTGGAGTAGAAAGCACAATATTTCCTTCTAAAATGTAATGGAGTGGGAGTATAAAGTACCATCACATGGAAATACTCGGGTAAAGTACAAGCACCTCATTATTGTAATTAAGTACAGTAATTGACTAAATGCACTCAGTTACTTTCCACCACTGGCTGTATTATGTGTTAAGTGTAAACAATGAGTTCCCAGAATAAATGGCATGCATTAAACTGGTCAGTACCAGCTGATCTGATATCTGCCACTGAATTAAAAACAATAAAAAAAATACAATCTTTCAATGAAAGGAATTTTGATAGAGCACAAAATATTCAATACCACTTTGTATCATTTTGGACTGTATGCATGTTAAACCTATGTGCATCTTTCGTGTTTCTGCCTGTAGACCACAGTACTTTGACCAGAGAGGCAGTGATGCATTAGCTGGCAGACATTATGTCTCCACTTGAGCGCTTTTTCAGCTGTATTTGTTGGTTTGCTGCCCATGTCCTATTCAACGAATGCTGAGCTGTTTAGTTTTTCTGTATATAAGCTAAACCATTTTCATCATCTGAAGACATTACAAATAGTGCTGTAGTCCACATATAGCAGATGTATTTCTTTTATTGCTGCTGTAGCCATATCAAAGTTGCCCATTCCACTCTTTGAACTTCATTAAATTACACTGTGTTAAAGCAGTGAATAGAGAGATTTATCATTTTTTACATTTACATGCTAGCACACACAGCATATTCTTCTTCTTTAGCCTGTTTTGAAACAAAAAGTCATGTGCCTGTGATCAGATCTGTTTTCATGTGTTACTCCCAGTTCAATGAACCATGCCCATTATTTCTAAAGGGGTCACTCAGGTCTGTATGTCCACTTTCATCAGGCACTGGCAAGAAACACTACAATAAACACAAAACAAAATCTTTCTGTAGACAGAAGCTTTTTTGTGAAAATGTTAGCAGACTTTGTAATTTTGTACAAAGTCAAATTATTTGTTTTGTTGTTTTTTGACCTAATACAATTTTTTCTCTCCTTTTTCTTAGGACTACACCATCACAATGTATTTCCAGCAAAGTTGGCGAGATAAGCGGTTGGCCTATGGCGAGCTGAACCTAAACCTGACTCTGGATAACCGTGTAGCAGACCAGCTTTGGCTCCCTGACACCTACTTCCTTAATGACAAGAAGTCCTTTCTTCACGGTGTGACAGTAAAAAACCGTATGATCCGACTGCACCCAGATGGCACTGTCTTATACGGGCTGAGGTAAGAACAGTGTAAACTTATTATGTGGATTTCATACACTCTGTATGGCTGGTCCAGTGGTTTACATGAGCATTTCTGTTTTTAACATGTCGTTTATCATGCTGACATTTAAAAAAAAAAAAAAAAAAAGGTTTTACACCATATTTTTGGAGAGGAGATTGGTGTTCTATTTCAACATGTATGTACAACTTGAACTATAGGTACAAGTTAACATTTTCAGAGCTGATTTACAAAAGGGAAAGGAGTAATGTGGCTGTTTTGCATAACAAGTAACATTTTAATTCACATAAACTGATGTAAAAGTAATTACTCAATCGTCAGCTGTTAAGAAAATTAATCAGGTATACAGTGATAATTATAAATCCATAACTGCATGTATGTGCCAAGTGGGTGATGTCTTCATATTCTATTTGGCTTCAGTTGACTCTTGCAGTGCAAACACTGAACGGGTTCAGGTGAATTGGACACTCTAAATAGTCCCAAGGTGTTACTCTGAGTGTGACTGTGTGCCTGCCAGTCCAGGATGTTTTCCTGTCTTTCCCCCACTACTGCTGGGATTTACCTAGAAAAGGAAGTGAGTACAGTAAAAAGAAGGGATGGATGGATTTATCATGTCTTTTTTACATTATACTTTTGAAAATATTTAATAATGCAAGAAGAAAATATGGATGTACAGTAAAAATATCCCTACTGGGACAGGTTTGACCTCTCTGTAACCCTACACATGTACAGTAAATGGTCCTCTCATCTCAGGAGATGCTCACAGGAGCATTTTATTGATGGATGAGAAAGAGTTGTGTTATTCTTTTTACAGATATTTTACTGCCAAAGACCCTGACATACAAACAATGAGTTTAATCAGATAACTGCTGTTTTTGTCATTGCCTCTGTCATGTGGCAGTAATACAGAGAGTGAAGATTTTGATAATCTTTGATCACAAGTGGCACCAGAAAAACAAGATCAGCGCTGCTAGTATGCATCAACCGGGTCTGTGGCAGGATAATTATGACAGATTTATTTTTGGACTTTAAAGTTTTATTTATAAAGTTAATACTCAAACTTTTAAGTATGACTTAAGACCAACAATAACAATATTTTGGAAGGAGTGGGGGGTACATTCAACCCAAAATATGTTGACCCAGAAAGCTAAAAAAAGGTTCAAAATGCTCACTACCTACATGTCCCAGATCACCTTGACAAACAAGACAATTCAGTCAACAGTAAAGGTGCACAGAGGGACCCATTTAAAATTCCTTGGGGGGTTCTGAAAGTAAAAAGTGTCCTAAGGTTTGTTCAAACTCCGAATGAATTGCTGCAAGTCATTAAAATAAAGTAGCTTGATGGAGGAAAGCAAGCTGTGAATGTGTTTTGTTCCATGAATAAAAGGAAATGGTACTGACAAGGTTTAGATCATATGAAATAATGAATTATTAATGCAATAATCAGTATTCTGAATCTCGGAATTACCGAATTGGTACTGACACTAAAGGAGATATGATGACAAAAGTGTTTTTTCTTTTTCCTTTTATGATTCTTCACAAGGCTATTAAAGTATCAGCACAGTACAAATGTAGTCTCTGCTGCTGAAGAGCACGCTGCAAATGTCTGCCAGATGAATAATCAAGATCTGTTCTTCAACCTTTGTGACACTTGCACACGAGGCATTGCCAGGTAATCTTTGCCATTTTGGTAACCAGCTGTGAAATCCTGAGATCAGGAGCAGGATGAATATTTTGTTTGTTAACGGAAAACAGTAGATGGAGATTGGATGTGTCTCAATAAAGATTGATCAAATCATAGGCAAACTACTGCTTTAATCCCATTCAAATTAATATATTTGATTATTTGAAAATGTGCACTACATAAAAAACTACATACAGAATATGTGTGCTAGTAATAAGTAGAAACACAGGAACAATTTCCTGATAAAATGGTACTAAAATCTCACTACGCCACCTGATCTGAACAAACATTCCCAGCTGCACTGCTCAGCATACCTCAGCACATGCAGATGCCTCCAGAGCCTCACAAGTACCAAGCAGGCACAAGCGTAGTAAAATGAACTTGTGCCAGAAGAAAATGGCATTACACCTGCATTTGCACCTCCACTGGCTTTGTGCCTGCGTGAAACAGAGACTGACTGTCACTAGGGATACTAGCATCAACCATTTCTGCAACATCTCACCTCCCGAACACACTGCACAGTTATCGTCACCTGCTGCAGTAATGATTTACCACAGATGGCGTCAAGCCCTTCGATCTGTCTTCCAGACCTTTCCTTTTTTCTTTTTTCCCCACCAATATACAGTAATAAGAAGCAGAGCATAATCAACATGCAATGGTGATTTCAGGACTTTTACCAGCCTCCTGTAAGCATGTAATTAAATCACTTTGTTGAAATGTTTGGCTTTGCCCAAGGGTAGTGTGTGAACTTTTTTTCCCCTTCCTCCAGAACAATAGATGTAACTTTAACAATTGATGTTATATTCTCACTTCAATTCATTTCAATGTTGTGCCTCTCAAGTTTGACCGCTTGAGGTTTTTGTTTTCTTAACTGCATTTTCTTGTAAAGACCGCCTGTTTGAATGTATCCCCTGTGCTACTCTTGAGCACAATAGAATACAAAGTGTGGACAATCACATTACACACTCTGCTGCACCTTGTGCTGCGCTCTCACCTATCCACTCACTGTGAAATGTGCTGATACTGGCGTTTGTCTACCCCTCCTTTATTTAACTGGATTCCTACTGCTTACAGTCATTTTATTCAGTGCAGTGTTGATTTGTGTTGATCAACCAGATTTATTTTTATATTCATTTTAGGTGCAAAGGTACACTCTCTCTGCTTCACAACTGCGTCCTCATCTTTTTACTCGCTGATGTATATATGAATCAACGGTTGAATGGTGCACTCTCTGCACCTGCAGTCTCTGTTCTGTGGATAAACTAGTCAGATTGCATCAACTTTTTCCACTGCACCAGTTTTCCAACAGTATTATCTTATTTTTTCACACAGAAAAACTCATGCAATCAGAATCATTTTATACTACATAGATAGATTGAAATATGATCTAATTTTGACTGATGAGTGATAGACTTAGTTAATTGTCTTGGTTATCTTTAATATTGTGGTGCATATTTTGATGTTTGGGGGTTGCAGATGGTGCAGTAGTGAGCACTACCTAGTTTTCTATCTTTCATCTGTTAAAGCACTTTGAATAACCTCTGTGTATGATAAGGTTCCGTATAAATAAAACTGCCTTGCTTAAGTCTTTCTGAGGTGATAGGGGCCTGTGGTTATCTGGGTACTACTACTGTTACAACTGTATGCTACAGATTCCTCCCACAGCAATGTCAGTTAAGTGGATTGGAGACTCCAGATTTTCGGAGGAGTGCCTATACTGGCCCTTAATTGCTTTCCCCAGGAGTGACCATGGACTGTGAGATATAAAATATGGAGGAATGATAGTACATGTGTACTTTCGGTCCAAAATTCAAATCCAAACCTGGAAAACTGCCCCCACCCACTACACCAGGATTCATTTTATTTTTGAGATACACTTAAGCAACACCTTGTGCTTTATTTTTCTGCGGAGAGGAGGGAGAAGGCTGGATCTGAAGACTGCAGGAAAGCATTTGGGTGTTGCAAAGAAACAAAGTCATTCAAAACATCAATAAAAGAAGTCAGTGTCAGTAGAAAGTGTAGATCCCAGTGTGCACGACGGAGCAGGGTTTTTTTTTTTTCAAACTTGCCAGCGAGTTAAGAGGCTGAATCATCATTAGCAAACTGACAATCTAGTTTGATAGCGTGCTGGGTCCTGTGAGCATTGAGGGCTTTGTTGAGTTAAGCTTTCGCCAGATGGTGTTGTCTCTCTTCCCTTTCCTGTGAATCTGCTCTTTCATGTTCCTCTGTTTATTAAACCACCGCATAGCATTATGATAGTACAGTACAATGATCTTCTTTGGTAAAGCAAGCTACCCCACAGAAAAGGATACAAGAGTAGACTGCGTGGGTGTCAAAACTATTGCTCACATATCTGAGGAAGGCCTCCCTGTCTGGAGTGCCAAGCTGCTGGGATCCACCTCCGGATTGTTTTTAGTTACCATGTAGCGCTGGCACAAACATGTCCGCTCAGAAATGCCAAGAATGGCCAGTAAAAATAAATGGAATGCACCTTTAATAGCTAAATAAAAGTTTTACTACCTCAATTGCTACAGTAAGCCTTTGATTTTATATGTCACAAAGGTTTGACGTACTCTTTACATTTTGACTGCGTGGTTGTCTCATACCACACCGATACAAACTGACTGATAATTGCATATCCTGATGAAATCTACAAAGTCATCAGACTGCTGAGTGTTAGACATCAGTGCCTGGTCAGGTCTGAGGCTGCTGCTGACCATCTCTGGTGGGACTCTAAGTTGCTGACCTACATCTGCTGACATTTCCAAATCCCAGGCTCCCGCTGTGAGCCGTCCGAACTTGTGCCTACTCAATGACGATTCTCCCCTGACTTGTTAACTGTCACACATAAAGGCAATTTTATTCATAGTGGGACTCTTTTTTTATCCTTCGTCTCTCTGCCAAGGGGTAAAGAATTAATTTCTGTCCATTATTCCAAGCTACTGCTGTTGCTGCCAGGATTTCACTACTTTACTATTTTACCTGGGGTATTGCCCTTAAAGAACAGTAACTGTGTCTTGACAGGATATGTCTTCCTGTTTATGATCACACAGGATGCATAGGCCTGGATTCAGCTTGAAGCTAGAGGCAGCACATTGTATAGTAGGGTCTCTATATTTTATTTTGTCCCATTTTTTTTACTGTGTATAGAAAGATGCAGCTTTGATTTTATATGTAGTTTACCATTAGTTCACTTTTTGGTGCCACGGTTTGCTTGGTAGCAAAGGCAAAATGGTTATATTGTGTGACATGGTTCCCATCACACTATGCTTGAAATTAATTCTCATTAGATTTAATTTGCCACTACTGTATAACTCGATATGCACTATGCACACACATTCTAGCCGTGTTATTAATGGCCACGTTGCATTTTATTCAACTTTTTATATGGAAAATCATGATTGCAGAGTGACCTTTCCTATTAATGTAATTAGGCATGATGTTATCTCCTCACAGTGTGTATCAGTAGTAGCCCTGCTGTACACTGTCAGCGGAGGAGCGCTGTGAGGCATCAGGGAGGTGCAGTACAGTAGAGCGGAGCAGAATGCCATTTGAGCAGCTTAATGCTTGTGCAGCAGAATGCAGCTCAGTGTCATTGTGAATAATAAATATATACCTGTCACACATTTTGTTTATGTATGTTTTTCTTTACCCTTCTGGTGCCTTCTGCTATCATCACCCCGCATGCTTTTGTGTTAATCTGGCCCAATCAGCTTTAGTGGAACATATTTTGTTTTCCAATTACCCGCCGACAGCACTCTGTTCACCCCACCATGACCAATTTACGAACTCTGTGTTCAAGCAATACATTCCCAATGAAAACAGCTTATTATCTACTGTATTACTAATTCTGGGTATACTGTAGATGGTCGTGTACATTTGCGTGCTGCATCAACGTAAAACCACACACTGTAGCAGCATTCCCGGCTCTGACTAAAACATGATTAATGTCCAAAATGTACTTTTAAAGGGTATAACTTAATATCACTCTCGTCATGCTCTAACATACACACGGAGACATAAACTGTGCACGCCCCCCTGTGATTGTGCTGGTGGCTTCTGACACAGAGATGATGAGGATGGAAAGCGAATGAAAGCTGGTATGATGAACACATACCAGCTGGTGTGAACAGCAGAAATGTAATTACTAAAATGTGCTGCACTGGTAAATATCTCACTTAAATGCCAAAGACTCCTACATGTTTAATTTGTAGCCAAAGCTGTTTTCCTGGGCTACTGGATTTATTGACGTTAATAAACTATATGTACATCTTTTCCAAAGCTACCTGGCAGAAATGCATATCTGGGAACTAGCAATAAATAACACAAATTGACAAAAATCGCACACCGACGCTGAGCAGTTAGTGATCCGCAGAAAGGGAAATATGTCTCCAGACTACTCACAGAAATACAATTTAAATAAAGAATCATACTTAAGAGTCTCTGGAAATGTAGGAAATAATTTAATTTAACAAACACAAGTAATTTTTTTTTCTGCTAGATGTGCGTAAGGAGACTTAAAAGGTTAGGGGTTCCTTCAGTAGTGAAGGAAAACGAATGTTCTGGAATTACATATATTCAAACCCACTAAGTGCATGTGGTATTGGTCTGCACATGTATTATTGAACTGCTGTAGTGCTTTCATTAAAAAAAACACACACACAAAATGAGTACATTTTGGATTAGCTGTTGGCTCATCATTCTGTACACACTATTCCTTCAGTGCACTATGACCTCTCTCTTCACCTTTTCTCTCACTAGTGGAGGAAAACATGACATAAAATTCTCTGTATTAGTGTCTGTCCTGGTCTAAGTGTCTGTTCTGTCTCTGTCCTTTTCTTAGAATAACCACCACTGCTGCTTGCATGATGGACTTGAGAAGATACCCTCTTGATGAACAGAACTGCACCCTGGAAATTGAAAGCTGTGAGTAGATGCAATATAATCTATTTGTGTCTGGTGCAACTACGTAAGACCTTCACACTGCGCTTACAGCAAACTTTCAATGCAATATGCATGATCGCCAGCTACCTTAAAATCACCACACATCGCTCCCAACAATTAAGTGAGGTGTTTTGGCATTAGTTAAATTTAGCAGAGGCATTGGTGAAATATTTGGGTTGTGTGTCATTTGTCAGACATTTTAACCTGATGATTATCTTAATAAATAAAGACTGCTTAGTAATGCATTGATACTGTTTGGTCAGTGTGACAGATGGACAGGGTCACCTCTGGATCATTGAGTGGCTGAGTCAAAATAATAACATTAATATCAAGGTCATTACTTGACAGTCACTGTGGCCCCTTGAATCACATTGGTAAATACACCCACCATATAATAATATTATAATGAAATGCTTTGTATAGAGGACACACAAATAAAAGTAATGTTGCAACATAACATAGTATAGCCATAACATCTGCAAGGACATGTTCATTTCGTGTTCATTTGTAGTTAATTGGTCACCTGCATGTGTATCTGTGAAGTCATCTTTGAGCTCACAGCAGTTTGTGAAACAGTCAAGAAATTCATTGTACATGGACACACATTTTTCATGACACTCAGCACAACTTTCAAACTAACATACTTCAATGGGAAGTGTCTTTTATGTCTACACCACATTTTTTCTGCCTGTTAAGACTGGGAAAAATAATGATGTTTTATGATGTGACAGTGTTGTGGTTAAGGTCTGATTAGGTTGAGGCACAAAACACACTTGGTTAGGGTTAGGCAAATATCACGGTTTGGGTTAAAATAATACTTTCTTAAAGTTAGGCAACCTTCATCATCATGGCATGAACACCACGACAAAAAGGGAAGGCTCAACTTGCAGTTGGAAACATGACACTTGCGGTTTGAAATCAGAGGCGAACAGTGGTCTCCACCCAATCCGGCACCACCAAATATGGAAATGTATACATTATATAGATGTAGAAGGGCACCTAAGATACTTCCAATTTAAATACAGTTAGGACTTTGAAAGTTGTGCTGAGTGTCATAAAAAAATAGGAAAATTCGTGTCCATGCACACAAATCTATGGATTACATTTTTTGACTATTCCACAAACTGTCGCAAGGCTGGATTGTAATTACATATGTCATAGGATAAGATAAGAAAAAACTCTATGTGATATTATACAATATCATTTTATCGACAGTTGCTTCACATCTTTTTTTTTATTCAGATAAATCACTACCCAGGAGGAAAACGTGTCTGTGGTGTAATTAAAAATTGTATTTGCTTGATCATATTCATTGACCACTCCATCAATCAACACCTGCTCAATACACCTGATATTTGTGGTTCTTGTTGTTCAAGATAAAACTGCAGAGTGTTTACCCTCAGGGACATCAGCAAGCAATGAAATATGGATATGCCATGAATTAAAAAGTTGCATGAATATCTGCTATTTATGCTCATGGGCGTGCTCTGCTCCAGTGGGAATGGTGCATGTTAACCATCAGTTTGATTGATTAGGCAGGCAGTTGTTTCAATTTCATGGACAATGTCACATTTCCTTACCCTATAACCTCAGAGGGAGATTTAATGGTAATGAATCCCGGTTCCTTAGTAAGTTTAATGCCATCCAGGTCTGGACATGGGGTAGTAGAATGTGAAATGTAGTAAGACTTCCCGGACTGAGAAATTGCTCTGCAGTGAATGCATACTAGCCTGTTGACATAAATCTACTACTGTGGTCACTTTCAATTGCGCTGCCAGTCGAGAATGTGTAGGAGAGCCATACAAAGTGACACATGCTAATGAATATGCATGCAGGTGGTAATGCATGTGGTGATATACAGTAGCTCTGGACGGTGGAGCATGTGATTGCAAGCCGTGAGACAGATTTAAGTCCTAGGCAGGAATGGTGTCTATTGAAGGATGCTTTTTTTTGTCTTCACTGCTGCTGTTGTCCAACTGAGAGAAACAGAAGCTTTTTTCTCATTTTTACTCGAAAGTAGAAGTTTGTTTTAACATTCATCTGCTTGAGAAGGAAAGTTTGTCTGTGCTTTCCAAAAAAATAATATTTTAATACATTTACCTCCAACAGGATTTGTGATGTCACAACTCGAGTGCACTTATACTGAGCATTCATTTTACAGTGAAGAAGGAGACATGGTGTGCCCAGCTGTTGAACTTTGGAAATTAAAAATATTTGCATATTCATAGCCTGGATTTTTCAGTGAGGGAGAATGAGTAGATGGGATTCAGATAATTGGACTTTTTTTCTCCGGAGGGGATCTTTCAACATGGTGGAGCACTGTCAAAAAGAGGTTTTTAAGCAAGGTGCAGATGTGAAGAAACAGTCTTTTAAATTTGTTCGACTTATCTTATCTGTGAGGTGTGTGTCTTTTCACATGTGGTTGATACTATAGTTTACTTAGTAAAACTGTATAAGATGTGAATTTTAATGAATGGTTCTGTTGGTACCATGAAGCCATTTTTGATGCACTTGTTTCCACACTATAATACTCTCTAAAAGTTAACATATGAAGATGCCAAGATTTAATTTGTTATGATGTTGCTCAGTACTGAATGAATATGACGCAGCAAAGACTAGATAGAACCTAATCTACCATTTGTCAGAGTGACCTCCACTCATTATCAGTACTATTACAACTAGGGTTGCAAAGGGGTGGAAAGTTTCCGGTAAATTTCCGGAAAGTTTCCAGTAAATTTCCATGGGAAGTTAAGCTGGGGAATTTTGGAAATATTATGCACAGTGCGTGTAGGGGGCGTGGTCTCAGTATGCACAGTGCATGTAGGGGGCGTGGTCTCAGTAGCCCTGCAGTAAACAGTGTGCTATGTCAGCATGTGATAGCATAGATATTCAACTGTACTGCATGATATCTGGTTGTTTTAGTCAGGATTATGCTAAAATATTATTTTACACAACTATATTTAAGTTCCCTAATAAGAACATACCTTCAGTTTAGTAAATTCCCAGTTTATTCCAGTTAATTCCCGCTAATTCCCATTAATTCCATTTAATTCCCGTTAATTCCCATGGAAAGTTTCCAAGTTTGAAAATTCCCGGAATTTTGCAACCCTAATTACAACAGACTTTGAATAGAAACATGGTTAACTTTAATGGTTGTTTATTCACCACATTAACATTCTCACTCAAACGTTTTATTTTCCTCTCTCTCACCCTGTCCTGAATTTGCCCTGACCTTGATGTAGATGGATACACCACAGATGACATCAAATTCTACTGGCAAGAAGGAGACAAAGCTGTGACAGGCGTTGACAAGTTAGAGTTACCTCAGTTCTCCATTGTGGACACCGGCTTGGTGTCCAGGGAGGTCAGGTTTACTACAGGTAAGTCTGTCATAAAGATGCATCAAACATAGTAAGGCTGAAAGTGATTGCTGCTTTCCTGAAATTGTGTAAACTAACGGCAATAATAATTTTTCAATAATTATCAGCGTTTGTGTTAGAATCAGAAATACTTTAATTATAACAAAGCACAATAAATGTTAAAAAATTGTGTACTTTTTGGTATTAGAAATGCATAGTGAGTTATTATGTTTCATTCATAACACTTAACCTATGGCTGTGATAAAACTGTTGTAGGCTACTTATATTTGTATAAAGATTTTGAGTAAATTTGTTTTAGTATTGGTAATTTTACATAAATAGTTTTACATTGTGGGAAATATTCACTTTCTTGCTAATAAGAAACTTTCATGTCTGTGTGCTGAACATAAAGCTACAGCCAGCAGGTGAGCTAAGCTTAGCTTAGCGCAAAGACTTGAAACAGGGGGAAAACTACGAACCTGCTTCTGTCCAAAAGTTCCCCTATTAACACTTTGTGTCTTGTTTGTTTAATATGTGATAAAACTGAAGTATAAAATCACTAAAGTTTTATGCTGGACTATTTATTGGCCGGGTGTGGCAACTTTTTATAGTTTTGTTGTCATGTGAAGTTGTTGGGCTTCAGTGCAAGATACACGTTAGCTTTAGAGGTGCTGGCGGTTGGTGGTTACCTTTTGTTATCAGGCTAGCTGTCTCCCATGTTTTCAATCTTTCTGCTAAGCTAAGCTAACTGTGTTCTGACAGGCACAAGAGTGGTATCAATCCTCTATTCTACCTCTCCACAAGACAGCAAATAAGTGTATCTCCCCTAAATGTCAAACTATTTCTTTCAGTAAAGATCTGATTAGTTCTTCCATCACTAACTCATCCATATTGAAAGTTTATATAGAATACTCCCTACAATGTTAAACAGGAGTATTTGGATTTATGCAGTGTTATAAAACAGTGAAAGACTAACGTTGAAAAGCATATACTAGTGATGGTGTGCAGCATAATGTCATTTCTTTTGTTTTAATCTCACTGCTGACATATGGAGAAAAAACACTGACTGAAAGTTCCTGAAAACCTAGCTTTAAATATTTCAAGTACTTCACCGTAACTTCAAATATTCATGACTAAACAAGCAGCAATAAAAGTTTAAAAACAAAAACAAACAAACAAAAAAAACATCTTTAGATTTTAATTATTCATTAAAAAACTCAGCTAGTTCCTTCATCAGGACTGTGTGGCTGTACTTTCCTTACATTTGATTGACAGTAACCAAACATCCCACCATCATCATCAGATTTGTCAGATTCTGATTCAGATGTTCTTAAATCCTGATTGGTGCGCAACAGTACATGACATCACCAGAGCCCCACCCACTTCAAACCAGTGAAAAGAGCACAGGTTTAAAATACATTAATCTTTCATGTAAAACAACCCAAATTGTTCTAACTTTTAAAATTGTGTATTCATGTAGGAGTACACCACACTATATTGTACACATAGTGAGAAGCTGGTTGAGAAAATACATTTTTAAGGCCTTTAAGACATGTTGCATGGGGCATGAAGAGTGCCAAAGCCAAATCAAGTGTTTTAGTAATACATTTTGTATGACTGCACCATTTGTGTCATTTCCTTGACCCCAGGAACCCCATAGGCAACCTCACATTTCTAACAGGAAGACACAGGCAAGATTTAATGTTTCATGTTCAAGTTTAACGAAATCAGTGAAACATTTGTCTCCCCCCGTTAATCTGGAATGTATTTGGGTGATCTAAAGCATTTGTCTCACACTTGATTAAGTATGTATGCTAAGGTATTGATTCATTAAAAGATTTACAGAAACCTGGAGATGATGAGGTCATTCATCACTGTGTTCCTCATAGCAAATAACCTTTTAGATTAAAACCATCACGCTTATATTAGGCCTTTTTTCTTTGGTGACAAATTGGAAATAAATCTCTTGATAGAATACATAGACTAAAATTTAACAACATGTAGAGCAATTTGTATGCTTTTCAACCTAATAAATATCCTTCTATGCTGTCCATATGGCTTCTGGCATCAGCATTTCATTGTTTTGGATGTTTAAATTAAAGTGCAATCAAAACCAGCTGACATTTTCCTGAGTTACAGTACCACCTCACAGCCACTTACTTACATATACTTTTTTTAGGCATGCATTGCGATTATGCACCTTTAAAATGGCCTTTTGGTAATGTTTAGAGGACAGAGAAAGTGGGAAAGAAAAGCAGAGCAGCCCTCTGTGACAATTCTCAGAGGGATGCTGGAGCTGCCTGCTGAGATAGGGGCTTGCAGAAAAATCTGCCGTGTTTGCGACTTTCTGCCATGTTTAATTGGAATCGAACTTGTCCCTGGAAAGGAATCCATCGCTTTGGGGAAATTAAGTGCTCCATCTGAACAAATGGAGAAATGACTACCCTGCGCCTTGTCAAAGTGCAGACTTTGAAACTCTTAAGTTGCGCCAACATTTCCCCCTTCTCTCCTTTTTTTTTAACTGATGTGTTTTCACTCTGCCCTGCTCTATCCTAAACTATCACTCCATGCTTTCTCCTTACAGGTTCATATCCAAGGCTTTCGCTGAGTTTCAGGATTAAGAGGAACATTGGATATTTCATCCTGCAGACATACATGCCCTCCATCTTGATCACCATCCTCTCCTGGGTCTCCTTCTGGATCAATTATGATGCCTCTGCAGCTCGGGTGGCCCTGGGTAAGGCACCGCTGCATTATTAAACTTCTAACTGCCCCTATTAAAATCCAGTGATTATCACAAGAGCCAGCAGCATCTGGCTGTCACACGTTAAATATTGCTGTGTAATGTATTTACAAGCATGTGAAATTATCGACTTAATTTTGATTCAAAGCGATGTAATCAGTTTAAATTTTGAGGGAAGAAAAAATTAATGCCAGTACTCCAATTTCCTTAATTACCATCTGAATTCAGTGTATCAATGACTCCCCGACAGGCTACAAGCCACATCACTTATTTCCATTTAGTTGATATTGCTTTTATAAAGTTTATGTTCTTCCAATGTGATATATTCCCAAAAGAACACTAGTGCTGATTAAACACTAAACATAGCCAAACACTCATGCACATGTTAATGAGTATGCATGATTTGATTTATGTGTGAATGACAAAAAACAAACAAAAATAAAATCACTCATATTTGTAATCTTGCACAATAGAACCGCATATGAGGAGTATGTACAGGCCTCGACTGTGAAACAGTCAATCAACTTCATGTAACACAAATTTGGACAATAGCTGCAAGTTGCAAGTTGCAAACATTAATGTAGTGATAATCAATTTTCAAGGGTCTTTGGAAATATGTGTTCTTCTCTGATATAAAATAACAGACTGCGCTATAAAAAAAATCAAATCTGAAAATGTAAAATTCAAAACTTTGTGTATCGACTTTTAGTACAATTTGCCTAATTAGTGGAATGTGCATTCACTAAAGAACTGTACTTAGTGTAAGTACCATTCTGTAGTAATTTTACTTTATTTACTTTATTTTCTAAGTTGTACTACTAACACTACTTCTGCTCTGCAAATTTTGGAGGGAAGTATTGTATTTCTACTGCACTACAGTAATCTGACAGTTAGTTTCTCTGCAGATTCTGACTTCAAATACAAAGTTAAGATCATCTAATGAGATAAGATGCATTGTTAGATCAAACAGTATGTAAAGTACAGTTATAACTGGCCCCACCTCAGCAGGCATAACATTAAAATGCTGCTAATGTACCAATGAATCAATAGTAATAATCAAATAATGTTACATATAATGATATTACACTGACAGGGGCCGTTCTGCTGCTTAATGAATAATATAATTTTTATATATAGTTTATAATATGTAAACATTTTAAGGACTTTTACTTGTAATGGAGCATTTTTACATTACAGTATTGTGGTTTTTATTTATAGTATCAGTCAAAAGTTTGGACACACCTTTTCTATTCACTGTGTTCAAACATGTGACTGATACTCTAAATAAACCAGCAGTAACCTTCTGTCCAATAGTATCAGCTGATTTAACATGCACTATTATTAAAATATAAATGTTTTTTAATGTTTGAAAGAGACGGGTGTTTCTGATGGGGAATTCTTTGTTTCTGTTTGTTTCTGCCGCATTTAGGTGTGACAACGGTGCTTACCATGACAACAATTAACACCCACCTTAGGGAGACTCTCCCCAAGATTCCCTATGTGAAAGCCATCGACGTCTACCTCATGGGCTGTTTTGTGTTTGTGTTCTTGGCCCTGCTCGAATATGCCTTTGTAAATTACGTGTTCTTTGGCCGGGGCCCTGCGCAACAAAAGAAAATCAATGAGAGGCTGAACAAAACCAACAATGAGCGCACAAGATACGAAGAGAAGCGCCTGAGGGAACAGGTTTGCATCTTCACCTTACCGCCTCTGTTATACTCTAATGTCAGTCAGAGTTCAACTACAAAACAACAATGTTCTACACATAAGATTTCTAGCCATAGTTGTTTCATTCAAAGACACACATACAGTATTCCCTCAAGTAATCTTACAGAAGCAATATGATGCCACCACAACCCAATATGCATTCACCAACCATCATCCATTGCTTTTCCCTCAAGCACAGACTGCTTTTTATCGAGCATAGCCTTCCTCATTGAGGTAGCGATTCATCTAACTCAACAGTGGTGTAAACATTCTCATTTCTTATTTAGGTTATTGTCTCTGTTTATGCTGTAGGCTTCATTCATTCTCACTCTGCTACCTTGTATTTTAACGTGTGTTTTTCAACTGAATCGGACAAAAATAAAAAAAATTGAATAAAGCAGCATAAGGAGGCTTTGGCAATGTGTCAGTTTGGCAGTGGCAGATGCTGAAACGGTCAGACTGAATGAAGCCCCTTGTTTTTTTGTGAAGTACTAAATGCTATGCTTACTCAAAGTTGTTCCTGCTAACTTTCTGTCTTTATGCATTGTGTAATTTAATGAAAATGTGCTTATTTGTCAGTACTTTGTAGCCGTTTTTAATGTTCTCTTCATTTTTCTTTCACATTGCAAGGACTCCATTTCCGTGCCGTTTCAAACCAACACCTTCAGGTCATTTACACAGCGAAGAAATCTGTATCTCGAGGAACAAAGAAAAGTTGGGGTATATTTATTTAGAAATCATATCAGCTGTAGGCCAGCCCTCACTATAAAGTCAGATGATTAAGGCTGTTCAAATTACTTGTATCACTAATTTATGTCTATATAAAGAAACTCTTTAACTATTTCTATTGCATGCAAGAAATTACATTCCATATCATCCCTGCATTTTGCTTTAGCTTTACAGTCTGGGGAATGGGTGGGGGGATTAATATAAGTTACATTATTGAGGGGATTTGGGGCTACTGCTCAGCACTTCAGCCCTCACTGACACTCGGTATCTCTCCAACTTCCTGGCAGGTGGACGCATATGGAAACATTCTCCTCACCACACTGGAGATGAATAACGAAGTGATGCCTTCTGACGTGGGAAGCAGCGTCAGTGACTCTCGGAATTCAGTCATGTCCTTTGACAGCTCCGGGGTCCAATTCAGGAAGCCCATGGCGCCCCGAGATGGCTTCAGCCACCACTCGCTGGATCGGAGCGCCATGCGGAGCCGGGCCAACTGTCGGCTACGACGACGCTCCTCCAAGCTCAAGTTGAAAATCCCAAACCTGTCAGATGTTAGCACCATTGACAAGTGGTCCCGGGTCATTTTCCCTATCACCTTTGGATTTTTCAACCTAATCTACTGGTTGTACTATGTGAATTGATGTGCATCCCACTAGGAATCATGGGCCATATTTTGAGAGCACATTAAATTGGCTTTGATACAGTTCCAAAATATGTATACACATATACAAGTTGAACATATGTATATGCATATTTCTATATATTATATTTATATATACACGTGTGAAATCTGAAGGACCTTTCTGCTGTACAAAGTATTAATAGGATGACTTGAATGTTTAAGAATAATTGTGAGAGAAGATTTTCAAGGCTTTGAGTTTCTTTTTCCTCCTGAAACAAACAAACAAACAAACAAACAAACGAACAAACGCAAGATCCCACCCGGGGTTTTTGGAACTAAAGACTGCATGATATTTTTGCTAAAAAAAAAAAAAAAAAAAAGAAAAGAAAAAAGAGAAAGTGAAAGCTCTTGAGAGAGAAAAGATGTCTCAGAGTCCCATTGACTTTTTATTGATACTTATTGTAATCAGAAATCCTCTACTGTAGCTCATGAAATCAGTGGTGGCTTGTCTGTTCAGGCATCAGCTGAGTGAGATCCTTGACACCCCCCCACTCCCTCCTCGCCCTCTCCCTCCCTCCCTGCACCCACCCCACCCACCCGCTACATTACCCATGGAAAACATGCACGGAAATCTCCGGTTCTACTATGTACAGCAACCTTGTTTGGATTATGTGTTGTTCCTTGGGTTTTTTGAAGTGATATCGTTCTCTTTATCAGACATCAGCTCTGGCCTAATGGTCTCCATTAGAGGGGGACGTGTGGATGGGATGTTTGACCGCCGCATTCCTGCCAAGAGTCAACGCAAACTTCCTTTCTCTTCTCATGTTATTTTTAGAAACATGTCTTGAGGGGGAATGGGGGGGGGGGGGGGTATTTTTTCATTATGGTTCGAAACAATGCTGATTATTGTAGATATGATTTTGTCTTGAAAAATACTGTGATTTCGGAGAGTGTTGGGACATGTTCTAGAGCTAGGGCATTATGAGATAAAAGAGTCAAAGGTATGCATTACTCATTTTGATTGTTTGAAAAAAAAGAGACATATTCTGTACATTTTATCATTCAGTATTCTCATGAAAGTATACTTGTACTGTTTATTTCCTCCTATTGATTGATTCACACGCTCTTTAGATGCAGAGGTCATCGACGTCATAACCTGCTTTGTGTTCGCTAAAAGGTACTGGGTGGTGGCGGGGGAAGGGAGGGAGGGGGGAGGGAGGGGGGTTTGCTTTTGTGATTCGTTTAAAAATGATTCCACAGTGGCGATGTAAGAACATTGTATATTCAAAAGAGTCAACATATCAGCCCACAGTTTGACCAGTTGTCATTCAGTATGCAGTAATTTCTTTGTATGTCGAGCATTTCTTCAGTGTCGCAGTTCGTGAAGGCAAGATTATTTGATTGGGATAGTAATGGGTAGCTCAGCTCAGGAGGGAGATGTAGGATTTTAACATTTCACATTCAAACTCTAAACTCTGATCAGGAAGGATAGAGTGATTCTTGGGCGGGGAAAAAAAAAAAAAAAACCTGTGAAAAAAGAAGCCATGAATTTGAACATAACGACCAAAAGGCCTATAATTCACATGCATTATTGTTTTGTTTTGTTCTCCCACCTCAACACACACACACACACACACACACACACACACACACACACACAAACACAAACACAAAGCATTTCCAGTGCTCAGGTTCATTTGCAAAGAAGAAAAAAAAAGTTTTCTGTGAGACTATAGGACCTTGATTTTTTAATTTTATTTAAAATTTTATTGTGCTTTTAGGTTGTGCAATCCCGATTTGGTTTGTCGAGTTAAAGAGAGAAAGATGGAGTCAGAGAGTCAGATGATGGTGAGGGGAGACAGATGCACTGGAGCACAGTGGGAAGACAGAAAATGGAAAAAAAGAGAAGAAAAAATAAGAATCCTCCAATGCTTGTTTAGAGCAGCTGAAGTGCAGATCAGCATCTTCCTCGGTGTCATCTTCACTTCAGGCACAAACAGGCTCTACAGGGAGCAACAGGCTCTCAGCAAAACCTAGATAACTAAATATACCATCGGGTCCCGTGGCAGAGAAGTGATTGGCTTATTAGAATACGAGCGCTGTGTGGTCCCTAAGAAACAAAAGAGAGGAAACAAGAGAGGAGAAATTGTTTATACTGTACACACACACATGGGAACAAGATGAAGATGCAGGGGCTGCAGAGTAATGATGCTAAAGCAGGAGTCTCAATTTATCATCAGAGATATCCACTCCCCTCTGGAGCGCAGGGTGTGCACACTTAAGATATCTTCAAAAAGGAATACTGATCAGAAGCCAATTTGTCTCCATAAGTCATAGTGAAGTTTGTACAGTATTGTGGCCCAAAGCTGTGATCCGAGTTTAGTATTTATTTTTATTTAAATTGTATGTATTGTCGTCATGTAGAAGGAAAAAAGTAAATGGAAAAAAAATATCATCTGGTAATCTATCTAAAAATGTAGAGGAGTGTTTAAGATGGTGAGAGTAACTGGACAAGCTGAGTTTTCTGTTTCTGTCTGCAGCCGAACAATCTGTCCCTTGTCTCTCAGTCAACTGTGATGTCCAAAAGGATTACATGACCATAACTTTGTGATTTAAATGTGAAATGAGAAATGTGAAAGGAGACAACAAGTGAACAAGAGCCAAAAGGTATTAACGTAGTAGCAAATATTGCAAGGAATTATGGAAGCTTGAAACATGGAAATAAGTCAGAATTTGCACTGAAGCAGGACCTAATGGGTTATACAGAAAATACATAGTATTATATATGACTCTTTCTATAAGAAATAAGAGTAGGTAAATAGTCTGTAACCTTCACAAATGCAGAATTCAGCAAAAGTTGCCATGTGGAAGTGAGTTCAGATTGAAATGCAATGAACATGGATACTTGAACTTGGAATCATGTCGTCTTTTACACCTTGTTTAAAAATGCCTACAGTATTATGTTATTATGCTAACTCATAATATAGATCCCATACGTTACATTTCAAATTTATAGAGCTGAAAGCAATTCTCATTTGATATGTAGTCATTATTATTATTATCTTTTTGCTAACTGGATTTTGCAATCAGATAAAGATTTTGATGGCAGGCCCACAGTATATGTTAGTCTATGGTTGGTATGAAGGTATTTGATGTTAAATATGGATAGGGAGCGGGGACGTCTGAATCGGGAAACTTTTGCATATTCCAGATGTGCGGTGTTGATTACAGATGTGCACATTCAACATGTCATGTAAGGTTTTTGAACACACAAAAATGAAATAAGATGGTAATTGTTAGTGGATAATGAAATAAAGTTCATACAATTAATAGACATCATTTTATTTATTTATTATTTATTATATCATTTCATCCTGGTTTGCAACACTAACAGCTTGTCAAACTGTTCAAAGGCAATATGATGGATCTTTACTAATAAGAGTTGAGTCAGACTACGAGGCCAGAGGATGCTGTTTGTTCCAGTGCAAAAACACTACATATTGTTTGTTAAAAATATGTTACTTAAGCCAACCATAAGTGTTATTTGAACTAAACTGATGGAACATGTTCAACCCAGAAAGAAGCCAAATCCATCTATTCAGTGATCCAGTGAAATGCACTTAAGTATCAAATTCTTATTCAGGTTGGTTTATTCTCAGACTACAAAAATTCCTGTTCGGGTATTTAACTTTTTTTGGTTTGTTTGTTGTTTTTTTGTTTGTTTTTTGTTTTTTAGATCATAAATGCGCATCTTTAATGAACTCCAAACACATCCGGAGGAGGAACATTAGCAGCCCTTGCATGCTCGCAGTAACTATATTCACCACTCATTTCACTCAGAACATGTATTACCTGCTTTCTAGACATGAAATCAGCACATTCATCCCAAAAGCTGTGAGGATCTTAAGTTCTATGCTTTACTTTTAGGATATTTGCTTCTACAAGAGAGAAAAATACATTTCTTTTGACACATATGTTCAAGGAGCAGAGGAGGAGAAAAAAAAGTGTTGAACTGATTTCAATGTGAATTTTCTTGCCTCTAGTGTATATGTGTAATTACATGTGAATTGTACTGTAAATATGATATCTTTCACTTACTAGTTCTTAATGCATGAACAAAAACATGGCAGTTCGTAATACCAGCTAGCCTCACTGCCTATGGCATGGACAGCTTCTCTAGCATTGGCATACTTCTGCAAATGAAACCTAAAAAAATGAAACACAAGAAATACATGGTGTGAACAAAATAATGGAGAAATCAACCACAGAGTCCTCTCACAGTGAAGGAGTGTCTGGTGGAGATGCACCGATTCCCTTAAACTGTAGGCCTTGGTTCACTGTCAGCGTATGGGATGGTGCTGTCTTGAA
Source organism: Scomber japonicus (assembly GCF_027409825.1). Taxonomy (NCBI): domain Eukaryota; kingdom Metazoa; phylum Chordata; class Actinopteri; order Scombriformes; family Scombridae; genus Scomber; species Scomber japonicus. The sequence goes on along the minus strand of NC_070590.1, from coordinate 22,916,736 downwards.
TGAAATTCTCTAGTTTGGCTTTCCCTTTTATCATATCTGAACTAACCTAGCGGGAGTTTTAAGCACAGTTTACCTGCAGCGTTTACCTCAACCATCAACAAATCACTCAATCATCCATGTATCCACTAAGAATTTTAAGGGCATTATGGCCTAGATGGCTAATAGAGGCTAGAGGAGCAGGGTTGCCTTAAGAAGGCGAGTGGGATGTTCTTTCCTGTTCCTCAACAAAACAGTCATGTGTGCCCCTGAGCAAGGCACTTAGCCAATTGTCCAAGTGCAGCTGCTCACTTGCCAACAATAGAAGCCTACGTCTGTGCAGGCTAGCTCCCGGAAGTAAATATGTTCAGCTATGTTAGGGTATTGATGGAAAATTGTTGCCTGAATAAAGTTTAAAAAGAATTTTTAAAAAGAAACAGATGATCTTTCTGAGATCTTGATGCAGAACCACACACTGGAAACAATTTTACCATCAACATTTAAGCTATACAACCTCCACTTCTTTACACAACAGTTAAGAAATAGGATTTCATGTCATGCCGTCCCACTTTCACAAAGTTCCTGTAGTTCTGTATGAGTGAATTAAACCCATTTTAGTGCAGTTTAAAACGTTGGTCAGCTGAGGTGGCCTTAATCTCTTTTTAATGTTTGTTGAAAAGCATCACATTAGATGACATTTCACATGTCTGTCGTGATTACCAGCTGGGATCTAATTTGGGAAAACTTACTAATAATGCTGTTGAGTCTGCATTTCATTTGGGACTAACACCACTCCCAGACAGAATTAAACAAAGACATGGATAATGGGCTGAACCTGTGAACACAAAACTGTTCTCAGTTACTAATAGCCCAGAGGCTGACCTCTAAGAAAAGAGTGGACCACGACCACGCCAGAAAATTTCATCCACCGAACACCAGAACAGAGCTGACAGACTCCTCGCTGTTGGAAGAACTTTTGTTGGTGCATTCATTATTTTGTATACCTTGTAGGTTTTGATTTGCATGACCTGAGTTTTAAAAGGTTTATTTTCATATATTTTTACTCCACACACACATTAGATTCATCTCCACAGCCAGGAAAAAGAAAGATCCAGTGTTTACATGCTCAAATTGCACTTGTTTTACAGCCAGCTCTATAAATCTTGTGAAACAAACTGTTCGTAAAACTGGAGGAAAAATGTCAACATAGAACGTACATTGTGTGATTCGTGTGAATCGCGAATGTGTGCTTCTATAAAAATGTACTTACTGTAAATCACGCAATTTGGAATAGATGCACAAGGTGCATGCTGTAGTTTTATCAGGTTCAGCATAAGCATTAACATCAATCGCCCTTCAACTACAAAGGATGTAAAGGATGCTCACCAGTAGCATCTGAACGTAAGCCATGTGATTGCACACTGAGTGGGTGTTCCCTGTATTTTCTCTTTAATAAGTTGCCTCTGGTTATGGTCTGTTGTCGATTACTGTATGATGATACTTGCCAGAAGCTGTGCTGATCCCAAGTTACACATCAGTATACCTCCCGCTTTGAAAGAGCCTACCAGGGAGACTATCTCATGTTTAACCAGTAGGTATGAAAGATTTTCCAACACTTTGTTAAAAAAGAAAAAGAAAAAAAGAAAGAAAGAAATTGGCAAAAAAGAAAGAAACCCACAAAACCAACAGCCCATTTATTTTTCGAATATGAATTAGTAAATGATTTTGTTCATTTCTGTGTTCATTTCTGATTTATTGTATTTGTTGCATTTGTTATGGATTGTTATACTTACTGTTGTTGTTGTTTTACCATAAGAAGGAAATGTAACTCATCTGATATACTGGCACTGGAAGAAAAATGCATTTGGTTTTTGTACTGTAATTGTTTTTGTTCACATTGGGCGCTTATTTGATTCAGTTGTTTAATAAGGTGTTTGATTTCATTTGGAGTATCAGTACTCATGGAATCAACATTTGTGTAGTATGAAGTTGTATTTTTTTTGTCAGTGCAAATTAATGTTATAGTGTCAATCAGCTTTTTTAGGTGTTTGAACAAAATGTGTTTTTTACAAATACAAGGTGTTCAAGTATGTGGTATAAAAAGGGTTATCATTCAAACAACAGACTTTTTACAAATAAAGGCTTATACAGTAAAGAAAGCTAATGTCTTTTCATTTGCCCTTTGAGGACTAATATACAACATTGTTTCCTTTGACTTTTTATTAATTTATTTTGAGATATTGGTCCCCAAAAGGTAAATAGCATACAATGTTGCAAAACAAGAGGATAAAATCAGGTATTTACCATTGCTATTCCAGGTTGTTGTCAGAGCTCGCACCTCTTAGTTGGTGTCTTGCTTTTGATGACTGTTGGGTATGAAGACAGTCAGATAACAACATTTCAGAAAAATCAAGAGTGTCTTCTTTTAATTTGATTATAAAACATTGCGCATTTATGAGAATATACCTCCTTTCATACCCTATTTCCTGAATAAAGACGCAAAGTGACTCCTGCTGACAAGTGTAATATTTGCCCCATTTTCAATTCAGGAATGATTAAATAGTCTTTTTAAAAAAAAAAAAAAAAAACATGGTTGGCAAATATAACATGAGTAACAATGTAGTATAGGTTGGGACAATATAGCTCTGGGGCAGTTGAAACTTAAAAGTTAAGTTTGAGGTCTGTGCCTGCAAAGCAATTAATTTGGTATGTTAAAAGCACACATGCAAACTCTCTGCTGAGACTTTTTGTCCTCTAGTTGAGGACATGATGCTATATATAATAGCACATTTGTTTTATTTTTTGTTGGGTTTTGTTGTTTTGTTTTTTAGGATGCACTCTGAGCTTGAACTACAGTCAATCTTTCGGCGGTGAAGGTGAAGAGAACAGAGGTGAGAGAACCGTAATGATCCAGAGCGAGACATTTGAAACATTATGTTCCACATATGCCTCGAAGCATTAGGAAACAATGAATTGCAGTCCAAACAAGCTCATTGATTTTATAGATTCGTAGCAGAGTGTTGTTGGTTTTGGGGGGTGGGGGTCGGGAGCTCCACGTGTAACCTCAGTCCCACATTTGAGTCTGAAATGATACAATAATCTGATTAAAAGCACAATTTGTGGCTCAAAAAGTGTGCCACACCATCAAAAATGAAAACAAATACAGTAACTGGAAAATCTCAATTCCAAATGAACCTACAGAGTCAAATGACCAAGTTATTAATGCTGTTTAACATCTGTTTACATCAAAACTGTTTGTAGATACATCTGGAAAAAGAGGCCTGTAACAGCTGACAAGCACAAAACTCTCAGCTTTTTTATACTCTGTGTGGATTTGGAGCCTTTTCTTGTTGTTGTTGTGGAGTTTGCACGCTTGTGTCTGTGTGGACGTCCTCCGGGTGCTGCACTGTCCTCCCACGGACTGAAGACATGGTCCACTGGAGACTCAAAATTGCCTGTAGGTGTGAATGTGAGTGTGAATGTGTCTGTCTACATGCGTGTCATCTCTGTGATAGACGGGCAACATGTCAGGGGGTGAGCCCTGCCTCACGCCCCAATGCATGCTGGGATGGATTCCAGCATCTTTGCAACCGTTAACAGCATAAGCAGTTTAGTAAATGGATGGATGGATGTACTGAACATGGCAAACTATGAAATGATATGTGAATATCAATGCATTTGTAATTTATACAATGAGAGGATAATCCTGATCGGGCCTTTAAGTCGTTAACCAAAATCATCACGTGTTGTTAACTGTGCATCGATGGCTTTAAGAAGTCATCAGTTCCAGGCGTCATTAATGATTTTTGAGCGGTGACATCCCCAGACACTAATACTTCACTGTCATTAGGAGCAAGACCCGAGGCCTGGTGTGTAAATGGTATGGCGCACATGCATACAAATGACACGTACACAGCATGGTGTGCAGCATTTAGGACTTAGAGCGAGAAAGGATTTTGGTCTGGGGAATGGTGATGCATAATTTACTGATGTTATTACCGTAGAAAGTCCAAATGAGTCTGTGGTAGTCACTTATGATGTGGAAATATTATTTTATTATACAATCCGAGGCATAAGAGATAAAACTGAATTAGAGAGTGTTATATTCCCTAAACTGACGGCCTAGAAATCCTGACTCACAAAAACTTACAAGCATTTGAAATACTCATTGATTCAATTACTGGTGTAAAATTAAAAATTAAAAAATCCAGTTCTTAAAAAAAAAAAAAAAACTGTGAAATTTCATCCTTTTGGATTTGTTGGGAGAAAATCATTGTTTCCAAGGAAGCACAGTGTTATGATGGCCTCATATTTCAGATGTACACCTGCAACATATCTGGTTCACATTCAGCTTTTGTTGCATGTCACACTAGGGTGTAACATCTTCTCTTCCCCTGTGTTTCCTGTACTTATCACCTGTAACAACTGTACGAAAAAAAATCCCAAAACTGCAGAAATAATCATAAGAACAAAAAAACCCCACTGATGATTATAATAATGCTCACCATTTATTAGAGTTTAATAAAATATAGTTTCACAGTATGGAAAAAGGATTTTTCTGGTCTTTTGCTTGAATATGCTGTCTGAACAATACTGATTCACATGTTTTTTAGCAGTGTTTGAACAAGCCAATCAGAGCCGCTCCTCAGTGTGACATCACACTAAATGCAAATGTTGATATTCAGTATTTTGAGATTGGTTGGTACAGTATACCACTTGAACTTGAATCTGTTTGTTTCTGTCAGTTTAACCATGCAGCCAGCCAACAGGCCTTCTCCACTGCAGACATTTTAACTTGTTATAGTAGGAAGAGCACAGGTGTTACTAATCACATTATCAATGGCTCTATTCTATTCAAGATTCCCAGTAAGCCTTAACAGTTATCCGGCATGCAGGATACTGGGGCCTTGAAATCGAACCAGTGAAATGGTATTCAGCCGACATTAATTTGATTATTTACACTTGTGCTTTTCCCGCTGCATGTATGGCAAAAAGTTTTGCATAAAGAAGGCCAATCAGAGGCTGTTGAATTATCATCTAGGAAGGAAATGGGCACCAAACAATGTTGAATGCAACTGAGAAAGAAAAGATAAAATGGGTTAACTTATATGAGTTAATTATTAGTTATTAGTCATTCCTGGTCAGTGTAAGATGTTGCTAAAGTTTACTGTAGTATTTGTTTGATGAAGGTATTTAGTCAGATTTGAGTGAAAATGTTAATGGTACATAGGAAAAATAATCTAAAGTGGTCAAAAAGGGGGTTTCAAGAAACTCTGCTAGATCTTTTCCATCACTAAGAGGCGTAATAGTTGGTGTATAATTTGATTTGGTTAAAAAAAGAAAAGAATAGAAAAGAAAAAAAGGTTTTTGATCGCAGCTGTATGTCTAACTTTCAACATGCAAAACAGCCACCTAGCAACCATTAAAATAATAGCTACAGCCTACCTCACTCTTGTTTTTCACCAGTTCCCCCTTTTTTCTGCTCTATATATCGTTCTTTTTTGAGACATGGCTGTTTTAATATAAATAATGCATAGGGGCAAGAAAAGGCATGCAGCAGCACAGTTAAGAGAGATTCATTCTCTAAATTTCCAGTATACAGTGCATCATATGTACTGATGTATTTTACACAAGACGGTCCATCAGAAGATGTAGCCTGATGTTATTCCACAGATTTCAGTTTTTTAGTACAATGATGTAGCATTAAATTCATACATAACTTTATGATTATTTCTCAATTGACAGAAAAAAATGGAATACAACTAGCTGATAAATTACTAATTTCTCACACATTTCTTTTTAAATGAAAAGGGAACAATATTACAAGTCTTAAAATCATATAAAAGTATTAAAGGGTAATACTGAATATTATCTATATAATGCAATTGGATCATGCACAATTTTAAAAATGTCATTATTTGAAAATCTCTGCTGTCAAACAATTGATCAGTGTCTACAATTACTCTTCTTGTTGAGCATTGGAGAACACCGTTAATACCAGAATTTACACATATTAGCAAGACTAATGTCAGGTCAGAGGTCAAATATTGATCAATGAACAAATGAAAAAATATAACCTGGGGACCTGGTTAATACTTTGACAAAATCAATTTCACTGACATGTGTGCATATCAGTGTGATGTGATGAAACAGCTTGTTTAAAATATAAGTTTACAGCATCACCAATAGATATAATAAAGCTGTAGATTAATACTAATGCATCCTCAACCCAAATTATTATTTGGACCGCCATAACAAACAAATCATGTGAGCTGATCACAGTGATTTAACTAAGTAGAGTCTGCTTGAATGAAGAAAGTTAAGTGATGAAATAGATCGACTTCTACTTCATTTAAGTATAAAGTTTAGCCCATGTCTTCTGAAGAAACATACACCAAAAAAACAAAACATTACTATTAAATTTGTGCTTTTCTTTTCACCTCTGAAGTGGCGTTTATTCAAATCAGACCACATATCCTTTACCTTAAGATCTGTGGCCTCAACTTTCACCTTGTGCTTCATTGCTGTGTTTAAACTTACTGTGTCTCAGCTGATTTGCTGCTGCTGTTGTTCTGCTGAGTGAGTTCACATTTAGAGGAGCTGAGGTGTATAAATAATACGTGTCATATGAAGTGATGTATAGAAATCACTTTTGTTATATCAAGATCAAATCATACCCTTCACAACTTACAATTACAATTTACTGTATATTTACCTTAAAAAAACACAACAGCAGAAAAACGTGTACAGAAAATACTGCTGTGGGTGAAAGATAAACATAATAATGCTCAGCATGGTTTGCTTGTATTTTCATCTCTCTCTCTCTCTCTCTCTGCAGATTGGCTCTTTCTGCATTGGAGAGCACAGCTCTGTTAAGAACATGGATACAGAGCCGTTGAAGTAGCTCAGCAAAATGTGCTTTCCATTTCCGTGTTCTATTGTCAGCACTCCATATAAAAACATAAAATATTGAAAGGGTGCATTAACATGGGTCAGAAATTGATGGCTGTTCCTCTGTGGGGGAAAAAAAACAGAAAGTGGTCAAAACGTAGCAGATGCTTTGGTTGTGAGACTCAGAATGGCTGCTTGTGCTTTCTGCCTCTGACATATTTTTTAATAAATTGTCTTCACTGATTGTAAGTAATGCATTAATGTTGACCTACAGTTTTACTTTCAATGGAACATGATTGGAACATTTGTTCTTATGAAAAGAAACTGATGTAGAGCTTTTAATATTACAGTTGTGATTGCCACAGTCATGCAATACCTTAAATGAATCCAGTATTTCAAGCACAGCTCATGTTAACAGAAACATAAATCACAGTGACTTTTTGGATTCAGGGCAAAGATATACATCTCCCAAAGGATTTACTGTGAGCAATTATTTTATTGGACTGGCTGGATGGATAGATAATACGCAATAAAATAATCAATTATTCAGCTAATAAATAGTTATTTCTGTTGGGAGTTCAAACCCAAAACAAAAATCTCAAGTTCTTCGAGTAAAGGCGCAGCTTTTTTTGACATGATAAAATGTCAAGCCATGCTCCTCTTGTAGCCCGGTGTGTCCATCTATTTTCCTTTTACAGGATGTTCCTCTGTGTTGCCATGGAGTTCTTGTTTGGGGGTTGAAAAGCGAGTGAAGAGACAAAGAGTGGAAACATAATGTGTCTAATAAAATATTAAGACACATATCTTTTATGCAATGTGACCACCGCTGAACCACTAAATCCACCCCCCAGGGGCATCATTTCGAAAAATCCTAGGATATAGCAAAAAAGGGATGGTGTCGGTGGGGCAGTTAAAGGTGAGATTATGGACTTATATACAATGCACATAGTGTATTTCTCTGGCACATACTGTATACTACGTGCCAGAGGAGATTTTAACTCTCTGTTTCTGTAATATGAATGTATAGTAAGAAGGTTTGTATAATACAATACCATCAGTGTCAAAGTCAGATTTCACTACTTTAACAATGAATTGTATGAGATAGGTGGATAGGTGGCATTCCACATTTGCCATGAACATCAATCAACACTGAAGATCTAATTTTAAAATGTTGAAATCTTCATTATTTTATCTTAGAGATAGAGAGAGCACTGCAAGAATCATCACTTCACAACATTAGTTTGCTTTGTACAAAAGTAAAAATTTGGATAAGATCACGAGTCAAACACATTAAATGATACTTTTCTGGCAAATCTCAACAGCCTCCTTCTCAATTTATTTTGGCATTTTCCCCTGGAATGAAGACAGTCACAGGACAGATTTCAGATGATCAAGAATGCTATTAGACAAAATAGATATGGGAACATAATGTTTCTCTACACCAGTAAGGGTCAACTGTGTGTGCTTGCTCCTTTTTTACTGCCAGCACTTTATGAAAGTTAGAGTTAAAATACGACATTGACAGACAGGCTATCTATTACTGGAGACTGTTTGTTGATGTGAACTTACACCCCTCCTCTACCCCTTGTTTCATGCTTTCTTCCTTAGACGATTTGTGATAGGTCACCTACGCCGATAACAGTTTCAGAGATGACAAAAACATCAGGAGATGTTGCCTCTGACTGTCAGCGCCCTGCTTGCTTTTCTTTTGTTTTTTTGCAGGTTTATTTGCGCAATTGTGTCAATCTTTGTGAAAGCAGTGTTTCATGCTTGCATTTGATGGCAATGCGAGATGATGGTTCAGTGTCACTGCATTTGCTTTTAGTGCCAAGAAGAACAAAAAAAACTAATGCAAAGGAGACCCTTTCTTCTGCACGAGTCAGATGATGTTTCACACTACTGTTTTCACCACCGTGATCTTATTCTTGCATATAATTAGGTTCTATACCATCACTATTTTTATAAGTGGTGGTTGGTAGCTGTAGGGACAGTAAGTAAAGTCATGCTAAATGTCTGGCCTATGTATATATATATATATATGTATATATATACATGTATATATTTATTTATTTATTTCTATATTTATTTATTTATTTTTCCCAAGGCTATTGAGAGCAGGAGAGGAGAGTGGGGAGGAGTGAGGCCTGCCAAAGCCGGAGTGTGGCGCTCCTGTCTCTAGTGCCATCGGCTGCCTCAACACACACACACACAAACACACACATACACCAGCACAGACGCATGCATGCGCACACACAGAAACACTCAACATCTAACAGCCTGGCCTGTCATCTGCTGGCCTACATCTGAACTGCATCCCCTTTAAAAGCAACAGCAGCCACAGTATCTCAATCAAACTGCTACCAAATACAGTAAATGGATAAATAGATTAATAAAATCATTCATGGATTAATACTTGTTGTTGTCGTAATGTCAAAGCAATCATCAGACAGGTCTGTCACATAGAGGAAAAAAAAGAGGAAAAACAACACCACACCTTAAATGTGTACTCGCCCAGTCTGAGCCAAAGCTCTGATTCACACCTCCTCTCAGTCTGCTGACACGGAAACACTGGTTGGAGTGGGTGGATGAATAAGTCTGTGTGGAGGTATTACATTGAAACCTGCTGCTGTAAGTGTGATTAGTACACAGTTCCAGGACCAGAAACTTTCATTTCACCACATGAGACCACTCTCAGGAGCATGCAGGAGAGTGGATTTGTCATCGGCTTTCCACACACATTCAAAGTAATATCTGAAGAGTCATTAGTGTGATTGGAATATAATTAGGAATACATATGGTTAATCAATCATATACAGTAAAGTCAACAATATAACATTTTAAAACTGCAAATCCTCATTATTAGATAGGCTGCCATGACATTTTGTATAGAAATCCATGATCCCAGAGGATCTACAGAAATTTTGATTAATGTCTGAGACATTAATCAAAATTTCTGTAGATACCAGAATTCTCCAACTGGCTCATTTTCAGCTGCAGATGTCCTAAAACCAATGAAATGACAATAAGATGCTGAAATGACAGCAAAAACAACTAAATCAGCATTTTCAAGATATGCACAAATTGTTAAGGATGCCAGGAAGAAGCAAAAAAACTGATTCAGCAAAAAAATAATAATAATAATTTGGAACAGAAATTATTCCTCTACCATACTGTATCATTAGTATCATTAATGTCAGTATGTACAGCCTCACAGAGCTGCTGGCATGGCTGTATAGACTCTTAGTCCTCTTTACATATAATAATAAAGAGATACTATTGAAGGACATGATGAGGAAGTTACACAACAGAGTATTTGCTCATTTTTTTCTGGATCTGATGAACAACTTACGCCAGAATGCATGAATCTCGGTTCCAAAATTTAACTACGCACTTAACTAATCCATTATTAATGATTTTTTATCATTTTTTATTTATTTTATTCAAATGCAAAATTCATTCATCCCCCCATTTATTTCTTATTTACTCTCATGGGGGACGTTGATTCTTCATAAATGTTTCTCGGTTTTCTCGGTTGCTGATAAGTTGGACGTGAGTCATATTTTTGAGTTCATTTATTTGTCTCTTATTTTGGCGCTGTACACTACACCGAAACACAAACCTGCCAACACATGTTCCGATAAAGTTTTGAGACTCTGGGGTCGTCTAACTTCCCAACCTATCAAGTGTGTTCAGGATAATGAGCTCCACACGCCTGCCTCTACCTCCCACATTATCCACAGCCTCCCTCCCTCACCTCTTCAGTCACCCCTGATCAACATTTTTCACATTGTTAATCACTTATGTCAGCTTCTGCTAATTATAGACAATTAATCATGCGTGATTCACTGTCTCTCTCTGTCAGCACTGTGTTCTACACTGTGCGAGAGAAAACGACAAAGGTGAAACTGCCTTTATTAAGTGTGCAGCACCAGGGAGTGAACTCCCCAGTGATAAGCAGCATGTTGCAGTGCTTTGGCTTACACTTCCTTGAGGCAAGTGATAAAGGCCAGGTGGAGATTAAATTACATTAATTCCTTTGCCAGAAGCCCTGACCGAGAATGACTTACAAGGCAAGGAGGACGGAGTGATGAGCTGTAGCTAAACTACTGCCAAAGCACTAAAAAATGAATTAGCCATCAGTGTCACAACATACTGCGCCCCTAACCTGCCATAGTAAGTCAACAACCTGAAACACACTACAGGCTGCCTTGTCTTCTTTTACTTTTCTTTTTCATTTTTTTTAAATGTATACTGTATTCATTCTGAGTTATTTGTATATGTGTGAGAATAAAAATCTAATTTTCATCTGCCACTACCCAAAATTATTAACTGCTAAATCGGTGGTTTTTGAAAAACAACAGGGTATACACACCCAGTCTGGCAAACATGGATATGCAAACATTGTTATCAACATGCACAGTATCAGTCCATTACCAAGCATAATGAAACCATACCTATGATATTGTAACGTTTCAGGCACTTTGCCACTGCTGCTTGTAAGAGTTAAGGACTCAGCAGTGAAGTTCAGTTCTGTGAGTGTGCTCCAACGTTTTGTGAAGATGTGCTCCATGCTGCGCTTGTTGGTGCTTATAAGCATAATAGGTAACTACTTTTCTTTTTCTTTTTCTTTTTTTTTAAACTCTTGTTATTCTGTGTTTTAAGGAGTTTTTGAATTACTTGGTGCTCTTTAGTGAAGAATGTGTGGTTTTGGATGCCTGAAACCTGATTAATTTGTTGTTTTGTAGGATACGTTGAGCTGATCACGGTCACAACTCCACACAAACATGTCAATGTTACGAAGGGAGGAAGTCTCCTTCTCCAGTGCTACTTTGTGTCCACTGAATCCACCACCACCGGCCTTACCATCCAGTGGGATTTTGTTTCATCGGCTTCCATGACGGCTTCACAACAGGTAGATACACACTGCTGCTCACATCCAAGTTTTGCACAAAATGAAGCAAATTTGATCAAATGTGCCCAATCAGAATAATTCAAATTAAACTGATCAAGCACAAAAGTGATCTGTTTTCTTCAAAGTTTGTCCAGGAGCTTGCTGTGTTTGCTTAATGATTGTACAAAGCAGAAAGACATTGGTTATTCTGTGTTTCTTTCAAGCTTGTGTGCTTCACCACCATAGAGGTCAAAATTAAAGTTCCTCACCAAAATACATGTTGACAGGCATTTATGTCATTTTGGGCGAAATTACTGAAAGAACACAGATTAATTTACACTGGCTGGACCTCCACGCACACATGCACGCACACGTTAACTCCCTTTTTCAAAAAGCAGCATGATCTTGACAAACTGTTAGGAGACACACCTGCTGAGACAACTTTACTTGTGACGGAGAGGTCAGATTAAAACATATTTTATTTTAAAAAACACTCAACCATTGCAGAGTACAATAATTAGTCATATTAGTCCATAATTAGTCTTTACATAAAATATCATATATATATGTATATATATATATATATATATACATATATATACCAATAAGTGTAATTACACTAAACATAACTCATTCAGGCCCTTAGGAAAACTTGATTTAACAAGAATATTTATTACTGTTTAGTTCCACTGTTTTTGAAGGATAAATGAAAAATCTGGTTCTGCATTGCCAATTTAATCAACTGCAGCTGCCTGTCTTTAGTCCAGTTTCATCAAAAAAAAAGGTAGATGGTACCTAGCAGGACTGAATAAAATGTACCTGAATTGACCTCACAGTCTGAGGTGAGCACAACTCCAATGTGAAACTGAGTTTCTGCATCTATGAATTTAATTAGCCAACTTTGAATCATTGTAGATTATAGAGACATGGTTTAACAATAGTTTAATTTGTAACATGTTTTCATTGTGCTGATCTCTTTGTGTTGGCTTTCAGGTGTATTACTATCAAGGAGGAAAGACTATCATTTCAGATTCTTACAGCGACCGATTTCATCCTCCCTCTGATCCTGGCTCATCCCATAACGCCTCAATAATAATAAGCAACATGCAGCTATCTGATTCTGGAGTCTACTCCTGTGAGATTCACAACTTCCCTGATGTGACTGGACAGTCTCAGGCCAATATTATTGTGAATGTTCTTGGTAAGTTTAGTTGATATATCTATATAACAAGTTAAACACCTTCAAGAAAAAAGGAGCTTTCATTATTGAAAATTCAAACTTCACTGCTGTGAGTTTATTTACTCATTGGCCGTTACTTCAGGAGAAGTAGAGAGTACAATGAGTGAGGTTGTGGACGTCATACTACTGGACCACACCCATTAGCAGTATCACACCCACTAGCCCTATCGCTTGAATATTTGCATTATGAGAGGAAGCAAGTAGAAGTAGCTGATTTTTTTTTAATGGTGCTAGAATGTTCTGCTTTTGGAGTAGTGTTCACACCTGAACATGGGTATAGTCTGACACCACACACCATGAGCTGCTGGTACTGCCGGTAAAAAAGGCCTAATCTGAAGCTCCTGTTGGTGCTGGTGGTGAAAAAGGCCTAATCTGAAGCTCCTGCTGGTGCTTCCACCATTTTGTCTCCTGCTTGTAAGGGTGTGGCTACCTGGAAAAGGAGAGCCAAAACACACCAGCAGTCTCTTTGAACTTTGTGGACTCTGAGAATGAAAATCATATAACTGAGGAGTTTTTATTTGTAATATATAATAATAAAAGTTATTTTGTTAACATTTCAAGTATATCACAGTAACCTATCTGCTTCCCAATTTGTCATTTCACCCTTCCTACTATTTTTCATTTACAAAAGGAGCAATTTTAGTCACTTCTAAGTGAGCTATTATTTTATGTTCCCTCTTTTTGTCACCTTTTGAACACAAATTCTAGTCTGAAATCCACATATTTCAATGAAATATTTTGGTTCTCTTCCCATATCTGAGATTACAGTACCTATTATCAGTGTTGTAACATTAACACATCTATTAAAATAGTGGCCCTGAATAGTGTGATTAGGGAATTACATTTAGTTTGAATCCTCTCATTCACCGAGTTACCAGGACAACCTCGCAGGCCTCAGTATCCTCAGTAGTTTCCATGGTTACTGCAGCAGTCTCCTCATTGTCAGTGTTGGAAATTAGAGTAGGACTGTGACTGCATCCTTGTACTGCATACAGAATATATATCAGCATCTGCTGCATGCTAACCACACTTCTCGTACTTCATATGAAAATGTTTGCAGGACACTTCTTATACACTGAATGTGATGTATGAATAAGCAGTGTATGAATATGTATGGCTGTTCTCATGCTAATTATCATGGGATCAAAGATGTTTTTCATCACTTACTTTCACATGGTAATATTTATGTTCCTAATCAATGTTTAGATCATGTGAAAACAGCTGTTAAGATGTTTTAGCAGAACAGTCATATCAAAACTGAAAAGTCTATTGATGATGTAGGCACTGCAGGCACCACAACATATACAGTATGGATTCAGTTTCAACTCAGGAACAGAGACTTGTAAGGATGCTCCCAACACACTTCCTGCCTAATGATGACTAATGATGAGACACATGTTTGATCAACAACACTTTTTTTGTTTCACACGTTACCTTTTTCTCTGATTTGATTATGACTTGTGAATAAGAAGTCTTGTTAGCTTTAAAATAATAATGACCTCCTATTACAGCAACATATACTGTATAAAATGATCCTGTCTTTCATTACAGAATTCATTTTTCAACAGCGTGTTTATTTGACTCACGAGTGTAGTAGTTTTTGAAATGTAAATGTTCCATACTAGAAACGATTATTTCAGCCTGACGCTTTTGCTGAAATGCTTTGAAAAATGTCAATGGTCTCTACAGATGGTGCATGTGCTGCATAATAAGTAATATTAATGTCAAGTAAATGTAAGACTGACTATAAATAACCCGATAACACTTAATTTTCCTTGTGTTCTGTCAGAGAGACCCTCTGTTCCTTATTGTGCTGTCCACGGTGATGTGGAAGCAGGTCACCTGGTCACTCTGACCTGCCACAGTGAAGATGGCAACCCGAAGCCGACATACTCCTGGATCAGACTGGATGAAACAAAGACCAGGAGGCCTATAATGGCAAGAAGTGAGTAGCTACTGCTTGTGATATAAATATGTGCACATTTATTTTTTATGCAACACGTGTGCACTTGTTTCCTCAGCAACTGACACTGGAAAACTGGAAATCAGAAATATATCCGAGTTTCAGTTTGGGGAGTACCGGTGCAATGCTTCAAATGTGGTGGGATTTGCATCTTGCACTATCGAGCTGAATCCTGGTATGTTCACATTTACTTTTACTTTTGAAAATATCTGTGCAAAAACAAAGGTACGTGTGCTAAGATACTAAAGAGTTTTCATTGATGGATATGAAAACTTGTGCTTGTACAGACGCAGGAGACGGGGTGATTGCTGGTGCAGTGATTGGCGCATTGCTTGGATGTCTCCTGATCATCCTGGTCGTGTGGTTCATCGCTCACACCGTAAAGAAGCACAAATACAAAGCAGTCAAGGTGTCAGAAGCCAACGAGAATAAGTGAGGATCTCAGTGCTACAGTTCATCATGTCATTTGTAATTGAAGGGTGTAACATCAACTCTCTCTCTGTCCACTAGGAGGAGCTCTCATCGGGCTCAGGAAGCCTCAGACAACGTTGCTATGACAACCAGGGCCAGCAACCTTCATTCTGAGGCAGATGAGCCACAAGCCTAAAAAAAGGCCTGGTGAAAACAACTGGAATGACGTGACAGATCTGAAAAACAGGATGTCCAGGATGTCTAGGATGTTCAGGCTACGAGATACGTCATTCTCAGATTTAATCGATATGATGAAGCTCATGTTCGTGTTTTGTTACATGTGTTCTGAATCAAAAAGTTATTTTGCTCAGCATCAGCTCAGATTTTCTCTTGGTGCCAGGCCACAGAAAGCATGTTTTTAGTTTGTTCCTAGTGATTTCATTCATTTGTTTTACCATTTCATAGTAAGTGTGACAATCAGTGCATATTGATGACTCATTCGGTCTTAGACATACAGTGCATCACAACCAATATCTGAATTTATTTTAAGAATCACTACATGATGTTATGTTTAATAACACTAGCAGAGTTTGCATCATACAAAAGCATCAATGTGATAAACTGATCAATGCTGTCTTAAGACTGGGGGTTATAATAATGTGTTTTGTCTTTTACAGTTATGTTTTTTATGCTTGTTTTTTATAGAGAGACATTATTGTGTCAAAACTCAATTAAGAAAATAACAAAGTATCTTAAATATTACAGCTAAAACAGAAAACCAAATAATTTTTCTATTGGCTATTACAGACAGAAGGAATACCAAATCAGTCTTTAATCAATCGTTTTTAATAATAAGAACTGTCAAGCAGATGTGGATGAAGTATGACTACAAGATTGAAGCAATTTGCAGATCATGATTAAATGATGTTTTTCTCAGTTGTTGATTTGTGTTGTTCTTCCAGTTTGACACTTTGAATATCAATCATCTAGGCAGCAGCAGACTTAAGTTGGAGCCTCACACTCAAACTCAAGCATGTTTTCATGTTACAATCCATATAGGATCTCTTGAAATAAACATTTCAGTCCTTGTATTACTCAGCGGTCTCCATATTTTCACACATGTAGCACCAGCAGTTATATCTAGTCTTCAGGTTTGGATTCTCTAACTCAGTCTTCTTGGCTCGACACTCACTACTCACCATTCAACTGTACAGCAGAGGTGTTTCACTGCTCACAGGAGGAGAAACCAGCAGAGATCTGTGTGACCTTTAGATTAATAGAAAAAATGTGACCTCAGTGTCAGATAAGTCTTTCACCACAGATTCTCCTTTAAGATAAAAGTTTACTTCTAATCTAGCCCACAGTTTGTTTGACTGAGATCCTACTTTTACATATCAAGAATACACATTTACATACAGTACGGTCCAAAAATATGAGTCCACTTTCCTGTGTCTTCAGATTCCACCTTTTCACCTAATTCAATATCAACTTTTAAAAGGTTAGGATAGCACCGATGACAACTTGATCCATTTCATACCAGTAGCAAAAAGTCTAAACCAGAAATCACTGGGTCATTGGTTTTGATCTCCAACTCTATTAACAGCTGCACATAAATTACGGTCATTTTGTACTACAGATTCAAGGCCACCTTATTTATTTCCCCATTAATAAAAGCAAATATTAGACGGCTCTTTCTTTGGCACGACCAAATCCATAAATTTAAAGCAAAGCACCCGGTGTACCCTCTGCCAAAGTAAAGCTAGTGTCTACAAATTGATGAATATTTGGCGAGTGTGAAGACAGCATTTCAATATGTTTCCTTTCACAGAGAAATATTACAGAGCTGCTTAATGTCACTATGGAAACACCTTCATTTTCACCAGTCTTATACAGTTTGCACATGATCTTTAAATAGATTTTTACCAACCTAATTTGTCTGTTTTCAGTGTCCTGCTGATGTAAAGTCACAACCAACATTGTACCACAGACATAGTGCATCTGTTTATAGTTAGACCCAGAGGTACACACACATGCTGTTCACACACACCTCACTAGTGTAAAACATAACTGGTGTCACTTGAACTCTTGGACTTTGGGTTCTCACGATGGAGCTTTTTATTGCTCCATAGTGTTCTGCTATGAAGTCCTACATGTTCAGTATTTAACTCAATATCCATACTGT
The DNA here is from genome assembly GCF_027409825.1 of Scomber japonicus. NCBI lineage: Eukaryota > Metazoa > Chordata > Actinopteri > Scombriformes > Scombridae > Scomber > Scomber japonicus. Next base: position 22,899,182 of record NC_070590.1, on the reverse strand, counting down.
TTGAGGTTTAATGTGACTTCTTTATGCATTTTGGTCAATTCCATTAAATCATTTCATGTGATCATGATTGTATGAGCTCAATGACAGCAGGCTGTTTGGGGATTTATACATTCAATCGTTTAAAGTGCAATTCAGGAATCTTTCATACTGTGTAATCTTAGATAAAGTATTAAAATTATACATCATTTTACAAAAATGAAACAAATGAGTGAGGCATAATATGCAGCAGGAGTGAAACTGGGACTTTCATTGCATCTGAGATTTAAACCAATAGTTTAAACCTGAAGTGCTGACTCATAAGGCACACAAGTGAAAGGACCTTCTTGTTCAGGGTTATGCCTGCAGATCGAAGCAGCGCGCGGTGCTGAGGACGTCATCTCTGGTCAGATAGCATCCACAGAGCTGCCTCAAACCGGTGAAAGCTTCCCTCCCATGCATGACACGCCAGTTGTCAATGAAAATCACCTCATGAGGACAAGAGAAGGTAAAATCCTTAGATTACACTGAATTACACTGTGTTTACTTTTCAGTTATCCTAAAGCTGTTTATTCATTGAGCATTAATACTTATTATTTTCTGGCATTCCCTTTAAAAAGTGTAACCCTCTTACTTTTCCTGGAGTCAGTTTCACCCACAGTTCGTTCTCTGGCCGCCTCAGTTCTGTGGTATACTCTCGATGTGCCACGTACCAGCGCTGAAGAGCATCATGAGGGATTGTGTTGATCACTGATCGGTCATAGTTGTTGTATCTGTTTAAAAAAGAAAATTGAGTTAATTTCTTAAACTAAAATATCAACTAGAAATATTTTACTGTACCCTTAAAAAATTCCTTAAACTCTCAGTAAGTTCCCTCGTTCCTTTGACTTTAGTTTAATTTCTTGCCAAGAATCCAAATATGATATGATGAATTACAGTGAAAAGTGTACATAATGATACACAAGACACATAGAGTTTCATATCGGATGCAAGCAGGCAACAAGTTTAAAAATCAATTTCTTGGGTTAAAATAATTTATGTAAAATGAGGAAAATATTTTATCACACTTAAAAGTAATTTTAAGGGAAAAAATGAGATTAGTTGGGTTCAGATCATCAGAAGAATGCTTATCTTCAATGTTCCCCTCTTCTCAAAAATGAGTTTTACACTTAGAAGATGTTTTCACTTCTAAAGGTATGCTCTGTTATCTTGTAGTTGAAGATATGTATGAGCATGATTTTGTGACATCACAACGAGTCTTGGGCCAACCCTGGTCCTGAATACATCTCACACAAGTTTGATGTGGAGACGTGAAGCTTCTAGCACAGTTAGAATGAGCTTTTTAGTGAAGTAGGACACAAGAAAGTATTTTTATGTTTTAAAAAATGCCTGGAGGAGATCTTTAAATTTTTTCTATCACCCCTCCACAGCCTGACCTCCACTCAAACTCCTTCTGAGAACATTATTCAACCAGATCTAATCACTTATTCATTATGACATGAGTAACTAAAACATCATTCAAAATTTAAAAGCACTGACATACCGGATCATGTAAACTTCATTGTTCCAAGGATAGATGTTGACCAGGGGGCCGACGCCTGTCATGTGGTTCCGGTGGTTGTCTGTGTTTTCGATGTATTCATGCCTGATGGGCGTGCGGGCGAGCAACTCAAATTTTTCCGGTGACTGCTGACGTAACTTCTCAGCAGCGTAGAACCCATCCACAAGTAGAGTCCTTCCCCCAGTTCCCTCATGTTTGAGACAGTGGAAAACCTGAATTCTGCATCAAAACAATCAGTATGAAAGCAGAATCAAGAAAAAGATTGAATGAAATGAACAAACTATTGCACAAGTTGCTACAGGTTGGAACAGTTATAAACAATATTACATTTCTTAGGTTTAGGTCAGGGCACATAAAAAATGAAAACCGCTCAATAAAAAGAAAACAATGGAAAATCTGTGCACTATTTCAGTGTAACATTGTCTCTTCAGTTGATTTGGGGGTGTTTTGAAAGCCCACCTCCAATACTTACCCACAAGGTTCCTGAAAGTATGAGGTGTCAGTGTGACGGTCCAGGGCCAGCTGGCTGTAGGCAGTGTCTCCTCTGGAAAAGTCTGAAGTGAAGCACCACATTCGTCCATATGTAGTCTCTCTTTTGGATGAGTAACACACAAAAGATATCAGTGGATTAGGAATAAGTAGACAAGTCTGATCATACCCTGTATTGCCAGTGAATGCAGAACAGCTGTGTATGTTTATCATTAATGAGACAGAGGCCAACAGAAGCACTTCTCACCTGATAAGACTGACTCTCTGGGTAACTGCCTCTGTGGCCTCAACTGTAGCTGGCACACCGTCGACAAAAGCGATTCCGTACAGGAGATAGTTCTGTAGAAACTTCTTTACTTCGTCGTCGCAGCTCATGAACTTGTCCCATTTGGCAGAGGCTATGTTTGCTTTTGTATAAATGTCTGAATTCCAAAGGATGCGTGGCTGTACGCTGACCTGCTTCTTTCTTTCATAGCTGTTCTCAGCCAGCCACCCCAGGCTATACTTTGATACATGACCACCAGGCCCTGGGAAGAAGAGAAAGAAAAATATTGTTACTTAGTAGAACCTGTGGAAAGTGCATTTAATATTATGGTGGACATGATTTCAACTTGTCTTCATCAATTCTGATTGACAGGTTAAAGCATATTTGGGGGCATCGAGGTTGTGATTTGACTTATATTATCAAAATCTAACTTAATTTGTTCAATATTAGCAATAACTAGCATGCATTACATATCCAACAGCTGGATTCAAGTAAACTTCAAACTCAGAATAACTAAATAACTACTGTTCTGCAACACATCAGCTTCTAAAGAACTGAAACTCATATATGCTTGCCCTGTATAATATGTATGCATCTATATATGCATGCAATAAATGAGTGGATGGGACTGATTTGTGTGCAACATGAGTATTTATGAAGGCCCCTGCACCACTGAGATTGAGTGTTAAGCCAAAACAAGTCATTGATGGCTAATACAACACCGTCTGAATGAGAATTGCCCTGATCTACCACCTTCCCATGCTGAATCAATGTGATCTCAGGGATGGGGTGAAACAAACCTTCTTTTAGTAACTAGATGTGCTACTTGTGTAGGGCTGCACTTGCACATTGAAAACTGTTCATGCATAGAATGTGCACGCTCAGACTCGACTGACCTTGGATATGCACCACTAACAGGGAGAGCCATAATTACCAGTACGCCCACAGCAGCATGTGCATCATCAACTGTCTTGGGGGCTGGTGGGTCCTCATTTGTCAGCTTATGTAACATACAGTGTCACTCTAGTGTGTACATAAAAACACTGTGACAGTTCATCCTTTGTAAAAAAAAATGTATTAAAAAGCTGGAGAATCCTACAGGGAGAAATCATTATTAAAAGCTTGCAGCGATGGTATCCTCCTGCTCTCTATTTTAAAACCTGAATTATCCAGCAGTCTTATTGGTCATGTCAGATCTGCCCCAAGCTGGAATGAGGGGTCACAGAGATTAAAGGTGCAGTCTGTAGCATTTAGTGGCATCTGGCTGAACGGACTTGGCAGAAATGTAATATAATATTCATGAGCACGTAATTGCACGTTTAATTGGTTTATAATGAAAATAAGAACTGTGTTTTCATTACCTTAGAATGAGCCTTTTATATATACACAGGGAGCAGGTCCACTTCCACAGAAATCAATCATCTGTTCTGCATCCTGTGCAGAACCAGTCCTATCTGCCTTTTAGCTAAGAAACTTCTTGGGTGGTGTTAGAAGTTTCTAGAGTAAAATGTGCTCACCAGCTGTACTGGACACAATAACACCAAAATGTAAGCTTGAGGCCTTGATGTTTACATGTCTCCTTTATTGTGTCTGAGAACTGGTAGCTTTCATTTCTCCACAGAATACATTAAATAAGCATCCAATATATTTTCTGTCTCTTCTTTTTTTTGTTTTTACTGTTCCAGTATGTTACATATGTTGCAATTCCCAACTCCAGGTTACATAATGGCCTTTCATCACGTTTTATGGTATAAAACTGACACAGTCGAGTGTTATTTCATTACCTGACTACACCTTTCGACACAAGTCAATCTTTCAACAATAAAACATGACAAAAGGGAAAAGTCCACCTCATCTTGTGTGTGTGTGTCACATGTCATGTGCAATAAAATGTGCTTTAATTATTGGCATTCACAGCTACAGTATATTACCCTTTGTATGTATTATGTTTAAGTGCTGAACTAGAAATTTAAAAAATGAGACTTCAAATGAATGATGTCTTGTTACAAGAAAATGTACTTACACATAATCCCTGGATGCAGTTTATTGGTTCAATAGAAGTAAATGATTAAACTTGTGTCACTGGCTGATACAAGGGTTTTAAAAACACATATATTAGCCTAAATCTGACTGCATTCAAATAATGACTTTGGTTGTCAAGTGCAAAAAAATAAATAATGTTTATATATCTGGCCTTTCAGCCTGAAACTGTAAGGTTCTTTGTTCAATCCATTCATAACTTTCTTGTGACATAGAGCATAACAATATATAAAACTAACACGCAAGCCAGAGTAATTTCAGAGGCCAGTTTCTGACTACATTTGGAAACTATGTAGCTCATAATTAATTGCTGTTAATTGTTAAAAGTCCTGAGAGAAAAACTTGTAGATGACCAAGTATTGTGCACACAGCAGACTATACATGACTACATCATTACTGTATGCACAGAGACACAAAGTACCAACCAGCACTCCTATGATGAGGTGCTACCAGGCTTCAGGTTTTCAGTGTGTATTTGACTTTGACTCTTGCAAAGAATATGCACCACAAGAGCACAAAATACAGACTCTGACACATGATCTGTCAACAAGATTATGCAATAATGTACAACCTACTTTAATTGATATTTTGATACTTCTGAAACAAACGTGCAATTATTCAAATGATCACCACTTGTCAATGAATCTGGTTATCCAGGGACAGCTGTCAGCTTTGCCCAGTTAGTAATCCAAGCCGTGTGTAATGAGTTTATCACTGAGTCATGTGCAGATGTGCAGACAACTGAATGTACCTTTAACACTGACTGCTGCAGCAACTCATCCTTTACTTTGCACACATTCAGTTTAATAATCCTGCACTTTAAAAAATTAACTTACAGGTTAGGACGAGATGTCCATCCTCCACTGTTGTATTATCAGGGCGAATGTTGAGGTCTATACTTGCAGTGTCCAGGTTTCTCTGGTTAGTCTTGGCGTTGTATGAAGAAGCAGAGCGACAGTGATCCCGAAGCCACACGTAGTTAAAATGCATCGGTGTGCCTCCATAGTTAAGCACTGGTCAATGAATATTCAGAGGAGTGATGTGTTAATAAAGTGAAATAACACTTTAAAGTGATAATTGGGTTGCAAGATGTCAACTCACCCAGACAGTCCTCTTGTAAGGTGAAAGTGGCTGCAGATCTCCATGTAGTCTGTGCGTTTCTGAAGCCACACAACAGCTGGGCCTGTTTATAAGCAGGTCGCAGATTCCTATATAATGTCCCAAACATTGCAGGAGTAAGCATGATTTTAATAAATTTTCTCCTCCTTTGACGCTTCACTTTCACACAGTCAAGTGTTTAATGTCATAAAGTATGTCTGAAAGTCTGAAAAGAAAGTGTGGGATTAATAATTAAACGCTGCATAGTTCCGCCTGCGGTTTATTATGAAGATTTACAACCTAAACACTCCAGGCAGAGCATCAGGTTACTCTTCTTCTTGTTGTTTGGATCTGGCAGACTAGACGCTGAAATGGTGTACTGCTGCCCTCCACTGGTCATCTTCTAAGATTGCATCCACACTTTTAATTATTGCCCTCTACTGGATTAATAAGAGTCAATTCTCCAATCTAATCTAAATATCTAATATAATCTAAATTATATATGTAAAAACAAACAATAATACAATAATAAACAATAAATAAATAAAGTTCTTTACCTAACATTCTCAAATAACTCTCTAAATTTAGTCTCAGAGAGGGCCTAAAAGTTTTTTTTTTAACAGGCCCTGCACTTCCTCTCCTGTAATTTCAAATATATCCATTAAAATCTTGTTCTGTTCTTTTGAATTGCAGTTTCCTCTTTGTATTTAATGTTCCTTTTGACAGTTATTTATATTTTGTTATGTAGATCAATACTGTACAGATATTCCACCTGTTTCTTCATTTTTGTCCAGTCATCCTGGTTGAGTAAAGAGCACAAACTAAATAGTACAGAGTCATTCCAAGAAAAATGTTGTGTTTGGGTGCCTAACATTCAGCGGTCAATATTGTTTTCTATAGCTGAAGACACTTATTAACATGAAGAAAGAAGAAAAGGAAAGGACTACTAACACACCCCCTGGGCTTCATTCTCTATCTCAAGTTCCCCAGATAACTCACTTCCAACCCTCACCTGTCCTATTCCATACAATGTTCTTAATCCTGTTAAACAGGCTCTCTAATTCCAGCATCATATAGTGCAATTAATAACCCCTCCTTCCATAGTATGTCATACGCTTTTTCAGTGTCAAGAAAGACTGACACTAATACTTCTTATATGGCACAGGTACCCTTCTGTCTGTCTGTTATCATCTGTTCCATTATTTTACATGACACAGAAGTCAGGGCAACAAGTCTGAACTATGGTTATTTGACTCTTGGGTTTCAAAATTGAGATTATTACAACATCTTTCTTCTCTTTACGAAAACAACCAATCTCACATTATTGATTAGAGCTAGCATTTCCTCTAGCACCAGCCCTCCAGTGGGTTTGAATAGATGATATTCCAATCCATTTCCACCTGCAGGTATCTTTGCCCTGGTTTATAGCTCTTTTCAACCACTCTAATGTGAAAAAAACATTGATAGCACCAGAAATATTCCAACTTATTTGTAATTTATTTTGTAATTTGTTTTGTTTTTCCCCATCTCCTTCTCCTATTTTCCTCACATTGCTTGAGCTATGATTCTTATTTAAACAACATTTCTCCTTTTTCTGTATTGTTTACAGCCTCATCACCACTGAGGTGGAGGATAGGAGTTGTAGCCTGCTGAAATAGTCCTGTCATTTTCTAAATTAAATTCCAGACCTTTTATGTGTGTCTCAGATCCATATTTACTACCCAAGTCTCTCCAGCTGTTTCTTTGCTTCTTTTATTACATATCTAGCTTTGTTTCTAAGTCTGTATTTAATAGCAATAGCTCTCCAGTGGATGCCTCTTAATCTTTTTTATATGCTCTATCTATTTTTTTGGGGGATAGTCTCAGATGCAGCTTACCATATTATCTTAGTTAGTGAGCTATTCCACTTACCCCTCTTTCAGTTTCCACCATTGATATTTCTGTATGCATATTTTCCAAACATTCTATCCAATTTGATCTTTTAAAATTAAGTCTCAGGGAGAAATTGATTGGTGCCTCCATTAAGCATCTTCCAAATCTGTTTATTATGGCACATGATCCCATTGTATTCTGATCCATTATTTCACTGATTAATGTCAATTCTGCTGACATAATTGGGATAGGATTTGCAAATATACTATAAGCATTCCATTACATAATGTAAAATATTATGCCGATGGTGCTAATCATCATCATAATCTCTATCTGTTATCATTCCTTCTTCCTCATCCATTCCTTAGTACTGACTGCCATTATGTCCTTTGTCTTACACCATCTTTTGAATAAATACATTCCCATATCTCCTGTGATTTTATTCCATTAAAACATAACAGCTTCTCTGCAGCAAAAGCCATTTGCCATGCCACATCTGATTTTTTTGTTCTCTACCAATTTTACTCTCCACATCGCTTATATGCTTTGACTATAAATGTTATTAGCACCTTTCTGGTAACCACCACTGAGTCATCAGTAGTGAGTACAGCAATACCCCTTATTGGATCTCTGCTAACAGAATCAGCTCACACTTGTCTGTTTGTACCTTCCATTCTTCTGCATATTGTTTTCCTTCCTTATTCTATCTACATTTTCTGCTTTTACATATTCTAGGTTATCCTCTGTAAGAAGCTGGATGATCACCTCCACAATTGCAACATTTCATTACTTCATTATATTCCCTCCCATGATGATCTTTGCCACATTGTCTACACCGTGGTTTTTCCTTGCACACTGCTATCACATGCCCACACTGCTAGCAGTTAAAACACCTCAAAGGGGGCCTCATGTATTCCAGCATTACCTTCTACCTTACCATGGTAACTTGTGTTCTTTACAGGTGAGGGGCACTGGGGTAGTTCCTCTGTCATTTCACTTTTACCCGTGTGTTTTATGCTCACAATACTGCCACCTGTCAAAGAAGTTAATAGCTCTTGTTCAGATGCATCTATTGATATGAATCCCTTGGGTTCTGTATTTGAACAAAGCTTGAATACTTCAACTCCTTTACACAGCAAATGTTTAATCTTGGGTGCTCTGGTTTGGGCCTCCCTTAGCTTTAATTAGGCGTTATCATGCTCTTCATTGTTTTGCTCTAATCACATTGCTTATAGCTGTATGTTATCCATATCTCTGTCTTGGGAGTTCTCTCACCCTTAGTCATGATCTTTTCTTTCAGGTCTGTTCCTACGTACTATGTTCCCTTCCTTTCCACTCTCACCCCATTCCATCCACTTCCCATGGGCATGGGTTGGCTCCAATATATCACTGACAATACTGAATTTCAACCTGTTCTCTTCCTTTACAAAGGACTCACCACGCAACTTATTACATCTGTGAGCCAAACCATTGTTTTTCAAACCATCATGTTAGAGCTCCAGACAGGCGTGGTCCCCTTTACCTCAATACCCGGATGAATGGAACAAATGTGTTGGTCATCTCTTGGGCATAATGTCTTTGAAGTTTATCGGACATTACAGCATACCAGAGTCTTTATACGTCAACCTAAAGCCAGCTGGCCAGGCAAGGGTTCATGTGAATTAGAAAACAAAACAACAATTCTCATTTACCTTTAGAAGTATAGTCATGCAAATAATTAGATTTTAATTTACACAGGTACTGGAATATTCATTTCCTCTCACCACACACTTACTTATCCGTAGAAAGATTTTACCCGTTTTTCATGGTTAGAGGTGTAAAAATAACATTAAAGTTAGAACTACAGCAATTTATTACCACACACTTCCATATAGTTGGAGGACTCAAAAGAGATTAATGAAATTAAATTAAATGATGAAAACCAATGCACCAGAGGCAGGTGTTCTCACCTTTACAGGCTTTAGTAGCTGTGGGTCAATCTCCAAAAATATAGGACATTTCCCATAATGAATCTTGATACCATTTTTATTAAACTCGAACTGACTTGTACATGCCTATGTCTTTCAAACTTCAAAAGTTCAAGCTGAGATAAACCTGATGATGTCATCAAGTATAAAGACTTTAAACAACTGTATTCACAGACTGAGTAGTATTCCATAATGGCTAAGGGTACCTGTAAAATTGGTGGAGTGCTCCCCTAATGGTGACTCAGCTCTGTTTAAGTGTCTCAGTAGTTGTAAGCCATGTCCATGAATCAGCATGTTTCATATCAAAAAATGTTATTAATCACTCCTGTGTGTGTTATTCACACTCATATATTCCTGCGAGGTAGTTTGAAAGACCCTTTTCACCGCAGACATTTTGACTTGAAAAACACAGGTGTTACTAATAACATTAAGGATGCTCCTGTTACATTCAAATGTCTAGATGGAACTCAGCCATTATACATTTTATTACTTACATATGTGCTATTCTCAGTGTTACAAGTCAAAATGTCTACTATGAAAAGCCCTGTCAATGCTGTGGTTTCAGGCTTAGACAATGTGACTCGAGAGATGAAGTAGTAGAGTATAAACCATCTTTATATGGTATAAATTCAGTCTAACACAGTACTGTAAACAAACTGTATGACAATAGATGAGTAGATTAGTAGAGTAGATGTGTTGCAGATATGCAGACAGGTGAACGATCAGGGGACTGCAAGCTTTCTCTCAGGGACTTGTTTAGCTGAGGTGATCTATTTAATTATAGATGAGCTCCTACACAGTCTGCCTTTATCACAGCAGTCTCAGTAGACCATGACAGTGAGCCAGCATTCACAATACCAGGACCCTGAAGCTGAGGCAACAAAATTTAATTCAGCCAATATTAAGTTTATTATTTACACCTGTGCTTTTCCCACTGTGACATGTTAAAATGTCTGCTGGGAAAAAGGCTCATAAGTGCACTCACCAAATATATCGCCTCTACAATGCATTATAGCACATCCCCTCTATTCTTTTTCCTTGAAGGTTAATGTTTTAATACATAGGAATGTATAAATGTTTTATATAATATCAGTGGAGGTGGGGGGGGGGGGGGGGTTCAGGTCAGGTGGTCCACCTCAGCTGTGGATTACCGCAGGAAACCCTGGACAGGAAGATGTGAGACAGATATGACAGCTGCAACAAACAAACAAAACACAGGAACTAGAGGGATGATCCTATCTGACCATCCCTCTAGTTCCTACTGTCACAAAAGTAGTGTATGCTTCAGCAGTCTGAGTTAGGATAGGATAGGATAGAATAGACTTTATTGTCTCAGTAGGAAATTTGTCTTGGACTTTACAGTATCTGCATTGTGAACAGTACAAAAAACAACAACACAGTATCCAGACAGATAAAATACAGCAGTAGGACAACTGCCTCCATTTAATTGCACATGCCCATACATTATCATAAAAACCAAACAAAACAAAACAGAGGCACACATGTTTACAGTAGTACAGTGATGTGCCAAGCAAGGCAAGGCAGTTTTATTTATATAGCGCATTTCATACACAATGGAAACTCAATGTGCTTTATTATGTAAACAGAAAAACATGTAATTTGAGAAACATTAAAACATACAATTACCCCCCCCCCCCCCAAAATAAAAACAAAGTACAGAAAAATAGAAAGACATAAATAAAATGCTAGAATGGAGCATTAAATCTAAGATTGCAGATTGCTTTAAAATCATTGAACAATAGAAAGAATACAGTACAACAATGGTGTCTCCCTATCCCAGCCTAGGTGGTGTTGAGGGCCTTAATAGATAAGGGGACAAAAGAGTTTTTGAACTGGTTGTGCTTACTTAAGGGGATTCTGTACCGTTTCCCTTCGGGGAGGAGCTGATATTCAGGGGGTGGAGAACAAAGGTTGAATCTGAGATGATTTTCTGTGCTTGTTTAATTATGGTTTGTTGAAAGATAGCTTGAAGACTGGGATGTTGGCGGACTCCCATAATCTTCATGGCTGTCTGTACTAGTCTGTGAATTTGGGCCTCAAGTGGATATCTGCAACATTTACAGTCTTTTTAGCATCAAATTCCCTCTTTGTCGTTCCTTGGACAGTGTTTCTTGAGATCTGGTGGAAGTATAGTAACAAAAAAAGAGACTTTGGCACTTAAAATATAGTAACACTTAAACACTGAAAGATATATATTTGATTTGACTATTCTGGATAGCCGAAGCTTCATATTAACTTTTAAATACATTTTTTCACAGAGGGAGCCTTGTGGATTTTGGCCCTTGTCACTTAGATTGAAGATATATTATGCTCTAACAGTCAGCATGAACAGGAGGAATGATTATGGCAAGAAAAATGTTGTTTTAAGACATACTTGAAACATTACTCCTTTGATGATGAGCTATTTGATGAGTCACATTAGTGGTTGAATGGCTGCTATTATCCAGCATGTTAACTCTCACTGGAGTCCCCTTTGTAAACTATCAGCTGATTTGATCTGCTGCATTTATTACCTGGCTTAGTGCACTTTCCCCATCCCCTTGATTACCAGTCAATTTTGGTATTTCTTGCAGTGAAAAGAAGTGGGTCTGGCTTTAGGCACTCCAGAGTTTCCACAGAGAAAAAAAGAGGAAGTTTAATAGAATAATGCACATTACCTGTGTAACTAGTACGTAACTCGTGATATAGCATCCAAGCAGCATCAGTATTTTAGGGAAGGAAAAGACACTGGAGCCAAGGAAATATCAGATTTTAATTAATTTTTTAAAAATATTATTATTTTAACATTTAAATATGTATCCATAGGCTATACAAAATGTAAGACTCAGAACTTGTAGTCAAAAGAAAATATATGCATGCTTTTTAATGTTACATATAAGTGCTCATTTTTATAGAAGTTGTAATAATTTGTGTAACATTTAGGAGAGTTGACCTACTTATACAGCCTCTATGGCTCCCCTGGCGACTACATACATGCACATTAAAACACTTGTGAGTGGTTGCAACACTGTTACCATTTTGCTCAAAATAAACACCTATTGTTACTAAATCATGTAATACTCTCTCATTGATAACTGTTGTACTCCTGCACCCAGACAATCACAGTCTGCTAAATGTGGGTGCTCTGTTTCGTAATGAACCTGCAGCACGTCAGAAGGATTTATTTTCCCTCCTTGCAGCTTTGTAATGCAGCCCTGCTGAGATCAAATCCACTAACATGCAGTATGTTCATGACACACCCACTTTACTACAAGACACGCCCACTCGGTGGGGTTTAGGAATTAGGTGGGGGGTAGATTTGGGGGTCGGGGTGGGGGCTCGTGTACTATAGGGGACGTGTGACGGTAGGGGCGGTCGTGTAGTAAAGTGGGTGTGTCGTGTATTAAATCTGCAACACTGCAGCCAGACCCTGCTAGCTAAAACTGCTGCGGTAATGCTGCGTTCAGGTAGTAACGGAAGTGTGGGACTTTCTGGTAAATGCACATAAACTGCTTACGAAATTGGGTTATTCACCAAAATTTGAATATTCTTGATGATACTGCAGGAACTCTGATCTAAAAAATGACAGGAGACAATGCAAAAGACATACAATTAAAAATAGAGATAACACTGAATAAGGGTAAAAAGTAATGTAACTAAATACTCAAACAGAACGAGGTATAGTATGATTTCTGTTTTCTTTAGACTGTAGTCAAAAGTCTTACTTTGACCAATTATGTTGATTAATAAAGTAAGGATAGGTAGATTGACAGTATAAAACATATGTTAATTCATAAAGTAAGGATTGATAGATTGACAGTATAAGACATAGCCTATAAACTTTAAAGCATATGCATGCAGTAACAACACTTTAAAAGCTGAACTATAATATGACAGAGACTCTGCTACAGTTAAAAAACCCAAACCAAACAAACAAACAAAAAACCATCTTTGATGCATCGTCTATTTTGCTTTCATTTCCACGTGAAAACAATTGAATCTAATTGACGCAAACAACATAAGTAGCGGGATTTGGGAGCTTGCGGGGAGCACCTGAAGGTAGCATAAGCCTGCCCCTATGAGCAGCAGTCGGATGCATGTTTACTTGCTTTGTCAGCGGTGTCCCCGCAGCAGATATCTCATGTTCCTCACCTGCTGCTGACCAGAACCTTGGACTTTTGTCTCAGACAGTGACTTATCTCATCATCAGGATTCCTTATCAGCTATTTCCTCTCTTGCAGCATTTTCTTGGCCAGCCTCTTGCGGACCTTGAGCGGGGGCACGTCGGGTTCACAGTTTTTTTTTTTACCTAGCAGAGAAAGATGACGTTAAAATCCAATAAAAACGAACCTGCTGTCATACTGGAGCCGGTGAACAGCGTCCGGACAGCCCTCTCCGATCTCTACCTGGAGCAGCTCCTTCAAAACAAACCAAAGTCTGACAAGGTAGGGTGTTGTTTTTTTTTACCTTTTTATTTTTTCATGCATCCCCTCCCCAAGATTTTGCTGTACATGTTTGCTTCCGGGAAACAGAAATGGGGCACATGACTGTTGTTTGTTCCTTTACAAGATTTCTAAAAATAGACGCAGTCGTGCTGTCCTAATGAATGTGTTGATGCCTTAAAATAAAAGAACTGTGCGTGTTGATCTGTCTCCTCAAATCAGGTCTCATAACTACTGCATTGCTGAGTGTTGCTCAGGCAGTCTCAGCTGGAATCTACCAGACATTACATTGGCAATTTCACTTCTGCATCTTGCCACAAAAAAATCGACGTATGGAAACCATTTGTCAAATTGGGGAAACTAGGATAGATCACATGTGAAGAGGTCTGTGTTTCTAGCTGAGGTCATCAGACTGTGAGCCAGTGTATCTTGCATTATGATATTCTACTAATCCCATTACATGTTAAAACAGTGAGAGTAAAGTCATTTTAAAGTAGCATTATTATAGAGATAGGAAACAAATACACACTGCTGTTTGGTTAATCCAAGTCTAATTTGTAACAGTTGTGTCTAGTTTGGCATGCAGATAGTGGTGACCTGCTACTGAGGAATTAGTGTCAACAGTCAGCTGAGGCCTTGCAGGTTGTTTACTACATCACATACTGCAGGCTGTTGTTTTAGGCACAAAGGCAGCCCCTGTTTTCACATTACAGCCATTTACATTGTGAAACCCTCAACTTTGACATGCAACACCTCACACGTGTGACCACAAAGATCATCATCTTAAAAACAGCTGCAACATTTTTTTTAAACATGAGTTGGAAAGAGACAGGCAGGATGAAGCCTCCCTTCAGGCCTGGATCTGGCAGACGTTAGCACCATGGGAACTGTGTGTGCTAAACTTCTTCTCAGAATTTGAACAGTCAGCAATGAACTACTGAGGGAAATGGTTGAAGGGAGGAAACTCCTTTCCTGACATCAGCAGTTTTCAGCTCAATAGCCTTGAGCAACAGTCTTGCCAGCGTGTCCTTGTGCTTGGTGCTGATTTGATACAATCAGCGTCTTTAAAGTGAGGTCACGTGATTTGTTGCTTCACAGTGGAGTCAGGTGTGTGTATCAAGATTATCATGGGTGATTAATCCATTCTTTGATTTGAGTTTGTTAATAAAGATGAGTAAAGTGAGTAGACATCTCTCATAGGATTTAAACTTGGGGTTAACTCCACAACATCTGAATCCTGTCACCATCTAAGCCTTCAAATGTAACAGAAGTCTAACTGTTTAAAAGGTTTTGGCCTCCCACGACCTTCTCTATAATATCCCCAAATTCTTTCAATCCATGTTCATACAAGGTGTTGCTGTCAAAGGCTGGAGTTTGTCTGATAGGCCCATTACTCACACTGTTTACTTATTTCTAAAAAGACGCAGTCCTTTATCAGCCAAGTATCGATCTCCTACTGTGTCCCTTCAAGAGATCAATACTTATTTTCCTGTTGTCAGGAAATCCACCCTGAACCCTGCAGAGGAGAGGGATTAATAATTAATATTTCTTGACTTGAAATGCAAATCTGTTATATGTCAAGACAGGATGACAAAAGAGACAGTGTGTTATAATTTAATCAGTCATATTAGGTGTCACTGTAGGAAAGCAGTTTGAACAATAGATATTTAAAGAGAACTTTTCTGTTTAATCTATTTCAAATAAAGCCAAACCCGCCTCTAGAAGATGAGCAGGACCTCAGAAAAGGAAGTGCTCTGCTCGGTTCTAAATGCATGCCGCTATTCAACCAGGCAGTTTGTTGACCCTGTTGCGTCTCCACGCCCTAAACTGGTATTCACGTTTCTAAGAGAACTTCCTGACCCCAGCTATAGTAACAAGGGGGCGGTGAGAGGAACACAGTGATAAAAGACCAGAGACATATGTTTAATCATGTGTTTATCTCTTCAGTGTGATAGCGTGAGTGAAGGAGCTGATAGGGCTGATTGTCAAAATCATGATTAGACACGTGTAATTGAAAAAGGCCTTTTAAAGTGTTAAACTGAATTTAGTTAATATATTTAGCATTTAGTGGTCAGGCATTCTTCCTCTATTACTTAATCTTCTATGGATAGTTTCAGTTGTTTTGTTCTACAGTAGATTATCATAGTGCTATGTTTGACCTTTTAGATTGAACCTTTCTCAGTTTCCTTCCTGCTCAGTCCTGCACTTTGTTGGGAAGAAAACAACTATATCCTGCTATGTGCCTGGAGGGAAAACTACTCAACATACTGTAAATATTAGCCAGCTCTAAACTATTAAAAGGAATAACATGTAGGGCACCTTTTGTGTATCACTTAGAAATCAGTGTGTGTGGCGTCAGGATGAATAAATGGGGATTTTGTCTGGAGCGAGATTGCTGTACAGATTCTTCTTCTCCTCAGAGGATGTAATTTCATCTGTTCAGCACCAGACTCCATCCAAATGTTTCTTCCTGGTATAGTCCTGAGATATAACAGTACAAGGCTGGTAAATAACTATCATGTTGCACAGAAAAACAACTCACTGACTCTCACAATGTTTATTTCTGAACTCTACATCATTACACAAGCTATTGAGTTTATTGAACCCAATAATGTGCACACATATACTTGTTAAAGATGGTGATTTTAAAATGGAGTTTGGTGAAGCTTCTGCCTGTATTAAACACCAAGCAGCTGCTATTAACAGTATTTTAGGGCTGAGTTCATAGGCAGGGTGGTGATAATGTCATTTATTGGTTTATTGTAGTGCTGATGCTGGAAAGCAGATAATATATTTTTTGCTGAAGTAGTGCTGATGTGTCATTGTTATACAGAAAATTTGTGCTGATGCAGTGAATGAGCCTCTGATGTATAAACCTTGTGATACTGTGTGTTCACTGTTCTACATGTTAGTAATATCTAGAGAAAGCTAGTTTACCCAACCTGTGCCTGTACATGTTTGGTGTGTGTCCATTTGCTGGAGGAGCTTTTTTTCATACAGCTTAAAAATATGTGGATCCCCTCTCCTCTACTGACTGGAGGCCATATTTGTTGACACTTTGAAAGAAGCATGGACATTTTCTGGGAATAGGGATTTCCTGCTTTTAGACCCTTCATTTGGATTCATTTGGGTGTAAAGCACAGTTCAAGAAACCAGCACACAGAAGAAAAAAAACACACAAAAAAAAATCAAAAACTATAATTTGTGAAATGATCCAACACTAGTTTCCTTACATTGATACTGACCTGATGGTACTGGTGGTATCCATGACCACATGAACCTGGTGGACCAGATCACTGGACGTGGTTAATGAGGTGTTATAACACTGGGTTAATTTTCAACCTTGGACATATGTTGAAACGCCAAATGAAACATGGCTGTTGGCACACATTAGCAAAAAGCTTCCACTGGAGTTATTAGGAAACACCAGTCTTCAAATGAACAAGCTGTAATTCTTTGGAAAAAAGTTTTGAGATTATTTTCACAAAGGAAGATAGAACTTTGTTGTTCTTTCGTTTCGATCAAAATCGGTCTAGTTTTGTGTGCGACAATATCTAATGTTCTTTTTTTCTTTCTTTCTCTTTTTGTTTTTGTTTTACAGGCTTCTATGGAGACATATGAGAATAAAGGAGCTGAAGTTTACACGAATGGTAGTGCTCGACTCATGAACGGCACAGGACTGACCAAGATGAAAGAAGTAGAATTTGAAAAAAATCCCTCGGAGCCAATGGTATGCCTGATACACACACACACACACACACACACACACACACACACACACACACACATACACATACATGTTTTTCAAAAGCAAATTGCTGTTATCTTCCTCTTTTAACAATGGTCTTTTGTCTTTTGTAGGGGGTCACTCTGAAACTGAACGACAAACAAAGGTGCACTGTGGCC
Source organism: Scomber japonicus (assembly GCF_027409825.1). NCBI lineage: Eukaryota > Metazoa > Chordata > Actinopteri > Scombriformes > Scombridae > Scomber > Scomber japonicus. The sequence goes on along the minus strand of NC_070590.1, from coordinate 22,881,566 downwards.
AGAATATTGCACGGGGGCATGATCCACAGACAAGGTATTTAATCACATATTGATTTTGATGTGAGTGCTGCTGGGGTGTTTGTTTGCTGACCTGGTTAGAAAGAAAGCTCTGCAGCCAAAATGTCTATAATGGTTTATCTCAGTCACAGGAAATCTGTAATTAGCTTAGTATTAGCACCTGTGTGGAGGGGATTCTACCTCATGATCTAATCAGTAACTGCAGGGTACGAGCATCAGTGAAATATACAATTATTTATTACAATAATAATCAGTGAAAATTGTAGTTTATTTCTGATACATGGTTCTCTTGTATTTCCGTTTTTTTTTAAAATGGTTGTCTTATCTTAAGCTTATCTCCCATTGGCTACATACATTCAGTAAAAGGACTACAATAACTGGAGTTTTTACTGTTCTTCTGGTTTCTCCTTGTCTCCAGGGTCCTTACATGAAGGGGACGAAATAGCAGAAATCAATGGAAAAAGTGTGACAAACCAAAGTGTTGATCAGCTACAAAAGATTCTGGTAAGTTCATACCATATGATAAAAGTCCATGCTAATCAATATGTAATTATTGCTCTTATCTCCTCAACATGAGTAAAACTGTGTCATTTTTACATACAGAAAGAAACCAATGGAGTAGTCACCATGAAGATCATTCCCAACATGCAGAGTCGATCCCGAGCCTGCGAGGTAATCACATGACCAGCAGAATACAACCTGAGCCATGGTGTTGTCTTCTAGCGCTGTTAACGTTTTGTTCTGAGTGATTTTTGAGTTTCATATTTCCAAATTCCTTCTAAAAATTTGCATGCTCAAACTGAGAAAATCAGCTTTGGATTCAGATCTGATGGTATCTTTTTAGTGGTGTAATGTACAAAGATGAGTTTAATTGCTTTTCTACTCGTCTTTTCTTCTTCAACTTACTTTTTTTAAAGATTTTGTTCTTTATTAGGTGAATCTTCTCTTAGTCAATGAACAACCCAGGTGACTATGAAATTAGTTCAAATTCAAAGAACATCACTCATAGTAGTTCTGCTAGTTTGACTTGAAACACTTTGAGTAGTGTGTTTCATTCTGTCATCTACTGACTACAACACAGCATTTCATCCAGTAGCCTTTCATGTTCATTGTGCTATGCCTTGGACATAAATATGGCTGCAGGCTTGTCAACCGCTATTGATTAAACAGCATGCTGCATTTTGATATATGGCATACTGTACATTATGAATTTAAAAAAGCTTTGATTTAATAACCACAAAGACAATATATTTTATTCTGAGGTACATTCTGTTCTTTGCTGTGGTCAGTGATGGCAGTCTACTTAGAAGCTTGTAGCCTATTAATAAAGTAGACTTAGTTCAAAAGATTTGTATAATTTTAATCTTTCTGAACATCATTTATGGGGACCCAGACTACTATAGTGGGTGTACTAATTTTGTGCATGCTCAGTGATTTGGGGAAATCACAAATGTCCATGAGCTGATTACTAACCCTCATGATAATTTACCCTGAAGAGAATTTGCACATGTTCCAGCTGTGATCTTCGAAAGCTATTAATCTAATCTGGGCTATAAATAAACAATAATCTGACAGCTGTTCAACTGGATGTTAATCAGACAGAAAATCTGTGGTCAGATGGATTTTTCTTAGGTGTTTTTCTGTCCAGAAGAAAAGCCCTCCTGTTTTTTGCACATCAGCTCCAGAATGTGAACTGATGATTATATGATATATTAAACATCAGTGGGAAAAAATAAATGAACTGAGTAGTCCAAGATCAAATCATGAACTTGTATATTCTGTTAAAGGGTGAATTTAAAAATTAACATTTGTAAATTGTAATAATATGTGTACGAAGCCCCAATATGAATATTTCTTCACAGGGATGCTATTTATATACAGGTAATGTTGGTCACAGTATGTACATAACATTAAGCTCTCGTTACAACAAAATGGTTGTATTTTGTTTAGCAGACAGTGCAATTGTCTGGCTGTTAGCTTCTGATGCACTGTTTCAATGAGAAATATGCATATATTTCGAGGTTGGGATTTTGCATACTCCAGTTGTACCCCTTCTTATGGCTTAAATATTTAAATATTTCAATTCAAACATTGAATGAGCTTATTTTATTATACATTCATCAGCGTGTTTACCAGTGGACTGCAAAATATCTGCTCCTTTTTATAATTCTTTGTTTCAAAAGAATGACAGTGATGCTCAGCAAACATCTGACACATCAGTATGTGACATTGTATGTGTATTTGTGACAGCTGTCTCAGAACAATGGTAAATGAATACTGAAGAATATGACTTCATAGAGCTCAGACAGTTTTTACAGCTCTTGGGTGATGCAAGATTATTGAACATATTGTTAATGTCTATAGATTATCAGAAAAGTACAGTTACAAACACCAAATGCATAAATAAATGTTTTTTTCCGTTAATTTCTCTTTTAAAAGTCACTTAATGTGCTCTCAACCTTTCAGATGTATATGAGGGCCCAGTTTGACTATGACCCCACCAAGGATGACCTCATCCCATGCAAAGAGGCAGGTCTGAAGTTTCAAACCGCTGACATCATTCAGATCATTAACAAGCAGGACCCGAACTGGTGGCAGGGCAGAGTGGAGAGCACTGCTGCTGACTTTGCTGGACTGATACCATCCCCAGAGCTCCAGGAATGGTAAGCTGAAATCTGAAATCTTACTTAACATGACATGCCGATGATTGAGATAATAAGCTGTGTCACATCAGCGCAGACTGCAGCATAGAGCTTAATGTTCCCAGCTCAGCTGAAATCTCTGTTTCCACTGCAGGAGGGTGGCAAGTAAAAGCAAGGCCAGAGAGGGCAGTCAGTCCTGCAGCCCATTCGGAAAGAAAAAGAAGTGCAAAGACAAGTACCTGGCTAAACACAGTTCTAGTGAGTATATCACAGGAAGCATGTTTTCTCTCAGTCATGCAGTAGTTTGATCTTGTCTTACAACAAAATCCCTTCTTTTGCAGTTTTTGACCAGCTGGATGTGATTTCTTATGAGGAGGTTGTCCAGCTTCCTGCTTTTAAACGGAAAACCTTGGTGCTTATTGGTAAGTGTCCTAGTTCAGGTGCATTATTTATTAGGGGTATCACATTTTGATCATCTTTAATACCAGTTCTTGAAAAATTAGACGGACACGAAGATGAATGTTTGATTAAAATGTCTTTTAAATAATATTATTTTGGGAATTCTGCTCTGTTTAGGTGCACCAGGTGTAGGAAGGAGCCATATCAAAAATGCACTATTGACCAAATACCCAGAGAAATTTTGCTACCCTGTACCACGTAAGTACATCCATAGAGTTAACATATGTTTCTTAAGTGAGCAAACTGCGCTTGCTAAGTTATTCTTGGGCTAAATTTTCAACCCTGATAATACACAGACACCACTAGACCCCCACGAAAGGATGAGGAGGAAGGACAGGAGTATTATTTCATCTCCAACGAAACCATGACCAAGTCCATCTCTGGGAATGAGCTGCTGGAGTATGGCAGCTTCCAGGGATTTATGTTTGGTACCAAAATTGAGACCATCCAGAAGATCCACGACGAGGAAAAAATCGCTCTGCTGGATGTGGAACCACAGGTTGGTATTCACAAGTTGTTGTGGAAACATACTGTGAAAGGAATAGTTTTGATGTGAGGAAATTGTACTATTGTTTTGATGTCACTTAGAGTGGCTTTTTATATATCGTTTGAGAGTTTTACCATTATTTTATTTAAAATGCTATTAACCTATATATGCCCAGTAGGTAGGAAAACCTCTGATTTTGAAATGTTTGCTTTGTCTTCATTTTTTAAGCAGTATCTTCAAAAGCACATACATATCAACAATTACATAATCTTCTAAATGTGAAATATCAGCAGTCTTTACATTGAGCTGCCACTGAAGTGCTTGAAGAAACATAACATAATCCAGTGTTTGTGTTTCTAATCAGGAAAAAATACATTAAAATTCAGCAGAAGGTTTCCTGTAAACTACTCTACCTAAAAAGGTTTCTTCCTGAAGGTCATTCTACAAGTTGTCTCATTGTAGCTAATACATCTAACACAATCCTGTCTTCTCTCTTTTTTCTGCAGACCTTGAAAGTCTTACGGACTGCTGATTTTGCACCTCTCGTCGTGTTCATCGCTCCCACCGACACAGCTCCCCAGGTGCTAAATCAAACCTTCATCTGAATATACTCAAAGCACTGTCCAACAGCTAACAACCGCTAATCTTCTTGTGTTACCTCCTAGACGGAGAACCTGCAGATGATCCAGAAAGAGTCCGACGCCATTCTGACCACATACAGACACTTCTTCGATGTGGTTCTTGTCAACAACGACGTGGATGAGAGCGTAAAAGGCGTGGAGGAGGCCATGGAGCGTGCCACCTCCACCCCACAGTGGGTGCCTGTATCATGGGTGTACTGATTCACCAATGTAATACCTATTGTTTGTTGACAAGCAGTGCAATATCACTCCTTACACAAAACCTCTGAGTTAGTGATGTCCCAGGTGTGTATGGGTTTACTTTTGCTCAATGTTAATTGTCACTGAGATTTTTTTGCACATGTGCATCCAAAAAAAAGAAGCAATATATTGCACAATTATTCGGCAAATTGTATTCCTCAGGATTAATTTGTATTGTTGAACAAATACAATGCTCTCATTCAATCTGAAATGTTATTGGACGGCAAGCCTGAATGTTTAGCAGAGGATAAATGAGTTTTGTCTTTCTTAGGGTAGTGTATGTGTGCACAATTATTAGACAACTATAAGTGTGCAGAATTATCAGGCAACTAAATTATAAAAGGATTTTTTCCAACTCACTTGTTTATGCTTAATTTTTGGAGTAAGTGTAACATTATGTAACACAAAATGACAATGATATACCATTTTTGGCCTTTTAATATAGCCTTTTTTTCAAAAACTGCTGTGAGCCTTTCATCCATGGAGTCTGTCAGTTTCTTGATGTGTTCTTTGACTGAAGCAGCAACCAGAGCCTCCTAAATGCTGTTCAAAGAGGTGTATTGTCTTCCCTCGCTGTAAATCTCATATTTGAGAAGGTCTCACAAGTTCTTAATAAGTCAGGTAAGGAAGGGGGCTAGATCATCATTTGGTCATCTTTGAGGCCTTTGTTGACTAGCCAAGCAGTTGAGTATTTGGATGTATGTAATGAAGCATTGTCTTGAATAAAGATATAGCCTATTGGAATGCTGAGGGCATCTTCATGTACCTCTGCTTATCTTCCAGAAACTGGCAGCAAGTTTGTGAGATGATTTTCAGTCCGTCTTTAACCCAAAAAGGTCCAGCTAGGTCATCCCTAATGATAGCAGTACCTACCAGGAACCCCCTTATCCAACTTTCAGGCACCTGTTTCAAAGCTCTCGACAGTTCAACTTGTGAATCTTTTTTCAATGGTGGTTGTGTTTCAGCCTTCTTTATCTTGGCCATGTCTCTAATCACGTGACACCTTGTACCTCAGGACTCTCCAGGTAGGTTGCAGCTCTGGACATGGTGGCACTGGAGGATAAAGGGTTCCTGGTAGCTTCACATTTAATTCTTCTGAAGGTCTTTTGCTGTTAATTTGCACCAACACTGTTGACTATTTGCAACAAAAAGTCCATTTGTCCGGTTGTCACGCCTCAGTAGTTTAACTTTTTAAAGGTATTTTACAATTTTTCACTTTTCTAGCTGCCTAATAATTATGCACTAATCACTTGAGGACACACCTTCCCTCATTGCACAAATACATGTCACCTGAAAATGAATAAATCCAAGCTTTCAGGTTTTTATGGTTTTTAGCTACTCACTTGCCTAATAATTGTGCACACAGTGTATAAAGGTTTGTAACAGTGAGTTGAGAACCTCATAAGGGATGTTTGGTTGTCTGAACATTGTGTGCTTCAGGCTTTGGAGGGGCTATGGGATAGTTTTGATGGTGATCGTTGGAATGTGAGCAAATGCAAAACAGGACCACAACTGTGAATGAAATCCTCACTTTTAAATGACAGGATTTTTAACGTGTTTAACATTGACTCTACATTCATTGTAATTTTTCTTTTTTCTGTTCTCATTAGATTGTGCCATGTAATTAAGATTCTGAAACGGTTTGTTCATATAGTGTGTGTAACTCCTTACAATCAGTCAGTCATTGATAACCTCACCTGTCACACCTCATCAATATTGTATACCTCATGAGGTACTGTAAAGGCACTTTCAAACAGAAAATAAATTTCCCAGCTCTGTTGAACTGCTTTTTTGACTGTTGTTAGTATGGAAACCTGTTTTTCCAAAGCCCTTAAGGAAAACTACAGGCAAGGCAGTTTATGTCAGTTGGAAAACTGTATCTCTCTCGGGCACATAATTCCTTTCATTTACCCCACATAAGAGAGAAAAACATGTCAATGAGCTTGACACTGAACTTGCCCAGACTGGAGTTGGAAATACCTTTCTCTTGACATGCGATACTGAGAAACTGACAGCATGTGTTAGTCAGTCTTTTTCTGTGAAACACTGACAGTATTTGAACAATTTATGCAAATTATCACCGGAGTTAAAAGTAATCATAAAAACTGATATTTTAAATAGTAACTTCATAACATTTAATCAGTATGCTTAGACAAGACTTCATTATGTGTTTGCTAGCCTATCTGTGTGGTTAATCATATCTAAGTGGAATATTTAATACTTAAAGTCCTCTCTGCTTCCCATTGATTAATTCATTTAGTATTAAAGCAGCTGCTCTAGAAGAATTGCAAGGGTGAGGGGTTCATGTCTGCCTCAGTTTTTTAGAAAAAGTCATGGCTCAAGGCTTTGATCAGTTCATGACAAGTAATATACGTAAGTCTCGCACATTACAATTCCTCCCGCATCCTCAGTGTGAGTGAAATATTTACAGCTTCCATCCAGAGCAGCTATGCACAATTCCCTGTTAGTATTGTGGGAGCTGTCTACATAAAACAAAATATATCATCCTACAGCAAAATATTCCATCAAACTGAAGGTACACAAATAAACGATCGCATAAAATCTGAGATAATTTAATTTGGTTGAATTTGTTTAATTCACATTCAACTACAAAGCAGAAATGCACATGAATGAGGTAAATGATGCCAGAAATACAATAATAGAACATTTTCACTTTGCATTAAGTTATATATTGATTTTTTTTTCAAGGGCTTATTTAAGATTTAACAAAAACAGAACGGTGCTGCATGTATCGAAATATAATACAAGTCACAAAACATTATCACTAAGGTCACGACTGAAGGAGGCAGCTACCAAAGCAGCATCCACCAAGCAATGAAACAAGGATGTGGTATGGCACCACCATGTGGCTGAGTCTGCACAAGCAAAACCATCCTCAGACAACTGCAAGTTAACATCACCTTATGAAATACAAGACAGATTTTACATCTCTTTTTCACTTATTATATGCCTAGATTGTACATAAATTGTTAGATGAAAAAACAGTTTATTCTGTTGCAAAATAATTCACCCATACCTAGCCTCATGTAAATCAGCAGCTGTCAGATAAAAGCTTTTGAACAATTTCTATCATATCAGATTTTGTTTTGACACTACATATTTAAGTCTTTTTAAGTGGGCCCTGACTGGACAAATTCAACCAATCAACATGAAACATTACTGCCTCTTTAGAAGACATTTCTGGTTATCAGTCACAGTAATTGCAGCAACATGCTTGTTTATCTGTTTCTGAGGGCAGATTTGTTTTTGCAGTGCTGCTTCTTTAAAGGCCCAATCTGTAACTTTACTCACTTACTTTTGTGTACTGTATTTACCCACTGATAATTAAACAAACTGTTAATGATAATTTAAAAATACTAACAGTACATTTAGTCATGTTATCAAGTTGCCACTCTATTGAATCTTTCCTTACTAACCCTTTATTCAACCTCTTCAGTGCAGAGATGAAAGTCTTGTAGAAAACTGTATTTGTTGGATTTCAAGGGTCTGAAGAGCCTGTGATTGCTCTGTCCAAACAATACTGCTCTAGAATCTTGAATATAATACATGTGCTCATGTATTATCACTGAGATTTAACTGTGAAAAAGTCAATCAAGGTGTTAAATTAAGCTTAGTCAGTCCCTGATGTTACTGGATGTTGATTGGATTTAACCTTACTGGAAATTCCTGCAGTGGGAATTACCAGCATAGCATATACAGTCCCATAACAAATATGTAATTATCTCTCTATTAACATAATTGTAATGCAACATGGTTAGGAGGTCTGCATTTGTGCATTCAATTATCTTTCGTAAGAGTGGAGACTGTCATTAAAATGTACACCAACATGACCTTCAGGACTATAATCCAGTAAGGAATCTGTATATATTATTATGAATATGCATTTATTCCCATAAATAGATGATAGTGTTGATTCAGCTTTATCAAATGAAATGGGCCAAAGATAAAAACCCTGAGGCCTAAATGTGAGGATTATAGACTGGATCCTGCAGTAGGTGACATTAACTCAGTAAACTATTTGCTTAGAAACATGATCATCTTTTACTGGCATCTTTCGAACATGTTCTCTCTTGATTAAAATGAACAAAAGATTCAAGGCTGCTATCAAGAGGGGCTCTTAGTGGTCTTATTTCATGATGTGCAGTTCGATCACAATAATGAATGTCATCAGGTAAGTATAAGGAAGAATAAATGATGTAAATTAAATTAATATTCTTATCCATCCTCTTAATGCTTCCTATTTTATGTAGTGTTTGTTTCAGGTTTTAAGCTTAGGAGACACTAGAACTCTCCTCAAGGATTAAAAGGGGCTCCAAGGCTAACATATGCCTTAAAAAAAGACCCAGTCACAATTTACATACCAAACACAATGAAATGCAAATTCATGCCAGCCTGAAAGACGAACACGAGCTACATCTTCAAACAACCAGTTGGTAAATGGTTGACAGGTGGACTTCCTCCCCACTACATCCCTGACCATATTTACTATGAATGATAACCAGGCATCTACTGCGAAGCTCGCCACACCCCCTTTCAATGAACGCCATTTTGTTGACATACAGACTTGCAATCAAAATAAGCTCCTTTACTGTTGCTTTAAACCCAAGCATGACCATGACATATAATACCTGTATATGAAACGTTCGTAAGGTCCCAATATCAGCATATATAGAAAACAACATTTGTCCTGAGCATTAAAAGTATGTATTTGGTGTCTCTGGCCACCCATTTCAACATGAAACTCGCCTCCATTGACGTCACCGAGCCATCTTTGTCCACCTAATCCAAGCGGCCGTTTATTACACCTTCATTACAGCACGGACTCTGACAGCGCCAGGCTCTAGTCATAGCCTGCAGGTGCCTCATCGCCGTAGAAATAGGAAGAGAGAGGGTAAGAAAGAAGAAAAAGGAGGTTTTGTCGCGACGGGACACACATCTCAACAGCAGATACAAGCCAGTGCTCCTCCTAGGCTATATAGGCAGGGAAACGCCACAATAACCATCCAAAGGGTGCCAGAGGGTAGAGAGGAGCGCAGAAGGCAATCCACATCCATCTGCCAGCCACTTAGTACGCGCAAACATTTCCAGTCCGGATTTCAGCACAGCTGTCTAGCCAACACAACCAGGGAAAATGTAAGTACAGTCGTTTTAAAGCTGCTACTTGTAAATCCTGTTTTATTAATGAATACCAGTTTTGTCCTCACGACTTATGTTGGCAGGCTTTTTTTTGGAGGGGAGGAGGGGGGGTGGGGGATTTATGGTGTCTGAATGGTCTCTTGTGTCTCTTTGCCATCTAAATTTGAAGTGATTTCTCCGTTGTCACGTCAGACAGTATATCATTTATCATTTTATATGTATTAAATGCTGTTGAATTTCATCTCACAGCTTCATATGTCTAATTATATGACCCGATTGTAGAGGCTAACGAGTCGGCCTAACCTTGGAGCAGACGGAAGCGTCGGGTTTATCTGCCATTAAATACATTATTAGCCTCATTTTCTGGCGTTTAGTCGTTCAACAAGCTCCGTGCTCCCCGCCTGTTTCTTTCATTTTGTCGTCTGGTTGCTGTTTCACTGGAGCCAGCGCGCACGTATTTTTTTCTTCCAGTTTGGACTGGTTTGATTTGAAAAGGACACCGTCTGTGCCATTACCCACAGGCTAATTAAAAACAATATTCGGAAAACATGATATACAATAAAGACTTTTTGTCCCTGTTTCTTTTTTTTTCTTCAGTGTGTGTCTCTCTGTGTGTGTGTGTGTATGTGCGTGTGTGTGTTGCTTGAAGCACAGGTGACGATTAGGTTGATTGTAGAAACAGCAAGGACATAATGTTGATCAAGCTGTTGGAGAAGCGTCTGGCAGTGTTCAGATAGCCTGTTGAACATGTAGAGGTTCGACATTATTCGACGAATACTCCACAGACCTTCTTCTAGGCGGTGATATTATTAGCTCTGAATTAGGCTTAGGCCTAGTTTACGTGATATTTGCAACCTACAGCGGGGGGTGGGGATAGCCTAGCCTCCTACTGTATGTCGTCGATTGTCGTGCGAGGGCGGACAGCTCTGTATCTCACCATATTACAGGCTGTTGGCGTCTTCAGGGGCGAACCAAACCTCTACAAGTGTCTCTCTTTCAGTGCTTTTGTGTGTCTCTCTTTGTTTTCGACCTCACATTATAACGAATATATAAATGGTACGCTAAGGAAAGATAGCCGTGACAACCTCGCCTGTCAGTTTTTGCATAGCAGACGACGCGTAAAACACACGACATCTCATTAAGCTGTGGCATTAGTAGTCCATCTGCGGGCTGAAGGCTACTCCTGCATCTCAATTATATTTTAAGTCGTAATAGTTGATCCAAATGCTAAATCCAAAACCTTCTCCTATAAGGAACCTCCCCACCCTCGATGTGGTAGGCTGCCATTGTATTTACAGGCCCGTCGTGCTCTTCGTGAAACGTGATGTTGTACAGGACATTCATGTAGGGCCTGGTGTGTGTGTGAGTGGACGCACAAAGATGAAAGATTGAGTGTTGGGGGTGAAGGTTCCAGTTCAGTAACATCAGACAGACTGGGATAGTGAGGCTGGGATCAGACAGTTTCTGGTGTGGGCTGCTGTGGCGCTGTCCAGTGCTGAAATGTCGCTCTCCAATTCTGAAAGTCAGACAGCGTGCTTCTTCATGACAGTGACCACCCAAACAGAAATCCAATACTCCAGGCACCATTTAAATAGTTTAAATTAAATGTAAAATGATACTGTGCCACTTATCTATCTATCTATCTATGGAGAAGGGCTTTATTGGCCAAACAAATGTATGAACAGAATGTGTCACATTACGGTATTGTAGTCAAATATATACAAAAAACAAAAAGATATATATACACTGCAACATCTGTCTGTCTGCTTTTAGGCTACATCAGGTATAAAATGCATGTTTAAACTGGTCTTCATTTCATTGGGGACCCTTTCAGCCCTTGCACAGACCCCCTTAATGTCGCAAGAGCACATTAAGGCCTATTTTTAAAGTCTTGAGAGAGGGTTGAATATATTTAGCTTTCCTAGTAAATCTGACTTTGGAATTGGACTGTAGAGAGAGAGGAATGTGACACATTACCAATCCAGCATGTGGGGCTACCTGTCTGCATCAGATCAGAGTTCTTTCATTTTTGATGTCTGTTGTTTTTCATAATCATGTTCCTACCATAGAGCGAGGTTGAAACAGGTGAGAAGACCAGTGAAATAGGTTACATTTAGGAGCTTGCATTCACCATCAATATCTGTTAATTGGATCAATCAAATCAAGAAATGTATTAATAAATAGGATGTGATGTTACTATAACACCACTACGACATTATGTGCCCATTATATGGAGAGCAGTCAATCAATGTATCACCTTCAATGAAAAGTGAAGATTTTGCACCAAAGTGGTACAGTTTCCAGTTTGGCACTCCATGGAACACAGTGTGAAGTGTTCTCATGATGTGGAAATTGGTGAGAAAGCTGGTGATAATAGTGCAAATCTCTGCAAGCATGACACCTTCATGGTGATACATGGTGGCGAAGTCAAAAGAAAAGAGTACAGCAAATGCATGCATGTCATATAGTTTATAATAAGCAGTAAATATGGACCAACAAACCCACCTAATATACCGCTAGCCTGATATGTAGCATAATGTAATGGGTGAATAATAACCACTCCAGTCTCAAAAAATAAAAAGATATATGTTTTTAGATATATCTTTGCTTGGGACACATAGTAATAATAATAAGCCATGACAGATATTGCAGGTAGCCTCCAGTGTTTTACAGTATATTGCCAGTTTCTGTTAGGGTTGGCTGGCAGCTGACAGGGACCACCAGCAACCGCCAGGCCAACTATTCAGAAGGATTTGTTGCTGTTAGAGGATTAGTCATGTCAGTACGTGTAAAGGTGACCTTTATACAGATTTTTGCCTCACACTAATAAGCTATGCCACACTATATGTGAATTTTAAACACTTGAAGCACCCACTACATGGAGTTACTATATATTTAAGTTAAATATTAAATAGATCCTTCCAGATAAAGATTCCTCTGCATTTCTGTTGAAAAGGGCACCTATTGCTATTGAACTAATATTAGTAGGTTGATATACTTTTACGTAAATATATTTGACACTAGCTTCATTTAATTTTTTTAATGGTCAATTAGTATTATGTTTATGTGCTCACTTTGTGTGGCATTAATTGTGCCGGCTTTCCATTCTACATTTTCAGCGATTTCCTCTTTAAAGGAAGGGTCCTATACCATTAACGCATGTTTGAATTTGGTGAATTTGGATATTCTACCGATTCTGTTTGTTTATGTAGGTTGTGGAACATCTGTTACATGATGTTCTGCTCTTTTTTTTTGATGAGCTTCAGGTCACTAATGATTTGCCAGCATGAGATATAGGCTACAGCTGGTGTGCTGTGTTCACTCAAAACAAGTTTTTCTTCATCTTTCATGTTGAGATTTACGCGATCAACAACAGGGGGTTGATGGAAAGGGATTAGCATTCAATTTGAGAAAAGAAATACGATGAGAAGAATATGAACAATGAAGCTATTTTGCCTCTGTTGATCTATGATTTTAATATTTCTGGTGTGCTAGCTCCATGATGCAGGGGGCATCAAAGAGCAGAGGTACTAGTACATGTCAAGGCATTTTTCATGGTGCTTTCATTTTTCATCAGTAAATGACACTCTCATTTATACTCTCTGGCTCTCACTGAGGTCATTATTGGTGCTTAGTGCATCCAAAAGAATACTGTAGGTCTATGTAGGCCTCAATATGACGCGACATGACAGGACAGAATCAGCTTAACGTTTGCTAAGTCTAGCTGATTCTACTTATGATAAAAGTTAATAATCTGGATCCTTCAGCACTAAAATATGGGACTATTCATATTTAGATCTTTCTCAATCTTACAAATTAGATCAGATTCTGATTTTAATAATAATACCAAAATGTGATTAAAATCAGAATGACTTGTCCTTTTATCCATTCAAGCTAAAAAAACATCCAACCAGCTCTGTTCACTTCACACTAAATAAAAATGTGAAAATAAACTCTTTAAAGTGAGTGCAAAATAATGAATAACCTCCCAAATAATAGATTTTTTTCATGATTACGGATGTAAAACATGTACCCCATCGAGCAAGGCTGGGCCAATTACATAAACACCATGAATCACCTGCAGGTGTATCTGAAATGTTTGACGCACACACACATACACACAAAATATATCATTTTGTATTGTTTTGTCACTAAAGTGCAGTAATACCAGCACTGTGTTAACTCAGTGTTCTGAACATTTTCTTGGTGGATATACTTTATTTAACAATTGAATATTTCTGCTTTTTTATCATCAGGTCTGCCCCAGCTGGAGCCCCTGCAGAGGGAGGGAGTCAGGGCCCTCCCAACCTCACCAGCAACCGTCGTCTGCAGCAGACACAGGCACAGGTGGATGAGGTGAGTATCCAAAGTCATGTTATCAGACACTGATGTGGGTATATACGGTTTTATCATTGTTCATTGGTTACTGGTTCAATTGTTTCTTCTTTAAACTACATCTAAGTAAGAATAAAACACTATTAACAGTCTAGCTCCAGCCCTCACAGAAAGTCATCCTGCGTCGACAGCCGATAACACTACATTGCTTTGCGTGTCTTTCCCCAGGTGGTGGATATCATGCGTGTAAACGTGGATAAGGTTCTGGAGCGTGATCAGAAGCTGTCAGAACTGGACGATAGGGCTGACGCCCTGCAGGCTGGAGCCTCTCAGTTTGAGACCAGCGCTGCAAAACTGAAGAATAAATACTGGTGGAAGAATGCCAAGGTGAGGACATACAGTACAGACATTATTATACAAACAGCAAATATGCAAACTGCAATAGTGTCAAAAAAACAAAAAGGAAAGGCTTCAAGGATATAACACTTACAACAGTTGATTTCTGATATAGTTTGCTAATATACATAGTTTTTATTGGACATCAATGTCATTGTGTCATTGGTTGTTTTCATCATGCTGATACTTCATGCTATGAAGCGATGTTAAAAAATGTCACTGTGCCAGAAGTTGAGCTCATTGAGGTTAATTTAACTTTTGGATTAGGTCACACATTCATAATATGTGAACATGAATAATAACGCAGTATAAGTAGAGGGCAGGTGAGATTACATAATGTTCATATATTCTTTAAAGATTGCCATTGTTTGATGTATTTTGCTGCTGTTAAAATGTAGCTTTACAACACACTGTAATTGTGATAATAATGAATTGTAGATCTTATGTTAAAATGATATATTTTTCTGAAAATCCCTGATTACAGATGATGATTATCCTGGGTGTGATATGCGTGATTGTCCTCATCGTCATTATTGGTAAGAATCCTTTTCACTTTTCTGACTACATAGATCACATCACATCACATTCTCACATCTCCATAGTACAAAGTAACTATGGAATTGATCACTTGTAAACCTGTTTAAAAACAACACAAAATCATCTTTTATAGATTATACACAGACATACTGTATATATAATATGCTGTACATCCCTGAATAAAAAAAGACAGTTTACAATTTCCTCTCTTCTTTCTCTCTACAGTGTACTTCAGCACCTAAGAAGAGTTGCTCCTACCCCAGTCTGATCCCAACTTCCTTGCTACAGAAAAAACCCTCAAATTGATGACAAAAATTAATCACAGATAATTAATTTATTATATATCTCCCCCAATTAGCCTCGATATAACACCCCTAAACCCTTCAGGGCCCCATGGCTCCCCCACTTCCACCACCTCGCCTCTGGACCCCTGTCAATATTTGTCCTGTGAGTGTGTGGCCCTGTCTCCTTTCTGGGTACTCTTGGCTTTTCTAACCTGCCATACTGAGAACCAAACACTTGTGACGATGCAACAACAGAAAAGGAAACAACGATTGGCGATAATTGTTACATAACTGATATATATAGTTCTTTGTAGAGTTTTATTCTGATATATAATGTTTTGTAGGTGTGTGTGCGTGCGTGTGTGCATTTTGTATTTTTTAATTTTTGTATTAATTTTACGTATGCTTCAGCGTTAACTACTGCCTATTAATCAAAGTGTGTATCTTGCATGTTATCATCATCTGTCTGTCCCCTGCTTACTCTCTCATCTTGGTGTGTTTTTCACAGTAGTCCATCCGACTACGGAAATACCATCTGATTCGTGAGTTCACCTGTGTCACATGTGTCCAAAATAAGACAGAGAACTAAAACTTGTACTAAAAAAAAGAATATATCAAGTTACAAAAATTGGAGCATTCCCATCAACGAAACTGCCCTTAAAAATTCACCAGGTCACTCCATTAGTCACATTCTCCACATTTCTATAACTTGATGCTGTCAGAAATTCAAGTCTTAGCTTCTGTGTTGGTTTTCTGAGAGAGTTACTGCTCACTGACATTGATCAACCATACAAATAATGCATGAGTTGTTAACCCCTTCCCCAGAAATCATTCACTCCCAAGTCCATCTCAACCCACCCATTATCTAAGTGTCATTTTTCTCTTTAATAACTGTAGTGTCTTCAATGCCCCAAACCACCTCTGTCTCGCAGCATGCTTGAACACCTCAATTTCTTAAAATAATTTCAATACTGCCATAGTACAGTTGGACCAATGTCTGTAGATGTTTCTTTTTTATTTAAATATTACGTAGTGTCTTATTTCGAAAACATTCCTTCATTGCAGTTTAGTGCAAATGCTCTTACTGTAGCACATGTAAGTGTAGGTATCTTTAAAAAAAAAAACAAAAGAAGAAAACATGCGATAAAACCTATGTCGAAAACGTTGGTCATACAAAAACCATAGGAGAAAATAGTTATAGTTAACAGCTGTAAGGATACGTTTTGGATAGACAGGATTAGAATTTCAATCTGTCCAAATGATTTTCTTTTGTAATATTGGTGATGTTACCTTAACATTACACTTACAGTATACTGTGGAGATGTCATTAACGTCAAACTGTGGATATGGGTTTAAAAAAAAAAAACAATCTAATGCCAGGGGGAAAAAACGGCACCATTGAATAAATCGATGACTCATTAATTTCCATACAGCAAAAGGTTAATTCTCACTGGCCTGTTACATACGTGGACACTGAAAAGCCTTAGTCTCCAGTCACTTCTGTTAGTTACTGTAGGTTATTTCCAGTCAAACACACCCTCGGGGGAGTGGCTGACTGCTGAAAAAAAAAGAAATCTGTTTAAAAATGCACAAATAACCTTGTTTTTGATGGCGCTGTCTGGCTGGTCAATAGCCTGGCCAAAGGAGATCCTCGTGCAGCAAAACCTCTCCACATGAAGAGCACATAAAAAAATATATGATAAGAAAGAGACAATTCAGCCTTATTTGCAAATCCAGGAACAGGGACAGAGGCTAATGAGGACTATGTCAAATTCACAGCTGAGTTTTAGTTCAGCAAGCCGCTAACTTTGTAGTAGGTTCAGAAAATTTACAGTTAAAAGTTAGTGACATGAGAAGCATTTGTTCAAAAGAAGAAGAAAGTAGCATTCCTAACAAGAGTGTTTTGCTAGTGCAGTGGTTCTGTCTCAGTGTTTCTCCCTATAGTTAAGGCCTTTTTTCTTTTTTAAATATAATAGATTCTATTTTTTATTATAGTATATTTTTGTGTGAAACAGACAGGTAAAGAGGAAGTGTGCAATCAGTGCTATTTGCTGCCGACAGCAGTAAGCTCCTCTTTACCTCTGTCTGCTGTGTTTTTTGTAATTCAGCTCCGTGCGTTACACACTGCCAAGCAACAAGGGAGAGGCTTTCTATTGTTATCGCAGTTATTTCTTTCATCGGTGCCCTCGCTGGTTTGGTCTTAAAAACACTCTTTTAATTTTTAGGCATCTACTCCTGTGTATACTTTCCTTTTTTTGGCTACCTTACAGGCAGGAGAGCAGGGCAATATGATGCGTTTGGTTTTTTTTAATTTTCAAATGCTCTATTAAACTAAGGCCTTGTACACATAAACCTAAAATTCCTTCAAACTGCGGAAGGCATTTTTGGGGGCATTTGAAACCATTTTTACTTTATTTACAGGATATTTGTTTCATGTGGTTATGGTAAATCTAAGCTCTGACGCCAGTTATTCAAGCAGATCTGTGTTTCATGAGACGGAATATTTTTAAAGGCTTAACAGGAAGCAACTAAAGATATTGTTAGTGACTTTATGATGTGTAAATGTAGCTTTCAGATCTTAGGCTACAGTCACTGGAGAGCTTTAGAAACCACAACACCACCTACGATATTTAAATACCAGTGTGTGTACAGCCTTTAGACTTCTCTCTTTTCAACTTGACTTTTTATCTTTACCCAGCAGCCGAGTAGACCAACCTGCTCCCCTTTTGCTCAACTCACTGATTCAGAATCCTACAGCGTGTGTGTGTGTGTGTGTGTGAGAGTGTGAGTCTGTGTGTGCACAGGTGCATCAGTGTGTGTGTATGTGTGTTAGAATAGCTCTGTCTTGGGAATATCCCCAGTTTATCCCGACAGATTAGGCCGCTTAAACCTCAGAGTGAGGGCACGTTGTTTCCTTGACCACTGAAGTACACAAGCAAGAGAGGTTACAGATCTGCCAGCCAGTTCTATTAGGAAGGACCCCAACCTTTATCAAGCCGCTCCTCCCCCCGCCTCCCCCCTACATGTTTTCCTCCAAACAGAATAAAAGTAAACTGCAGAAGATTACCAAAGACCAGATTTCCATGCTTACGCTGCCAATTGCCATCAAAAACAAGCAAAGAGAGACAGGTTATCCAAACGATCCTAGTCTGTTTTAAATAGCTTATATCCTTACCCCATTTACCCATAATTACAGGACCTTTGAACTACCACACACTGTTTAATACAGTGTGTCAGTTTGGCTGGTGAATTTGCCATTCTAACATATGCAAGTGAAACCAAAACATAAGGACTGCATGCTTCAAATCTCAAATACAAACTCCCCCCTACCATGTGTATCCGGGTCTGAAGAGAGCTTCTTTAATCTGTAACAAGTTTTTAGACACATGATCCTGTAACTAATAATAGCACAACTCTTCTTTTTTCTGTGTCTCCATAGTGCTGCCAAGTTTTAAAATGAAAAGACATTTAAACTAACTTAAGCTAATAGACATACCAGAAAAATGTTATAAAAAATCTGCATTGTTTGGTGTTGTAATTTGGGGGTGTTTTGGGGGGTAGGGGGTCCTATATCCTCAGGTTTAAGGTATTAGCAATTTACCAAAATATATATGAGGACAAAAAAAACTATATTATCAATCTGAAAATGTGGGTTTTTTGGCAATAGTAAATCATTATGGGGTTACAAATGTGGTCCTTTTAGCCATTCTGCAGGAGTTAACCACACAGTGGACTGAAGTGATGTAACACTACTGATTGGGGTAGGACTTCTGTGTTCTCCATAAATCCAACTGTTGTCCTGTGAGTGCTCAACCAATTTGGTCACAATGGTGAAAATGAAGTGAGTGCTCTCTTTTTCTGTTGCTTTATTGTCTGTATGAAAAAGAAGTGCGCATCTATTTTAACACCGTGGCACTTTTTCTGTTGTGATTCGTTCTTTTTGGTGGGATGGGAACATGCGTTTTGGTGGAGAATATCGTCTTTATGCCATCGTCAAGAATTTGTTCAGTGATCTCAACTTAACGCTGCGTTCAGGTCATTTGGGGGGCGATCTGAAATGTGAGCTGCCAGCATGGGAAAAAGTGCTCAGACCCTCTTCCATGTTTGAATAACAACTCGCGAACTTGTAAGTCAAACGTGGAAGACAGACATTCAACAGAGCATCATGTAATATGTACAGAGTGGGTAAAGTTCCCCAACATTCACCCCCAAATGGAATGAACGCAGCTATAGGAGGGAACCTATTGAGTCTCTGAATGTTCTCTGGATGATTATAAATGTACAATGTTCTACTTAATATATGTTAACATGTTTTATTTTTGAACCAAATATTGTGTTTTTCTTTTGCATCAATTTAATAATAACTCCAGATGTCACTGAATTGTGTGTGTGTAAGCACTGATGGGCAAAGGTAAAGAAAATGGGAAGCTAATAGGGGGAAAAGTATTTTTACCTTCATTTGTCCAGAATGCTTAGAATGATTCTACAGTTTACATCAGATTGCTGTTTGTATCTACAAGATATATTTTTTGTTTAAATCTGTTTATTTTTGAGGAAAGATTTTGATTTCTCTTTGGGACTGGGGTTTGGCCCATATTGCCCCTATTCATCTGGCCTTACAGGAGGGACAAGACTGGAAGATCATGGGCAATGTGCTCAGTTGTATTATTTTTTTCTTTTCCTTTGCTTTTATTTATTGATAGATTTATTGTGCTGTCATTTGGTATGGGATTAGAAACTCAACAAGGTTGACTCAACGTAAAGGAGAGGAAACTGAATGAAAAGCTAAAGTACATAAAATAATTGTAGTGTAAATCTATCAATGTCTTATTATATTGATGAACATCATGAAATATATGTATATTGGAAAAACAGTATCTATGACAACTTGTACTTTTGTGTGTGCTTCACGTGTTTTGTGGGTGTGCAACAATGGGCAGATGCAATTTTGACTGCAGTTCTGAGACCTTATCTGACCTGTATGAATAAGCATAAATTTATTATCAATACGAAGATAAACTTCTTTCTTTAATTTATCCTAATTACATGTGAGTGTGTTTGAAAAATACATACATAACCTGAGATGTAAAAGTGCACATTTCTGCACCTGTCCAGAGTCAGTTAAAACACAGCCTACTAACACACACAGAGACCACTTAAATCGACACATTCATGCACACTAATGGTATGTGCACTTAGTCCCATCTATCTGCCATAAATGATATAATCCGCTGCCTCAGAGAGGATGAAGAACCATAATGTGTTGAAATTCTAGTATTATTTTTCAAATCTAAACAGCACTCACAATAGCTTTATATATGGTCTGTGCCTGTCATTTACATGTGCAGGGTTTACACATTACTATATAATAGTGCAGATCCCACAGAAAAACAGCAAATCTCTAATGCAACTCACAGTGCATTCAGGATGCAGTAGGGACATTTTTCAACCACAGTTATGACACTTTATCTACATATATAAATTGCAATTACAGACCTACATAAAGTTGTATTGAGTTGCAAATTTGCATCTCATTAAAACGATAGAGCAGTCTCCTCTCAAGTTACTACTAGTTTATCACCTCTTGATTATAGTAGTCTAATTATATGGAGGTACATTTGTCGTAAATAGGCTTGTACAGTATATCCTGAAGGCCTACAGTCTGCTGTAACAGGAGTCACCGCTGGGAGGCGCTTCATGAAGTGCACGTAGCAGATTAACTGACAGGTTTTCCTATGCTGTATCTGCATTTTTCAGTACAAGAGCTTCAGTAGAAACTGCCAGATAACATCTGCGTAGCTCTTCAAACAGCTGGTAAACAGGAAAACGAAGGGCTTCGCTATTTTTCGTGCTCAGTGAAGAAAAGCTGGTATTTGTCAGAGTTGTCTCGTTTTTCAGTCGCTTTGTCAGTACAGGGTGCTAATATCACACACTGCTTAAAGATAAGTATGTATAAATATATGAGTGTGTGTGAATAATTAAAGGTTAGTCCAGAGAAAACGTAGTAAAACTGTACAGATACTGACCACCGTCTCATACAGCTCCACCGTATGTAGTTTCATGTTTTTACCACCAGGTGTCATACTGTTGCTTGACACATTCAGTATATTGCAGTGCTTCTCAAAGTGGATTCATGGTACCACCAGAGTCCTAGAGCCGGCAAAAAATAGAGGAATAATTTTCACTATTCTTATTATAATTCCATCCATAAATAACACAGTGGCGGAATGTATACTATTTTGGTCATTGATTACATAGGCTACACCTCTAAAAAACAAATCCTATAAAAAAAAATCCTATCAGATGAAGGAGCCTGTGACAAAATCCGTGGTCTAATCTGTGTCAGTTTAGGGGTCCTTGACGTGCAATATTTTAGACACTGGTTATTGTGACCCCTCTATCTGTTCACACAGAGAAAGATATCAACTAATTCATCATAGACCTCTCATAAATAACATATACATTACATAACTATAACATCACGTAACTGACTGTGTTGAAACAAATCCACATTAAAATGTCTAATGGACTACTCTTTGTATATTTCATTTCTCCATATGTGATGAATTAATTTAGTTAAAGAGATAATTCAGAGATACAGTCGTTTGAATTTTACTGTTTTTCCCACTTTCCTAGAGTCAGAAACTAATAAATGCCTTAGACCAGACTTTTTAATGTGTTTGTTCTAGACTGAAGCTATCTTGGCTCAATTGTTGAGTATCTATGAGATTGAATAACTTAATCGTGATCCCATGTGAAAGTCGAAATTGAGAGAAACTAAGCAACTAAACTAATTTTGGGATAAGGGAACGCCTATTTCCAAGCTTTGGCCAAGGGGAGGCTCATAGTGTCAGACTTTGAAAACTCCTGTTCTATACAGTGCAAAGTATACAGTGTATTTTTGTGTTTTTGCTGTTCCACAGAGAAAATAGATAACTGCAGAAACAACCCTCTTTTTGTTGGCTGTTTTTCTTTGACCAAAGACCAGCCATATGAAGTCTATTAGGATGAAAAATATACTGCATATTTTTTTCTAATTACTGAAAAAATAGAGATTTTGCTGTTTCTACTGTGAACTATGATTACTTTTCTGTCTGCTGTAAGATAGTATCACCAAACTTCTACTTACTGGCAAAGGGTGATGTCAGGTTGCACCAACATGTGTTTTAGGGTTTCATGGACCAATTAAACATTAATGCCAGATGAAGTGCTATGAGCTTTTTAGAAAGTGAATGCGCAAGTACACAATCCAGGAAAAAGCTATTATGTCTCAGTGACTTCCCTTTTTAAATCTGAGTGAAGCAGATGAGCCAGAAAAAGAGGTTCTTCAATCTGTGAGACTACTTGGATGTTATTTGACACTGATGACAGATGTTTGATATTTTACTCAGTTAAAAACAGGTTTTTTCAAATATCCTATACTGTCAGTTCAGTGTTTATTCAACTCAACTCTTTATACTTTCTGAGTTTTCACTCAGTATGTAGTTCTCTTGTAGGATTTATCTCATTAAAAACAGGATAGTGTAATTGCTGGTCAAAATTCTTATCTTTGTGCATGTGTTTCTATTTATTTCTGAGGTCATGTGAAATTTGTCATACTGAACTGCACTGCATAATTGAAAGACTGATCCTTTTTGAAATGAGGGAGAGTGAGAGCCACAATTACAGAGAGCAGATGGGACTACGAAAGTTATGAAAGTATCAGTTTCACTCCATCACCTTCTCAGCATGCATTTTTGTACCACTTTCCACCTCTCTTGTACTTTAATTGTTTAATTTAATTTAATGTGTCACATTAAATTTCTTTTTTTATATATAAATCAAAACAATCAGCTTGGACATGATAGGGAAGCAAGTTGCAAATGAAATATGTCGAGCAATAACACTCTGAATCTATTGGAATATGAGGGATGGAGTTGGTCTCACTGGTGCACTCAAAAACTACTTTTCACTTTGTTAAACTGTCTCTTTGTCAAAATGATTTAAGTTTGTTTTCCATTTTTCGGATTTCTCCAACCTCTTCTCTCTCGTTCCCCTCTCACCAGTCACAGTACCCCACTGCTATTCCCTTGAACTCTACAAAAATAATGGACATCCAGCTTGATGGATCCGTCAGGAGTTATTTCAAAAAACCTACAAGCTTGGCTTGGATTCCTGCGAAATGTAAAGGTCACTGTTACTCCTACACATAATGGCAGTGGCTGCACACTCAGACGCTGTCCACCCCCCAGCAGACTCTGCACGTCATTGCATTCCTGCCTCTGCTGCCTCTTATCATGACTGTAGTTTAACACAAACACAGCAGGAGCAGGGAACGCTCATTTTTCCAGCTCAGCATGAGCACCAGAGCTAAACCTGAGCGAGAACTGAATTTAAGTAAAAACACAGTTAACGTCATATTCTAATATTCCACATGTAACCGGAGACACAACCTCTCTGTGGAAACTCTACCCTGTGTTTTTATGGGTTGTCCACCCTGCTTTCTCCAGACTTTGATCAAGGTGTCGCAGCTCGCAGTGTATGAAAGTGGCTTTTATGGCATTGTTGAAACAGCATTCCCTCTACAGGCCTCAATAATGTAGGCCAGAGGGTTGGCTCATCGGTGAACCTCGACAGGGAAAGAATACTCCCTCCTTCTCAAGTGTTATTGTTGCCTTGGTGGATTGCGGGGGCAAATAGACACTCTGGCTCAGATGTCATGGAGCCAAAGGAGCCCCTGGGGCTTAGGGAAATATGGTAAGAGGAAAGACATCATTAGTTTTATGATATGTCTATGTCTAAGACTTATTGGAGCTTCTTTAGGCTCCTCTATACTATTTTTTCTTTTTCTTTTTTTTACAGTTATTTATAATAATATTAGAAATGTGGCTTTCTTCAGTGAATTGAGAATGTCACACCTGGTCTGCCATGGAATGTAAAGATTTATGGCCCTGATTGTTGAGTGCTTTAGCTTATAAAGCCTCAGGCGTTGCCTCCACCTGTACGCCCTGCATAATGATCAGCCACTCTCAGAATCCACTCCAAACTATCTATTCCAACGTCAAGTTTGTTTTACTTTTAACTTCCAACAATCTGAAGAGCTAAAGGCCACAAAAGCTCAGCCACACTTTGGTTCTTACTCCCCTCTGCCCTTCTATCCTAGATACTCTGTTATATTGGAAGCAGGGTTATTATGGAGAAAAACATCTGGCTCTAATTAAAGGCTTCTTCTCGTTCCCTCCTTCCCCACCCACGTCACCCCCAACCTCATGGGCTCTTTCTCACCGCTGCTGTCCTCTCAGCATCTCTGTCCATCTCTTTATCCATTCTGGAACTCTCTACCCCCTCTCATTCCTCCCCAGTCATTCATTCTCTCCGCCCATTCTGAGCAAGCAACCTCCTACTCCTCCTCCCCTGTAGTCTTTCACCTCTTGCCTCCTGCTACAATCTCCCTTCTCTGCAAGACTCTGTTGCTGTGTGTTGCAGGCTGCATCATGATGCATGTGGGCTGTGTGTGGGGTCTCTCCTTGTTCCTGTCTCTGAGTTTGGGATGGACGAAGGCCCAGGAGACGAACTATACCAGGTGAGGTCACAGAGTGTGGAGTATGTGTATGTTTGAGCGATATAGCAGGCATAGTGTGCTCTTGAGATGAGTTATTATCTTCATTCACTCTATGTTGAGGGAGGATATTTAACAAAAAACAATTAATGAGCTCAAAAGAGTGTGCTACTTTAGGATAAAAAGTCCATGCTCTGAATTCTTTCCTGTGTGTGTAAGTACATTTTTCCAGTCCACTGTTGGATTGGGCAGAGAGTTGTCCTGTTGGTTTTTGGCACATGATGTGAGGCACGCTGAGTCTGCAGTGGCTCAGTCACCACACATGTTAATGCTTTGGTTCTGCCTGTGGGGTCGAGTCAGAGCAACTTGGCTCTGCCTCTGGACATCTTGGCTTTAATCTGCAGGCGTCTGACTTCGCTGGGGTTCTGCTGTCTGAGTTTTTATTTTTGTGGAGGAAACTTTTTTTCTAATGCATATTTTTCTTTCTGACATCACTGAGTCATTTCAGGGAACATCATTTTCTCAGTTTGGCCAAAAAACACTAACAGACTATAAAAGGCCTGGGAAAAAAACCAACATCATAAACGTCATAATAAGTATATTCTTTTAGGCTCACAAGTATACAAACACGTTTTATTTCTACGCCCTGGCACCAGCCTGAAGTAGGAAATTTTCCCTTCTGTGGAATGAAGTGTGACATCCAGTGAGCTCTGTGAATTTTACAGCCTGTCAGCTGTGAAATGTGCTTGTCAGCAATGGCTGAAAAGTTGAGCTCCAGCTGTTCTTAAATTAAGTCCAAAGTATTGTAATGTATTAAAGTTATCAAAGTTTGTAGGCAGAAATCTACAGGCTTATAACCCATTGACTTCTTCAGTCAAACCTTTGTCATTTCACAGTTCAACACAAAGTGAAAAAGAAAATCAGAACCTTCATGTTAAACCTATGTTCACACTTATATATGAGGTAAAAACATATGTGTGTTAATTGCCATCTTTCTGCATCTTTATAGTTTAAACTCAAATGTAATCCCAAACATAACTGCCATTGTATCAGCTGAAAGTGTTGCATTACTATATTCTTACTTCATCATGAATTGAGTATCAGCCCAAGATAAATCTTAAATTAATAAGTGGGATGAAACATATGACTAAAGGGGGTCTGTGTTGACAATCCTCATCTCATCAAGGCTTTGCTGCAGAGCTAAAAAGAAAAAAAAATGATTGTTTTGATTAACTAGACTTCTGACTCTTGTCTTGACTCATCTACACACATCTATACCCTGTAAATGATAGATAATAACTTGTAGTCAGATGATGAAAATTGTTGTTGACTACAGCACACTCCATTTTTCCAGTAGGATTTTGCAATACCTCAGTGGCCAAATAGTTGGAGTTGGAGTTCAGGCTCCTTAAAGTCAAGTAAAATACTTGGGCGTTGGGAGTATACAGTAATGGAGTGTTGGGTCATTCACTTTCTTCCTGCCTTCTTCATCACAGGCCAGTGTTCTACTGTGGAGGAGACTTGGTTGCAGACTCAGGCTTTGTTGGTAGCGAGGGGTTCCCAAGCTTTTACAAACCTAACAGCAGATGCACATGGCGCATCACCGTGAGTCACTCACCTTGCAACATGTCTACATACTGATTCCCTTCTTGCTCAGTCCTTCAGCGTGTGACTCACAGAATCTCTCTGCTTTTTAGGTCCCAGAGGGGAATGTGGTCACGCTCTCCTTCCGCATTTTTGACCTGGAAGCTGACTCACAGTGTCGCTACGACTATCTGGATGTTTACAATGGTCATTCCAACTTGGTGCAAAAACTGGGCCGCTTTTGTGGAACTTTCCGACCTGGTGCCCTCATCTCCACCACCAACACCATGATGCTAGAGATGGGATCTGATGGAGAGACTCAGGGCAGAGGCTTTGTGGCCTATTTCAGTGGAACCAAGCCATATGCAGATGGTAGGTGGTCACTTACTTTTAGAGTAATGATGACGATTTGTCTTTTCTTTTTTTTTTAAATTGTTATGTTTACAAATATGTCCAGCTTGTTTACAAGACACCACATGTTTGTGGTGTATAGATCCAGATTACAAAGAATACATTTTCAAAATGACTACAAATATTTTAAAAAGAAAGTAAACAGACTATAATTGAGATTCATGCCTACCACAAAAAAAAAAGTTATTCAAAAAGCACACTGTACGAGATTGTAGCTGACAAGTCAAAGTGGAAACCATCCTGTCTTCTTTTCCCAGAGACATAGTTTACCCAGGATTTAAGTTAAATGATACTCTCAAAGGATGGGTTTGTATTTATTCAAATCTGTCTTGAAACAACATTCAGGTGCCAAAATAAACATTGAAATATGTTTTTCCTGCTGCAATCATACCTCCTGATCTTACTGACCATCATAATGCACTTACTTTAATTGTAGGTAATGGAGGCCAAAATCTACAAGCATCCCTTATTTCAAAAATGTATTAAAAAACTTATTTGAAGATAACATAAAGCTTTAGCTGTCCAAAATGAGTCAAATCAAGTAAATATCTTTTGTAAAATTCCAGTCTATTAGTGTCCCTTTGTGACACTATCCTTTTACCAAAGCTCAGTGGGGAAACACTGTTTGAGGAAACACAAAGAGGGAATTTGATGCTAAAAAGACTGTAAATGTGGCAGATATAACTCAGACTGCTGAAGCCTCATATAAGCTTCATATCAACTTTTAAATGCATTTTTGCACAAGATAACTGTGATGACACACTGTGGATTTTGCCCCTTATCACTTATATTGAAAGCACATTTGAAGGGGATCTTTTAATGGCCAGTATAAACAGTAGTAATGATTACAATGAGGAAAACCTCTTTCACTGTTCATATGGACACTTGACTACTGCTTTAAGACAGAATTTAAAATTTGTGATCAGATCAGACCAGCCTGCTTGCCTGCATGAATACTTTTTAATCTATCTAATCTAATACTTTTTAATAGCAAGATTAACAGTGCCAGTTTTTAACTGTGCAATTTAGATGTCCGACTTCCAGATAAGCCAGACATCAACAAACATCCCAATTCCAACCGCAAAAGTAAAAAACAAGCAAACAAACAAAACATCTTAAAGTTAATGAGCAGAAAGCCAACTTTGCATACTTCACAGATTACTGCCTCTTGTTATCTTCAGTCAGTATCCTCATGGAGTGTTATTATGACTCATTTTAGATCAACAGTTCTGTGGGGGAAAGATAACAAAAGCCCAGGGAGAGATCACGACTCCCAACTGGCCTGACAAGAAATACCCTCCAGGAACCAGCTGCTCCTGGCTTATCACAGTGGAGCCTGATATGGTCTGCAGCTCACTCTTAACTAGCATGCAGATATGTTATTTGAAAGAAAACTTCTCTGTGAGTAATGAATCTCTCTGTTTCTGTTTGGGGAGTAGGTAATCCAGGTAAAGTTTGATAAGTTCCTCTTGGAGGCTGACTCTTATTGTCGGTTTGACTACGTGGCATTCTTTAATGGTGGAGAGAAAGATGATTCACGCCTGATTGGAAAATACTGTGGCGATCAGGCCCCGCAGTAAGTGACATATATTTGTTTAACCTTTGGAGTAGTTTAAAGTCAACATTCCAGCTTACTGTCTTCCTGTCTCCTCTGTAGGCCCATTATCAGCACTGGCAATGTTCTACTGGTCCAGTTTGTGTCTGACCTCAGCGTGGTATCTGATGGATTCATGGCCCACTATACCAGCGTTCCACGTGGTACTCAGTTAACAGAAGTTCACTCAGGATCTGATACGAGAACCATCCCTTCAAGACCTGCTGTTAAACCTGCTGCACGTGAACGCCCCGCTGCCACTGCAAAGCCATCCGCCCCCACTGCCAAAGATGTGCCACCTCCTGCACCTGAGCCCAGCGAGAGACCCAAACCAGTCAAGCCCACGAGAGGCCGTGGAACAGCCACAGGTGGTCAGGACAGGAGGGTGCCTGTCACAAGACCAAATGGAAAGAAGCCTGGTGGGTGAAGTTACTATGTGTGCAAACTATGTTTGTGTGTAAATGCAAAGAGGATGTTAATATCTGAATCATACATTCTTTATGCTTTTAGTCCTTCAAAATCCACTGTGTGCCAAAGCCTGTAAAAGAGATGGAACCATAAAGACCAGTTTCTGCACCAGTGAATTTGGTAAGTTTCCCACCATTCACATTTATGACAAGTAACCAATCAAATGCTTCGTTCTGACTGAGCCGTGCTTCTTCTAGTGATAACCGGGAAGGTGACCTCCATGACTCCCGGGCCCCGTGGCAGTCTTAATATTAACGTCTCCCTCATTAAGGCCTACAAAGCAGGCCGGCTAACCATCACACAGGTTGGAGAAAACATGGCGGTTAAGCTGGTGTCACAGTGCAAGAAGTGCCCAGTGCTCCGCAGAGGTATGGACGTCTTAGACTCACACACTCTCACGTACACCACAGATCTTTAATGTGATACTGATAAGTTTCACTGGTTGTTTTTATTTCCTTGTTTATTAGGTGGCAACTACATTATCATGGGTCAAGTGGATGAAGATGGACGTGGTACCTTGCAACCTGGTGTATTCACAGCTCCATACAAAGCCCCACATCACAAATTATTAATGAGTATCAACAACAAACCCTGTTAACCTCACAAGTCTGTCCAGGCCTGGAAATCCAAACAAATCCAGAAAATTTTAATGTGAAATACAGATGAACTATTAATGCACAATATTTTAAGGTAAAACATTACAGCAGCAACTTTATCCACCACATTAAAGGGAAACAAATACATTTTTTATCCAAACACCTGCCAAACCTTAAGTTTGTAATTTATATATGAATAAAGGATTTTATATCTCTTCCAAATGGTTTGACTGTTTTGTACTTTTATTTAATTACTTGTACATTTGAAGCTCTTTTTCTCCTTAAACTTGAGGCTCTAGAATGATGACGCTGGCTCCACCTAGTGGATTTGAAGCATAACAGCACTCAAACTAAGATATTTCTAATTCCAGGAAGTCTTTCCAAGGCATCTGTGATTGGATCTAGATTTAAAACGTTTTAGCAAAAGTTCACCATTAGTCATGTAGTCTACCATCAAGATGTTAAGTCTTACATGGATATTTGAATATAAGGGAGTCTGGAGTAAAATTAGAGCAAGTAAATATCTAACATTTCCTGTTCTAACACTGTGTTCTTGCTGTAGATTGCAATCAAAATATTCACTCTTGCGCCTAGTGCTGCTCATTGTTTGGTATCTGTATACTGACGATCTGTCCAGGACGATCTGGGATCAGATCTGAAAAGACATAAGCTTATTGTGAAAATAAGTAAATAAATTATTGGATGTTGCCATGGTCCAATAAATGAATAAATAAATAAAACATTGTACATGTCTCTATCATAGGACTAATAATCTAAATATCTTATCTTAAACTGACAGAATATTCAGACAGAATTACCATTGCTGTGACAGCTGATTATTAATATTACTCAAACTGTACATTCCGCTTATATTCATTGTTCAAAGCAAGCTCAGTTTTTTTCTACATTACAGATAGGATTTCCTTAATTGAATTGAAAACTACGTGAGAAATAGTTTACATTGTAAAATGTAAAATGTATCAACATGTCGATATTATTACAAAACCTCATATATCTTATGAACAAGCAGCAAGAATCAGACACCAGTCATTGACTAATGTTTGCCAGATGTCCACAAATGATTGATGACAATGATAGCTGAATATACAGTAAATAGGCCACACAAAATATATCTCATTAAAATATTTTCTTTCAAGATATTTATTAAAAATATAATTGTAATTTGAGTATTCATTGCAAGGTGAAAGCAGAAATTCAGAATAACAATTTGAGTCAATGCACTTTAATGGGACAAAAAAGTGGTTGTACTTCCAAACAGTCACCAACAGAGGTAGATAAAGGTCAAAAATTATTTGGTCTAACGTTAATTTAATTGTTACTTTTGGACAGTTGTGTATAAGTTATAAGTGCATCTCAGTTAGTGGAGCCAGAAAAAAACCTACTAATATTAATGTTTGATATCTTTGCTAAATAACTGTGCTTGCAGCTGCTAAATACAATTGTACAGTGTATAAAGAGATGATAGCCTATGACAGCACATGTGTACGTCTTCCACATTAATTAAGTTGTCATAAAAGAAGTCACACAATGATTTATGTGACTGCACTTTGAACACTGACAATAACGTGTAACTAGTTTGGATCTAAGTTTTTATAGGCACCATGTGTTTGACAGCTAAATAACAGCTGTGGAAACATGTCCCATGAGTTCCTGAAACCATGCTATTACTCATTATTGTGATGAATTTGATCACTTACACTACAATCCTTGGAATATCCACACACTTACAATGATAATGTTGCAGAGACATGTGATTAGACACATATTATATCAGTTACATCTTTGAACTTAACCTTCTCCTTTCTTAAATGTTTCACAGTCCATCATGACCAGTTTTTTTTAAGGGTTTTGTATAAAACACAAGGCCCAGCTGTCGAGTGACACTTTATTGTAAAAATGTATCTTAAAAAAGTACATTGGAATAGTATACAAAAATCTATCAATAATGACTTCTAAACAAGTAGAAAAATGATGAAATATGGATTTTTACAATGGCTTTAAAATAGAAATATAATGGCAATCTGATTTTTTTTTTTTAAGAAAAAAGAAAGAGCCAGAAGGAAACAACTCAATTTTAGTCATTTCTAGTCATAACCAGCATATACAATCCTCCTCTTCTACACCCAAACGCTACCCTTCCCCTCCCTGTCTGAGCCTCCTTGCTGGCCGCAGCAGCCTCCTGAGCCACCCCTCTTGCGGCGTGAGGCGGGCAGGTTTTTGTAGACAGCGCGGCTGTAAGGAATGAAGCACATGCCCAGCTGGAGGTGTCGAGCCAGGCGGCAGAAGGCAGCCAGTGCCAGGACCAGCAGAGGGGTGAGCAGCAGAAAGCCCACGACTAGCAGGGCCACACAGCCAACATCATCCAGCAAGTCTGAACAGTACAGAGTGGTTCCATGGGGCTGCACCTGAAAAGCAACAGGGGAGGAGGAATGTGAATGAAAGATGGTATGAAGGCAACAATCCACAAACTGTGCAGACAATCCCAACCTGTGTCCCAATTCTACACAACACAGTCCAAGTCCAAGCAGGATTTGGTCATGTGGTTAAGTATAATTGAATTTTTATGCATTCTAAATATGTTGGATGTTTGAGTGGACTGTTGGTATACACTGTTGTCCCACAATGCATTGCACAAAGGAACTAGAGCTGCTGCTCACAGCTGCAAAAAATTAAAGTTAAGCTCCAGGAAGATCCGGTAAGATCTTGGGAAAACAGTATCAAATCTCTGGAAAAACATTTTTTCTTTCTCTTTGTGGAGTTTAATTGGCAGCAACATTCCAAAATCATAGTTTGATTGACAGTCTTCTACACATATTCATCATTTCCTGTCAGTACAAGTTAAGAGATTTCAGAAACAGGCTATGATAGTTACATACTGGTTTTATGTATCTCTTATCAATCTGCATCCTCTCTCACCTCTGTCAATTAAAAAAAAGAACAAAAAAGGAAAGTAGAGCCTTACTGTGGAGTGGCAGAGGAAGCCAAATGTGATCATGGCAAGAGCAGGGGTGAGAATGGTGCCAAAGATAACACTGGCCAGCCCAGCGTTGATCAGTGCTATGATCAGATTCTGTACAGTGACCAGCACAGAGCATGCCCAGCAGTCCAGAGAGCCCCTCAACTCCAAGGGGGTCTCAGCGGCTTCGCTACCACCAAGGGAGTATGGAGGTGGCACCACGACCCCTGACCCCGCTCGGGAGGGGGAACCTCGCTCAGATATTGTCTTCTCCAGCGTTCCGTTCCGTGACAGACTCATCTTTCTAGTGATCTAAAAGGCAATAGAAAAACTTCATGTGATCACTTCATTTAATGTTCAGACATTGTGGATGCAATATTCTGGCTTTATTTTAATCCTGCTGTACGGAATTGATGTTTACATTTTGGCAACAATTGCATAAACTGGCCTACATGTGTTTGGTGTTAAAAAAGGCTAAGAATGTTACTTCTTCTTCAACTTATTTTTGTTGCACTGAAAACTTGGCCCATATTTTGAAGTTGTACCCCAAAAACATGGAAAGCTAAACAATGTTGAGCCATTAAGTAATGGTCTCCTTAAATAATGTGCTGAAAGGTGTGGAAAGTCAACACAGATAACTGCACAGCTCTAAGTGCGAGGAAATGGGTTCCACTGACCCCACCTCCAAACTCCAGCGCCAAAACAATGAGCCATGTAAGAAGCTGCTGGAAAACTCTGAAAAACCCCACTAATCACTGGTTTAAGTGTCAGAACAATGTTATGACTTTGATGATTTTGGAACAATAAATGATCTTGTGGTAGATAGCGCATGTGAAAGCCTGTATTTTCACATAACATTTAATTTTACTTCTATTTTGTAGACTCAAACATGTCCCACAGACCCAAACATTTCCATGTGACAAATTACAAGTGATGAGAAAATGACCAGGCCGGTGCTACCATTTCCTTCTGTTGTCCAGTGTGTTAGCAGCTACTGTCAACTACCACGTGAACTCAAGGAGGTTTTACAAGCAATCTTTTATTTCTTGTTGTGTCTGGTGACAACATTTTTCGTAAATAACTGCTCACTTGTTTGAGACGCTCCATAAAGAGAAAATCTGTACATATAAACACTTAAATGTGCTAAAATGAACAGTCTTTTCCAGTAAACCAAAGATAGACTCAATAAAAAAATACTATTGTTTGGACTGAGCTTTTGGAATTTATGTGGCTTTACTTAAAAGAGGTTCTGTTTTTTAAAGTGTATGTCAGCAAAGTCTGTCTTCCATTCACTAGCGGAGCAGCACAAACACTTTCCTTTAATGATTTAGTCAATACAGCTTCCTTGTTTCCAGACTGTTCTTGAACAGCTTTATAAATCAAAGGTAAGTCTCCAGAATCACATCAATAATATATTAGAAGAAACATATTCTAGATGTTTAATTAGCCTTAACATTCAAACAAACTGAGACCTTTCGATTAATTTGAATCAGGACTGGCATTTTTTCTATTTCAAACAAAAAAGGTGATCAAGTGTGATCTACTCACGCTGTGGTAAACCTGATGACCCGTCCTTTCGCAGATAGATGGTGGCAGCAAATGATGGGAATCTGAAAGAACCTGAGCAGCAGTGAGGGATCAGAGACAAAGAGAATTTCAAGAATTTCCTCCTGATGTATGTCTTCTCAGTTTGAAAATCCAGATCTTGAGGGTGGTATCCACATAAAGGTTGAATCGCTGCTACTTAACAGAATCTAAAATGTTCTCCTGTTTTTTTTTTTTATTGGTGTTCTGGCCTCTTTCTGATTCCTCTTCTACAGAAAACACAAAAATCATCTGATATTTCCCCCAGTGTGAACCTATAGTATACACACCTCTCCCTCGGACCTCTTGGAATGAGTCAGAAAATAGCTCTGCAGACTTGAGGCAAATTCTGCTTTCCCACTGGCTTCAGCGCTTCCTTCCCTGACATTCTGTTTCCTCACTCTGACTCCAGTTTGAGATATGATTGAGTGTACAAGTAGTTACGAGTATGTGTGTGTGTGTGTGTAGGTGTGTGTGTGTGTCTGTGTGTGCGTATCCTGTGTGCCTCTAATGTGAATACACAGAAAGCTGGCTGGGGCAGGGGTAGGAGTGGAGGGTTTTCTGTGATAACCCCTGAGCTTAGCTGTGGAGCTAGGGGGAGGGAGACAGAGTGTTTATTTGGATAGATTAGAGGAGTCAGGGTATGCTGCCCTATCCACCACATATTACACCCTCATTCAGGATACCTCACTATCAAATACTGCTAAAGCAGGTTTTGAAACTCAAAACAACTGAGGTAGCTTAATATTGACTTTGATGCTCAAAAACAACAAAGAAACCGACCTCAAATTGGGACTTTTAGATGGACTGTTACATAAAATGAAGGCCATGCTACATTCATTTACTGCAGATAATAAGGGTCCGAACAATAAGGAAGCCCCCTGATGCTACTCTAAGACAAGAAGGTAAGGAGGCTAGAGTTGCATGTCTCAGAAGCACGACTGAATGAGAGTTGGCCCTTGACCTTTTGATAAAAAACAGAGCTCCACTTTCAGAAAACATAAGGAAATGATGATGGGGAGAACATTAACTAATTTGGTGGAGGGGGAAGAGGCTATCATGGGACTGATAAGAAGCTAGTCGGGCTCAGTTCAAAGGGTGAAATTAGTATTTTGATATGAAGTCTCATTTTTTTCATTCCACTCTGGACATCTTTGTTTATTTATTTCTCCACAGGGCAGATATATATACTCCCCGGAGAGAATAAGGGTATTTTAACAGTTGGTACAAATGATCAAAGGCATGGCATTAGTGTTCTGCCTACACAAAGAAAATGGGAGCAATGCATGTTTTTGCCATTAGCAGTGCCACTGTGAGTGCTGTATGAATGTGTGTGAGTGCGTATGTCAATGTCTGGGGGGTTGGTAGAGGAAAAGTGGTCTTCCTGTCCTTGGAACCGGGATATCCGCTGCTGTGTCCACGGCCTGCGATGAGCTGTCCCTGCATCTGCGGCTTTGGCATACTCATGTCCTCTAACACTTAAGAACATAAAACAAAGAGCAGAAACCAGTAAGACAAAAGAACAAAAGAGAATGACACATTGAATGTGGCGCCTAAGTATAGTTTCAGGTTGGTAGTTTAACTTTAATTACTTATTATATAACCTGATTTTGGTAGTATATAAACTGTAGGTTCCCTAAATCATCCAGGGCACATTATCACCTAAAAAGAAAAAAGAAAAACACAAGACAGAGATTTCAGTTTGATGTATCATTCAGATCACTTTGTATTACTTTTGGATGACTTTGCTTCTAACTGAACTGGAGTAGCTGCAGCCTCCTGCTTTGACAAGATGGTATCAGGAAAATAAATGAGTAATGCTCTCTCCTCCCTCAATATCTACTATGAGGGTTGCCAAAAGCAAACTGGTCCAGTAGAGACACACAGTGGCCACCACTTACACTGCTACTGAAACACAGCTGACACATGCAAATGTTTTGAGGATGTGAGGCAGGGTGCAGCCACGAGAGAGTGGCTACTGTACACACAGCTGCGGCCACAGCTGGTGAAAAACTGGCTACAGAGAGACTCAGTGTCTTCCACTAACACCGTTTCAAACACAGAAAATAACCTTACATGTGCCAGACTGTAAACCCAGATAGCTCTAATGCTTTAATAATAGTTAAATATATACATGTTTGGATTGTTCCAGTTTATCAAAATCAATTTTGCATGGAAAAGTTTTTTCTAGAGTTCAACAAGCTTCTTTTGGAAGCCACTTTCATACCTATTAAGTTGTTGTGTGTGTGTGTGTGTGTGTGTGTGTGTGTGTATCAGAACAGAAAATCTCATGCACTTTCTGAGAAAAAAAATCATGCGGCAAAGGTTTTCAACTGTAGAAGGGAGAAAAAGTTGCTCACATTCCATCTTTGCAGAAAGGGTAAACCACCTCTGTTTCCTTCAAGAGCTGATAACAGATCAAAATCATATCCAGCATATTATTTTCAACATATAAGGCCTGCATACTTGCACACAGAGCTGCATCAATCAGCACTACAGGGAAAGGAAAGGACATCAAAAAGGAGACTCATTGTTGAATAATTTATCAAAACATTTTTTTATTTTCTTGAACAACAATACAATATGTCACAGAAAAATCACAGAGGGATTTAAGACAGGTCTGGCTCAGGTTTTCTTCTATGTGAGTTCTTTTTAAAACAGTAAGTGCAGCATAAATCAAACAAGTCAAGAGGAGAGAGAGCATTGTTTCATCCTTCAAATAATACTAAGAATGAGGACAAGACACAAAAAACAAAAACCTCGACGCCATTAAAAGTCACATACCTAAAAGTCTCTGCAAAAAGTGTAAAGAATTACAACTACTGCTAATGCTCATAAAACTACTAATGCCTCACAAGATTATGAATTTCATACAATGGAAAAAAGTTTAAAAAGATCTTATATTTATCTGTTAGATACAGTACAAAGACATCATTCCATTTCTGGTACCAGTAAACTGTGTTGAAATGGTTCTAAGCACCAACCTGTCAGCTTGAATTGTGTCACTGACTCATTTTCATACATCATTATATGCTGTTTAATGAGGGGGCATTGAGGCAAGGAGGGGTCTAGCACCATGAAAATTAAACCACTCCCTGATTGCACTTCCCCTATCCACACATTATGACCATTCTACATCTTTAAAATACCTTGTAGCCCCTTATCAAGTGAAGTACCCTTTGATATGCAATAAATATATAAGAAAACAACCATGTACAGTATAAATAATGTCACAATTTACAATTTTCCATCTCTTCTGTAATCCAAAAAAACAGAAACAACAAAAAGAGGTATAAAAGTGGGAATAAACTACCATTGCAGTCATTGAAACTAGAGTGAAACAGGATATCTTTAGGGTGTATTATAATATAGCAACAACAAAAAACAAAAAACAAATGACTGAGGTGGACAAATTTGACCATATAGAAATTTGATTTCTGAGTGAGAACAAAATCACGCAAGTCTTCTAATAAACCTGACTACAGATACATTATATACATTGAATGGTGTGCACAGACTGATGAGGGCAGGGAGATCATTTGTGGGGTGTTTGTTATTATGGCTACATCATAAATAAATTAACTAATTAATGCATTTGGAATATAGTCCAGTGCTGAGTAATAATCACATTTTATGGAGGAATCAAAGTTTTTGAATGTACTTGGTAGTTGTTAATATTTGTGACCTATAACATTGGAACTAATATAATATAATATAATAGTGACCAAAAAATCAAAAAACAAATATTGGATACTGTAGCTTAAAAAGTTAAGCCATCAACAAAGCACCATTAACATGTTGGAGAAGAAAAAAAGGAGAAACATTTTCGACTGGTCCTTACTTGTCATGTCTCGACTCAAGTCCTCATAAGTAGGTTAAACAAGAAATATGAATTGAGCCTCAGCGGGATGGATGTTTGCTGCGAAATGAAGACACTGAAGAAATGCCCCGCAGTCTGCTAATTGTTTTTGCCCTCGTTTGATTTTGCATTGTACAATTATTGATTGATTGTGTGTCTCTTTGGACGTTATTACTTTTTTCAGACTGTAACGGGCACTTCACCAACACAAGCAACTTAAGTGATTCCCCTCTCTATACCCACATCTGTGCACACCGCACCACTGTGTATCTCATAAAATTCATTCACAATTTACAATTATTTATTTTTCTGTCATCTAAAAACAAGAAACTAAAGAGGTATAAAACTGGGATTGTATTCCCATTCCCAAAAAAATAAAATGACACCACTATGTCTGTATTCTGGGTGTATCATAGAAATCACACCAATAACTATTTTGCTGGATTGAAAAAAATTGAATTTTTCCATCTATATAGTTGATTTCCAACTAAGAGTGAAACCATATTAGTCCTCTAGTAAACCCGTATTTTAGAGAAACTGATAAAAGTTTTTGACTTGCCTTTTTTTCCATTTTTCTATACTTACATAAAACCTTATTTGTGTGTGTTTAATCCTCTAATTACATCTCCTCTAAATACAGTTCACAAGGCCAATGTGGTGTACTTCTAGGCTGGTAAAAATTTTTGAAGTATCTAACGAGAATAAATAAGCTTGGAATAGCACCTCAAAGAATTTACAGACAGGAATGACAAATGTCAGAGTTTTTACCTGAATACCAAAACAAAAACAGGAACCAATACAATGCCAAATGTGACAATCAGCTACTTCTCCTGTGAAGCGATTCCCCCGCTGGTACAATAGAATCACAGCAAATTCATGGACATATAGAATAACTAGATTGGTGTAAAAAAAGTTCTACTGAATTTGCATAAAAGTACCTGAATCAATACACAAAACCGGCTACTTGACGCTTTTGAATCACAGCAGTGTCCGTTGAACATATAACCTGATTTTTCAGTGCTAGCAGTGCTCACATTTTTTTTAGTTTAAATATCTGAAATGCTTTTTCATGAAAAGTACCAGTCTAGTCATTCTATTTCAAAACACAAGTCCAATCAGCAGCTGGTATGGGGAAGACAGTGAGCGAGAGTTGGATTGGCTGAGTATCCATACCTTATTGTGTGATGTAAACAATACTGAGTAAACGTGATTGGCTGATTCAGAAAGTGTTTCCAGGAATAGACTGCCTTGAAGACAACATTTGTGCTGCCATTAGAGTTTTGGTTATGGCTGAAAGACACCAGGGAGGAGTCCTCACTTTGATAATGGTGATGGAGCCTGAAGGGGAAGAGGAAGAGACAGAAGTCAGTATGTATTATTATTTTTTGCGTGTGTATATATATATATATATATATATATATATATATATATATATATATGTATACACACGCAAAAAAAATGTATACACACGCAAAAAATAATCACCAATTTACCAATTACAGATTAGAAACAACTTAAAACAAAAAATGCATCAAGACAATATCCAGTATGCACAAAACATTTACTATAATTAACTTGAAACAACCAGAAACATGTAATAATATTTAAATGTACATCAGACTGTATTCTGTGCTACTTCCTGATTGTCTTTATTTTCCAGCTATAAAACGTTTTTAGTATGGATGTTTGTATTTATCTTATTTCGTGGTGAATTCCAGTTTTGTGTTAAACATTACTTGTGAATAACATGTAAGGATTTGTATTTTGCTGGATGTTTCTGTCAATAAATGTAACTGTTGGAAAACATAACCAAACTTAATCCTAACCTAAACAAACACTTAATATTTCATCAAAAATCTACAATATACAGTGTCCGAATGGATGAAATACACTATTGAGGTAGTTGAGGTAGAGAGTAGTAAAACACATTTTACTACAGACACTAGATAATGAGGTGCACATGTGGATTTGCATGTTCACACAGCATGTACTATATCATGTACTCTACATTGTTGTATTGTGTGCAAAGCATAGTGTAAGTTTATACAATTTATAAGTAAGTTCTAAGGTAAGTTCTTTTCAAAGCAGTATAAAAATAATTTTGCATAGATTTACACTGGAATGTAATCTACCACAGCAAACATTCAGTTTGCATGACTGTCTGATAATGCAGCTGCCAGCAGGGGCTGTTTGAACAACAGGCAAACATGAGTTTGCAAGTTTCTTGCATTAAAGGAGTTGGTGAAGTCTCAAGTGTTATTAATATTAGTTAATTTAAGGACACGAACTGAACTTTTTTAAACAGTCCTTACTTGCAGCTACAGTACAAAGCAATAATCATGCAATCAATAAATGCATCTACATGTTTGGATCACTTGTTCTAAGCAACTTTCTTCCGCTGATTTCCACACTGCACAAACATGAGCTGGACCAAGGGGGGGTCTCGAAGAGGAGAAATTAATCTAAAGTGTCACTGTACCCTTTAGATAATGGTAATGGTCAGCTGTAATGTACACACACTAACTGTAGCCAATGCAAAAATGCAATATCTGTCATTATGTTTTAAATCATTCGATTCATGATCTAATGTTTGTAGTTTTACCTAATGTTGATTTTTTAATACATTTCTCGTTTTTCTTGCGGCTTTGCATGAGATAAATGACGGTACAATCTGTATTGAGATGTGGTATCCTTTATGTATCTGGTCTAGACTCTGAACTCTTCACGTTGGCATGACTGTTATAGTACAACATCACAGAGTGACCCTAACCAGTGTGAAGCTGTCGTAAATTCTCATCAGCTCCTCTATGCGATACTGTTCCAGCACCACTACTCCCACCAGCGATGGGCTGTTGGCTCTGGCGCAGTCCTCACAGTGCACCACGTAGGACTTCTTACTGTTGTTCTCACTGGTCACAAACAGCACATCAAACACCTCCACCTGCACAGACACAGTTCATATTCTGTTTGCAATGCATGTATGCCACATATGAAAGTCCAGAGTTCACTGTGAGGGCAGACAGCAAGACCAGCAGGAAGAGAGGTACTCACGTCACACTCGTTGCAGTAGTAGGCTGGCTCGTCCTTCACACGACTCTGGTAACAGATCTTCTTCCCCGCGGCAACCAGCTGGTCTCTCAGAATCTGGATGTGCTTGATGGACTGCAACAGGCAGTGTCTGAGAAAGAGAGGCAGAGGAGTGGAAAATGAAAGACATAAACGCCAACACAAATTCAAAAACACAGATAAACACACATCTTACTTGATCATCTTGAAGGTATCCTGGTTGGTTATCTTGATCGTGCGGGCCACATTCCAGGAAACATGGATCATGGGAACGATTGACTTAACCTTCTTCACCTCGTTCCACTCATAGCGCTCCAGGGCGAGTTGATATTGGTACGCTGGGAGAGCGAAAAAAACACAAACTGTGAGTGAGGCTGAGAGTAGCCACAATATTAAAGGGCATGTTTCATTTGTAATTTGAGACAAAGAACAACACCTGACTGTCACATTTTGCGCTGCTATCGTTTTTTTTACTCTCTTTTTGTGGGCTTCGTTGTAACTTACAGTTGAGAGGTCCCACATTCCAGGCGATGTTGTTGCACCAACCCACAGCCTGGACCCAGTGTACAGTCCCTGCATTAATCCACACCAGGTCGCCTGGCCTCTGAATGAAGCGGTAAACAGGAATGTTGGCACTGTAAAGGTCTTCAAGGACTGGCCACCAGGACCCTGTCAGGTAGTCTACTCCATGCCTGAGGGAAACAGTTTGTAACAATGAAATGTAGCACATACGCACAATGTAGCTTAATATTATATCTGCTCTCAAAGTAAACCTGTTGAAAGCCTCCTTACTCACTTCTCACAGAATTTGTTGATAAATTCCCAGTAGTGCTCATGGACAGCAAACCACTCGCAGTCGCCTGGCCCGATATTGATGTTGACGGAGCAGAAATTGTTGTTCTCTTGGTGACCTGATGAGTTATACACAGAAATGTTTAAAACTAAGGCTTACTTTTAAAATGCCTGATTTAACGACTAACTATGTTGTCAGACACATACTGACCTGGTGTGCGGCTGCCTGGCACCTTCATGTAGAGCTGGACAGTGTTCATGCCCAGGATGGTATGACCGACGTGA
The DNA here is from genome assembly GCF_027409825.1 of Scomber japonicus. Taxonomy (NCBI): domain Eukaryota; kingdom Metazoa; phylum Chordata; class Actinopteri; order Scombriformes; family Scombridae; genus Scomber; species Scomber japonicus. Next base: position 22,839,616 of record NC_070590.1, on the reverse strand, counting down.
CTGAGCATGTTGTTACTCGACTCCACACGCATGAAAGCTGGCAGCTTCAGCAGCTCCTGTAGCTGTGGCTTCCACCTTATTAAAAAAACAACAACATGACTGTCAATGTGAAGAAAAGGACTCTCAGTGAGCTCAATTCAAGTGGGCATGAGTTAATCATAATCTCACCTTTTAGGGTCTGAGAGATCAATGTTGGTCCCAAATTTGATTATCTTTCCAGCGGTTTTTGACTCTGAGCTGGAGGGAATAAAACCTGAGTTCAGAATTGTTATCAGAGGATTCAGCACAGTGAATTCTTGATACAAAAAGATCAGAGTTTTGTGCAGACCTGGCGGGGCTGGTGGCTTGAAGAGATTGGGCTTTGCTGAAGACGAGAGCGGAATTGGCTTTAATGGTAGTTGTGGCGGAACTGCCTTTACTGTTGGCTAATGTGAGACCTGCTTTAGAGGTGGCTGATGAGTCTCGGGGCTTGGCTTGCTCTCCTTCGTCTTCATTCTCGCTCTCCTTCTCTTCCTATAACACATCTACATGAGCTTAGCTGACAGGTTGGCCAACAGCTAAAAAATGATGCATCATTATTATTATTATTATTATTATTGGATAGATTTCATTAGTCCATACACCTTTCCAACTATAAATATAAACATACATGTCTTGAAGAATTGGTTTAGTAAATACTATAAAAAGTAAGCTTAGTTTGCTATGTTATTAAACTTTCTTGAAATTTGCAGGCTTATGGGAGGAATGTTTAATAATGGAGCAATGTGGTGCAAGGGGCTGAACTGACCAGGAAAATATGTGTAGGTGTACAGTATATAGTAACTGTGCTCTACTGCTTTTCGCTATTGCTGACAGATCTACATCGACACAATCTGAAATATTACAGAGAACTCTAATCTTGTTTCACATTGGTGAAAGTAAATAAGCAACACATACTTTTGTAATGTATCTGCCTCTGTACATGTATGTCTCTCCCCCTTATAACAGCAGCATCAAAAACAGCTTTTCCCATTCAAAACAGTATTCATGTCAGAAAACCCAACTGTTAGTATGTACTACATTCATTTTCCTGTTTCTTTCTGATTCCATTAAAGAAGCTCTGTCCACTAAATACTGGACTAAGTGAGTGAGTATAAACATGTGCCATGAAGAAAAATGTCTACCTGCAGACTCTCCTGGAAGCTTGACGCCTGGTACTGGGCGTATTTGGCAATAGTGGTGTGTGAGCGGCTGCTCTCGCAGGGCCACGTCTGTATGGCACCACTGGTATCCCAGTTCTCATCAGCAGGCTGCTGAACCTGAGTCCTCACTTCCACGGCATGCTCCGCATTGGCCTCCACCAGAGATTTGGTAGAAAACAGGCCGAGGTCTCACATAGGAAGAGAGACAGCAGAGCAAGTGAGATAATAATATCAGATAATTAAGGCCTAATGAAATTTATGAAGTACAATTTAAATTTCCCCCCAAACTCTTTGTATTTAGAGATTATTTTAAGATTTCATCATTTAAGAATCATTTTTGAAATGCTCATGAATGCATAAATGTTTTTCACCTTACTCACATGAATATATCTATTTTCTGACTTTAAGCTTATTTAAAACTCATACAACAGAGTATGACATAAGAGATATAAGAATACACTAAAATATGCAAATGCATTCAAAGCAGCATTCCCCATCACTATACATTCTCCCAGTGGCCCTGCCATCATGTCATGGTTGAGCCAGCATGGTCTGCATTCAAATATGGATCATAAAGACACAACCGTGATGTGACTGTGACAATGGGGCTATGTATGCTGCCCTATGCAGGACACAACACTTCTTATAACTCATATCGGTGTGTATATTGCCTGGTTTGTAAAACAGTCACGCCAACACTGTATTTGCAGGTTGTTGTCACGATGATGTGACGATTCAACGTCTGTCTTACACTGTAGAGAAAGTAATGGCTCAAAGAGAAGACACATACAGTATTTTTCATTACAGAAATGACAGTCTCAAAGAATATAATATAGAACTCATATCAGAGAGTTTTTGCCTGGTTTGTAAAAGAGTCACAACAACTCTATATTTGCAGGTTGTTGTCACGATGATGTGACGATTCAACGTCTGTCTTACACTGTAGAGAAAGTAATGGCTCAAAGAGAAGACACATACAGTATTTTTCATTACAGAAATGACAGTCTCAAAGAATATAATATAGAACTCATATCAGAGAGTCTTTGCCTGGTTTGTAAAAGAGTCACAACAACTCTGTGTTTGCAGATTGTTGTTATGATGACTGTGACGATTCAACGTCTGTCTTACGCTGTAGAGAAAGTAATGGCTCAAAGAGAAGACACATACAGTATTTTTCATTACAGGAATGACAGTCTCAAAGAATATAATATAAAGCTCATATCGGAGAGTTTTTGCCTGGTTTGTAAAACAGTCACGCCAACTCTGTGTTTGCAGATTGTTGTCACGATGATGTGACGATTCAACATCTGTCTTACACTGTAGAGAAAGTAATGGCTCAAAGAGAAGACACATTTTCATTACAGAAATGACAGTCTCAAAAAATAAAATGCATAAAATGCAAATCTAGAATAAAATACTGCACACCTTAGAAATTACAATACGATACATTTATATGTGAAGAATCTTCCCTTTTCTCTTTTCGTTTCATGATTATTTCCATAAAACAACAGGCAAAATGCCTTAATTAATGGCAATCTATTCCTAATCACTGAAAACTAATTTAGAGTAGATGGAAGGTTAATTCAGTAAACGAGAGGGGTTCATTAGTTGAGATAAGTGTGGTGTATAAACTTACTAAGGCGGAGGGAGCCAGCAAGGCCTCTGATGACAGTAACGGCATTTTTGGGATCAGTGCAGAACTGAAGCAGAACTGGAGAGAAAGCGTCTCTCTTGCTCTCCAACTGCAGACACAGCAAAGTAGAATTATGAGCATTTGAACAAAATAAATGCATTTATTTGTCGTAAAAACAGATGAAAATTATTAACAGTAGGTTTAAATATGTAGATCTTGAAAAAAAGTGTCTCAGTCTGCCGCTATCAAGAAAACGTCTCAAGAAACAATTCAAAAAACTTTTAACAACTCCAAGAATTATGGAGGTGGTTTACAGTTTCTTGATCATATAAGAAAAACAAGATTTAGGCTTCCATGCTTACTCATTAGGTTGGGTCATTTTTATTATCCTAAACTGTGTTGACTCACATAGATGCTTGGAGTGGGAGGGTTAAGCTTTTCTCGTGGAATGGGCGTATCTATGTTAATGTGAGGTTTGACTGAAAGGGCAGGAAGCAGGTACGACTCCTTGAATTTCCCCTTCACCCTTGTCCCCCTGAGGAAAAAAAGAGAAAAAAAGAGAGTATTAAAACCCTATTCTCATAGGATAGGATTATGTTTGTCAGAGTACTCACTTGCAGGCTCTAATCACTTCAGCGCCGGTGTTTAGGATGCTGATCTTGGAAAGCGGGATTCTTTGCTCTTCCACCTCTGATATGTTGAATGTTTGTCGACCAGCGCTCTCCACCTTAATCAAGAGGATCTTAAGCTCTTTAGACAAGCCCATTGACAAAGCTTTTAGTTTCAATGGGTCAACTGAGCAGGGTTTACTTGCTGGCGTGGAGATACATAGTTTTGATGTATTGATTGTTGACGCTGGGCTTGAAGTCTTGGTCTCTGTGTTTCCAGCTGTGGAGGATATTGTATTTTCTAATTCACTGGCTTCTTCCTTTGTCTCAGTTACAATCTTTACCTCAGAGATCCCAGTGTCTGCTTTTTCTCTCTGCGCATCTTTGTCATGCAGGGTTTGATTTTTCTGAGGAATGTGGCCCTTTGTACTGTCTTTGAGAGGTTTCGGTGAGTTTCTGGAAATGACTGGCACTGAGGATGAAACAGCCGTTTTACATGCATCCCTTTCTTCTGAATCCCTTATTTCATTTGCTTTGTTTTTAAGACAGGAGATGCTGCTTTCTTCTTTCTTTATCTTAATCTTGATCTCTTCCTCTCTTTCTCCATCCCTGTTCTTTTGTTTTCTTTTTCTGGCTGTGACGATGTGTACTGTCTCTTTGCTGTTTGCCCTCTCATCCTTGGTGGAGACGGTGAGGAGGCCGGTGAATGAGGCTGCATGTGTAGTGGTCAGTCTCAGCTCTGCACTTAGAGACTCGTCCAAAAGAGATGATTCTGCTCTCTCGGGGAGGATCTCTGTATCCTTAACATCTGGTTTACCTTCTACATCACTCTCAGTATCTTCCTGCTTCTCCTGCACCAGTGCAACTGTGACAGGATCACACAGATCTGTCTGACTATGGGATTTAAAAAGTGTATCTGAGGTAGTGTGAGTTGGTGATAGATTACCGGGTTTGGGGGATGCAGTGAGATCTGATTCGGGGGAGAAATCCTGGTGCTCCTGACATTGGATGTCTGGCCCCAGTTCAAGAGAAGAGGAGAACTTAACCCCACTTGCGGTGCTAGCAGGACGCCCCCCAAATGGTCCGCCTCTACATGGGACCCTCTGGCCACCAAGGAAGGTGGCCAGGCTCTTGAAGACATCATCCAATCCTGTTTTATGGTGGCGAAGCTCATTAAGAAGAGAGCTGGAAGTTTCCCCACTGCTGTCTTCCTCCTTGTCTTCCTCCTTTTCTTTCTTAATAACTTGATTAGCTGGTAGATCGCAGAGTTCCGGTGTATTATTGTGAGAATAATCAGCCAGCGTGCTTTCACAAGGCTCCTTATTCATCTCATCAATGATCTCGCTGTCAACAGGAGGAGGAGAAAAGCACTGGGTGGGGCTAGGCTGAAGGACAGGTCTACTTATTACTCCCTTTTCAAGCTCATCCTCATCTTCACCCAGAACTGATACTGGAGAGCCCTGCCAGCTGAGTACAGGAGGAGTGTTTGCAAGGTTGTCTCCAATTTCCCTCAGATTTCCCATCACGGCCACAGGCTGCAGGTCAGGGGCGTTGAGAATCCCTCCGTACCTGCTTTCTTTACCATGCATGGGCTGCTCGACGCTAATGGAACATGCTGTACTGAGAGGTGCTAAGGCTTTAAATAAAAGGGAAGGGAGCGTGTCGTCAGGCTTTGTATTCAGTCTGTCACTTGATTGGGATGAGACGATGGTGGGCTTCTTGCTGGTCTTTTTGGAGTTGGTGTTCGTGGGATGAGACTGTATTAGTTGCTCCTTGACACAGAGTTTTGGAGGACTGACAATCTTTTTGTATGTTTTGCGATTTTCAGATTTTGAGGACGGGTGAGGTGAAGTACAACTAGGATGAAGAGCTCGACCTGGGGTGCTATGATTCTCTGGAGTATTTTGAGTATTTATGGATGGTCTGTGTGATGACCTCTCTGCACGTTCACTCCTCTCCCTGTGCTTGTGTCTGGTTGGGCTGGGTGTTGTCTGGCCTTGATTATCTGGGGTCTGAGTCATTTTGACCTGTCCTGAAGAGTTGAAAGTAACAATGGAAGTAAACATTTCCTTTTCAGTGATCTGGGTTTTCAAGCCTAATTTTCTTTCCTTCTTTCCTGTTTTATCCCTTTTCTTTTTTCTCTCGCCTAACCTCTTTTCCTCTTTTTTCTTCCTCCTTTTTCTTTCTTCACCCTTTCTATTTGTCTTTTGGACTTCACCTTTTCTCTCCTTTTTCACCAGCTTCTCTTTTTGTTTGCACTCAGGTTTTTTGTGTTCTTCTGACTCCTTCTCAGGCTTGTTTGCTCTGGATCTGCTGTGGGGGGACTGTCGTGAGCAGAGAGGCTGTGAGGTCTTTCTGTATTTGATGTCTGAAAACCTTGATTTCGGACAGGCATGAGATGTAAGATACGTGCTAGATGTCAGGCTAGATCTCGGGGTGTGATGGGGACTTCCCTGGAGTTTCGGCTGCCCACTGAGGCCAGGACTACACTGATGAATGTTTGATGGATCTTTTCTGCCACTGGCTGCTGTGTATGGAGAGGGACTGGAGGGAGCACGTGGACTGCTGGCAGTAGAACCTCCATCTTTAGGACCACAGAGGATAGATGAATATGGAGGAGAGTCTGCACCAGAAGACCTGGAAATGACTGAATCCCTTGAATTGCCCCTTGGATGAATACGCTGAGGTTCCTGCAGAGTTAACATTATATCAATCAATCAGTCAAACTTTATTCATATAGCATCTGTCAAATAAATTCAATTCAATGTGCTTTACCAGCAATTGACAAATTGCTTAGGATGTTAAACTAATCTAGATCTCGATCTAGGTCTGGTAAAATGGCACAAGAACAGATTTGAAAAGGAGTTTTCCCTTTATAATTTCCATGCTTTTTTAATGGTTTATTTCTTACTGTGCTTTGTTTGTAATGATGGCTCCAGGAGTCCTTTTCCTCTAGAGGGTGAAGCGGGGAGTTGTGCTGTGGGGCTCTGGGGTGGCCAGTGTGCCGTTGATAGTGGTAATGATGGTTTTGGTGGCTGTAAGGCACACGGGTGTGGTCTGCTGGTGAAGACACGATTTTGCGGTCATCCTTCCCTCTGTTTCCATGATGTGGTCTGCTGCCACAATTATGGTTTTGAACTGTTGGGTTACTGTTACAGAAGCCATGTCCTCCAGCTCGTGGTTTAGAGGTTTCCTGCAAATTTTAAAACCAATAAAGGAATTTAACATGTTTATATTCAGTTTACATTTTTTGTAATCATTTACTGAGCTAACCTGTTGCTGTGTTGTTGAGGTCCTGTGGGCAGAGTGGTGGCAAGAACCTGCCTTGTCATGAAGAGGCTTCCAGTCATCTTGGTTGGAGCGGTGGTGGCGAGGTGGTGATGGAGCATGGGCAGGTAAAAGTAAATGCCTTGATCCAGGATGGGATGGCTAAAGAGAGAAACACAGATATCGTGTAAGACTACAGTGGATAGGATTGTACCAATGGGTGGTGCTATTGCACAGAAATAAAAGAGATGAGAGTTTGTTGTATTAGGTCATCCAACTCTACCTGATCAGGGGTAGAGTCCCTTCTCCTCTTGGCTGGACACTCTTCCCTCGGGGATAAAGGGTGCTGTGGGAGTGGACTGTGCTGGTGGAGTTGGTCTCGCCGCTGGTGGAGCGCAGGTCGTTTCCAGAATCCTGGTCTGTTGTTCATCATTCCGCCTGCGAAGCTCCTGCGGCAGTCTGAGGGGGCCCATCTCTCTGGTGTGGACTGGAGTTCTCTGTTGTTGCGATGCAGGCGAGGACCACCATGCTATAGTCATATAAAAAAGAGAAAAAGGATGGCTCTAATAAAAAACAAAACAAATGATGATACAAACTCAGCTGAAATAATAACATGAACTCCTGAACATGATATTGTTCCACAACCCCCATCCGCAGGTCTCACCAGAGAGTTGCTGACATTGTTGTCCCAGTTTGTGTAGCGCTCTCCCGGTCCTGTTAGATAACTGTTGTTGTTGCCAGCTCGGTTGTGGAATGAGCGTGTGGAGTTGTGATGCCAGCTCTGGGCCTCAAACGGCTGCTCTTTACCATCCCAAATACGTAAAGGCTGTCTGTGCCCCTTAGAAATACTCTTGTCCTGGACATGGTTGACGGTTCTCTCCCCCCTAAGCAAAAGAACAACTGAACTGAGAAACAAGCATCGAGGTACAGAATGGATTCAAATGGGACTTTATACTGTACACAAAGTGAGAGCTCATATCTAGGTAGCCTCAACCGCTCTTCAGTTCTGTTGCTTACAAGTACAAGTTACTTGATGGTACAAGTAACATCACCTTCCCAAGTTTTTTAAAAAGCCCTATTCTCTCCGTCTGAGTGGTTTTAGCATTCAGGTACATATAACTGAATGAATGATGTTTACACTGTTTTACTCACCTATTATAAAGACGACTTGATTGTGGGTGATGTGATTGATTGCGCCCTTCTTGGCATCTGTAGTGAAGAAATTGCAATTATTCATGGAAAGAAAAAAAAATACAGTAAACCTATAGTGTCTCACAGATAATGAACAGTTCATGACAGAATTCAAACAATCTGGAGGATCTGACTTGTGATGATAGCAGCAAGAAGTCAGGTTTAAGCCACACTTTCTTGTCTTCCACACTGTGCCTGACTGACATAACCAGCGATGAGTTTCTGTTTGCTGTGCATGGATGCTCTTTCTTTAAAAGACTTTATCCAGTACCTTGCTGATAGTTACTTTACTAATACTCAAACTTGACTTATGATGAACAATGACAGATATGGGTCTCTGTAATATAAAGAGTATAGTCTAGACATGCTCTGTGTGAAAAGTGCCCTAAGATTCTGTTGCGATTTGGCACTATATAGATAAAACTCAGTTGAATTATGGTGAGGAGCGAATCATTCACTTTTGTATCAATAAACTGCTTTAGAATTTACTGTTTGAGAGAGTAGTAACAGCTGTGAGTCACAACTGTTACTACAGCTGAAAGCCAACCACCCAGTTAAAGTTACAATCATATTCATCAGAGCCACCTTCACCTCCTTCAGCTGAGGCTTCTTTCAGCAGCAGATAAAGACATTATGGTTTCATTCACCAAAGTCCTTTTTGTTTACACTGTAGGCAAATTCATGCTCTCAGCTGCAGCTGAAGAGCTTTTCATAAAAATACTCATCACAGTTTCAGTTAATCAGTCAGTCCATTAAAGTGGTGCTTATCTTGAATCAGTCCAGACAACAAATGCTGGTGCTAGAGTGACCCATGTTGGGAAAGTTCAACCTCCAGTTGGATCTCATTTTCAGGAATGCTTGAACCATTTTTATCCAGTTCTGGGTGTTAAAAGAATGCTACCATGTCTGTCTGTTTTCTTAACTGTTACAGCAAACAATGTGATGGAGGTGACTGAAGTCTTACTGAATGACTTGGCGACCTATGATATGTGTGCCCCTGCAAATGGACTACTGTCTTTACAGAAACAAAACGTGACACTGTAGAAACACTGTGTGATGTGTTGTGATGGCGCTGCTGACCTTTGTGTGTTGTTCCAGGGCCGACTGTTTACAGGAGCCCATTGTCCTCTGTTAGGTCCTCCAGCCGGGTAGGAGTCCCATGTATTACGGCCAGAGTAGAGCTCTGCTGGGTGATACATGCAGCCTGAAACAGAGATGGTGTTAAACGTGTAAGATTTTGAATAAATAAATAAATATATCTCATGTATTGCAATATGGAAGTGCTGCCACTTTCAAACAAGCAGATCTTAGCATATTACTATTCTGGTGCTACTGTATGTGATGACAAAGCCGACCTTAAGTCATTGTCCAATAGTTTTAATATGTGAATGAATACAATATATGAGAAAATAAAGGCAAGCTTTAGTTCCTTGATGCAAACAACTGTCATACTCTGCTGATTTATTACTTGATGAAGGCCTACAGGAAGAGGCCTGCAATCATGTAAAGTAACACTATTATCTAACCATGGGCATATTAAGGATATAATGACATTGTGGTACAAAGCAATGTTAATGTGCATTTCTGCATCTTTCTACCATCTGTGATATTTGCAATAAGCTGATTACTTACGCTGAGCTTTGTTTTCATGCATAACATAGTTGACAGTAATTTACACATTCACATAGCTGTCTCAAATAAACACTGGTGCTTTTATAGTACTAGTGTGACGCTAAATACATAAAAGTACTTCAGGGGTGTATATAGTGCATGTTTGCATTTAAATAAACCACCGACACACACACACACACACACACACACACACACACACACACACACACACAAACATACAGAGATAGAAACAAATGTGGTTACCAGTCTTGGGTATGTGTTTGAGAGGCCCTCCACTTCACACCTGCAAGCTAAAAAAAAACAACCTGTGGGCAAGATAAACTGTTGAGTGAAACATTCTGTACACTACTACAAAGAAACATGTATTTTTATAACGTATCTACACAATAATAGCCTTTTTGTTCTGGCTTAATAACAAATAAGCTTTTTATCCTTGTGGTTTTGTGAGTTACGCTGACAGCAAAGTGGCCTTTTGTGTATCTCTAGTAGATTTTATTTCCTCATGTATTTTCTGCTGCACAGTATCTGTTCAGCGGTCATATCATCAGTCAGCCAGAGCTGCTTTGTGCATTCAGCCTCTCTCTAATCATGACAACCCAGCAGTCACCACAGCCAGTGGCCATCCAAGGATAGAAAAAAGAAAAGCATGGCACTAAGATGAAGGACTATGGCAACCTCACTTTAAGGAGAAAGAGAAAGAAAAGAAGAAAAAAAACACAGGGTGGGCTGCTGTAATGTTTTTCTCACCCTTTACACCATGAGTCTAATTAAAAGACAGAAATTGTGGTTAATATGTCATCAACAGCATCTTCTATAGGGGTTCATTCTGGTCATCCAATCTCACCACTCATTATCAGCAACATCTTTACTTCATTTGTTTTAAGTAGAGCAACTTCCACAGCCACAGTGAGCGCTATAGCTGCCAGCTGCACCACTACACCAGGTCAGGTGTTCATCTGGTTTTAAGTGTCTCTGGCAGAAATGTTCAAAGTTGTTCACTTATTGTCTGGTCACAACCTTTAATCTTTAGTATCCTCTGCCTTTTTTCATTTTTATTGATCTTTTACTATTAAAACAGCATTGTTTAATAGTGACTTTTACCAGGGACAGACACGACTTCTTACTGTTTTTAGTGTAGCTGCCAAACACTTCAGCGCTGAGTTTATTTGTATAAGTAACTTTGAAAAGCTAACATTTTCAGACTGAAGAGAGAACAATACTGTACTGGTGAAACATTGCACCTCTATATGCATTCATTTCCTCGCAGCTCTTCATAAATACTACGAAAAACTACTGTGCAACATGTTACCACTTCCCCAGTGGTATTTTTTTCTTCTTCTGTTTGTTCCATACAGGTTTGTTTGTGGTGAGACTGTTGCAGCTGTGCTATAATAACCTTACTGTGAGTGCTGAATGAGCTAAGTGAGCAACCTCTTTGAGAGTCCGTTTCCAGAGCAACTGAAAGCCAGACACTTCTTTCTGCTGTGGCTTTAGGCTCTTTAGAGAATTGCATTTCAATTTATTTTTAGAGTAGAAAGAGGACACAAAAGACCTTTATGTGAGTACTGTTTTATACTGATAATATAGGCTAAAGTAAGAGTCTTTTTCGGCTTTTCTCCGAACTACAGCTATCAGTAAAATCAAGTTGTAAAAAAGGCAACATGTCAAACTTAAACCAACAGGGAGATTTTTGAAAGAGTAGCTTTCTGAGTTTCAATGATTCTCTGCTCAAATTAAAAAGACTTCTTGCTTGTATGACTTATTTGTCCCAAATGGCAACTTTCAAGTCAAATCTTCAATTCTGAATTCTGATAAACAAGTATACCATGCTTAATTCCTGCCAGCTACTTATACACCATATTTCACTCTTTGTGTGTTGCCGCATTTTTCAGCAGTTTCCTTTTTCTTTGACAGCTTTATCACACTTTTAACCCTGTGCTTTCAAACACTTGTACAACATTACATAAACAGCAGATAGACCATCAGTTTTAGACCCTCTCTGTTGCCCAGTGGAACATACACTTTTGTTACAGAGTTTTAGAGAGAGCCGTCAGTCAACAGCAGCTCTGACTTGACTCAACACAACAATGGCTCTGTGCTTCCAATATTAAACCCATCTGTGCAGGGTTAATGCGACACATCTGGAATTCAGCTCCAAGGCCAAATGATGTCATGTGCAAAAGGGGTTAAGCTCCTGTTGGGTAAACTCTTTGCTTCACAGTAAGTCATGAATGTGGGACTCAAAAGCATGCATTATGCTAAACCTGCTCACCTCGCCTCCTTGCCAAAATGAGGGCTTTAAAATGTTGTTTCCTGATTTGTTTAATGACAAATCTATGCACAAATGGTGGTTTGCAAATAAAACAGTGATTATGTTGGTGGGTGATGACTTTGACACCTACTACAGGAAAAACCAACCGAATGCAGCCCTCATTCTGCTCTCAAAGCCTCCCTCCCTCTCTCCCTCCCTCTTGTCACCAAGGAAACCCTGGTCATCTCTCTGTCACCACAGGAGGACAGCCATGCACCCATTCATGTCTCTGCCTAACCCCCAATTTGTCTGTCTAACCTTTCACAATTTCACCACTCTAACACTGTTGTAGTTTGTAAAATGGAGACAATTATTTGCAACATAACAGCAGCGTGTGTATCCTTATAAGCAGTCTTACCTTGCAATGAGAGATGAGAGAAAAGGAGGAGTTAGACTCTCTGGTCCAAATTCGATGATGCTGTCAGTCGGGAATATCAAGACAGCAGACCTGTACAGTCTCTGTTTCCTTTAAATAGACATGCTCTGCTATCTGGCAAACACACAAAGACACACATAGTAGAGAGAGTGAGGAAATACCACAGTCAGTTGGTGCACAGATGTACAAGACAGGAAGGTTTTATTGTCTCAAATCGAGGACAGAATCTCTCCTTCATCCCTCAGGTATTCCTGCCATTCTATTCCTTTTCTATTCTTGTCTTCCATTTTCTGCAAAAACATGCCTTCACAAACATTTGCACTGTTGCAATTCTAAGCCTCTCTCTAGACAAAGAAAATGAAAGTGATGTGAGAGAGAGATGGATGGGTAACCTCTGACAGTCTGTTTTCCTGTCTTTCCCCTTCTTGGCCCTGCTCCATAGCCTTTGCTATCTTCACTACTTGTTTCAACAAGGCTCCTTTTTCTTTCTTGATACCTAATATCCCAACCTCTTCCTTTCTCTCTCAGGCTATGTGTATGCCTCTGCCTATGCCTCACCCTCCCTTTTCTCTGCACGCTGTGTCCTTGTATCCCTGGCAACCGATGATATCATTTAGTCCAGAGCTGGGAGCAAGGCCTCAAGCAAAGAGGGGAGTGTTTGCATGTGTGTGTGTGTGTGTGTGTGTGTATGTGTGTGTGTGTGTGTGTGTGTGTATGTGTGTGAGATTTGACAGATAGACAGAGAGGCAGAGGGGTGGAGGGTGGGGGGTAGAGAGAGGGTTTAATGTATACTTCCACATTTCTATCTGTTTTTCTCTGTTAGCTCTTCTCTAAAGACTATTATGTATACAGCAGCTCTGTCATTTGAAACATTTTTTTGAAAAAACTGAGCATTGAGAAGCTGCCTCAGTTCTGCACACACACTCCAATTTGTGCTCTCACATATCCAGAACAACAGTCTGTCACATCCTTACACATCTCACACTATGTGGAACTGCTTGTTAGCTGCAGCGAACCACTGCAGATGTGCATCTCTTGTTCAGACTTTGCGAGTGCATGTGTGTGTGTTAGTGTATGTAGGAAGGATACCGATCCTATACCATAAAAGGAAGGATGGGCTCCACTAGACTGGGCTTGTCTCTGGTGGCTTCCAGGCAGCTAACACTTGGAGAAGAGATGTGAAGAGAACAGATGGAGGGAAAGAGAGAAAGCGACAGTGTTCAAACAGACAGTGGACTGGACAGACAAGCCACCCTCTGAATGCATGGCACATACGTGATTTTATTGGACAGAAATAGCGTCACAGAGAAAGAACGTACAGTATGAGCTGAATATCAATCACATTTTCTAAAAATAACATCCCCACAGCCCTGCTTTCCTCACTGCTCTATCCCCTTCTCCCTTTCTATAATAGCAGCTTCTCCCGGTGTATGCTCCATAAAGCACAGCCCTCAGAGGGGTACTGGAATGTACCAAGGCAAGGTCAAGAGCAAGAAAGAGGGGTGTCTTTTGCTAACAATGCAAAAAAAAAAGAAAAAAAAGTACAGTATTTTGTGAACAAAGACAATGAAGCCGGTTAACAAGTTCAAAGATGGTGCTGGATGCATATGCATGTGTGTGTGTGTGTGTACCAGAAAGCTGGCTTGTGTGTGGGCAGTGGTAACCTAGGGTGCTTACCTTAGCTGGCAATCATATCAGCTAAAAGCATACACTGGGGATGTGTGGCAGTAACCCCAGATGTGCTTTGTTTATCATATTTCAAACAACTCAAAAATGTGTGTGTGAGTCAAACATCTCAGTCAGTTATTTAAAAAACACAACAAAGCCAAAACGGTCCGTGCGTAAGATAACTAACAACGTAACAAACTGAATGGAACTTTCAGTGGAAATAGGTAATGTACTATATGTGACACACTTTGGTCTAAATAAAGGTTAGTCATAGCGTCTTACTACTAAATACACACACACACACACATACACACACTCTGATATTCAACAGTTAAGCGTTCCAGCCGAGTCCACACATGTAACCACAACACCAGTGTAACCGCAACAGTCTCCCCTTCACTACATTCATCACTTCTCATCTCTGCTCTTGAACTGTGTCTGCACGTGAGCAATGCATGCGTGTGCGTGTGTGTGCGTGTGCTTCATGCATGAATGTGCAGCACAGTGTGCAGACACACACTGCAGTATGTTCAACCAAGAGAGATCATTCAAGCAATGACACATAGAAAATGTTTGAAAAATCCACAAATGAAGTCAAACACAGAACAGCAAAAGAGGCATACACACACATATACACAAACACACACACACACTTCTTCCACACTGTACAATGCATGCAGTATATTTCCATTCAGCCAAAAGCAAATAGCATGTCAAGTGGCTTGTCTGCAGTCATCTTTTACCTCTTTTTTTTGTCTTTGTTCTCTTTGGTCCACACGCCCCACTGCTCCCCTTCTCCTCCCTTTCACTCCTCGCCACCTTGTCTCACCCGATCCTCTCCTCTGTCTCCTTTCTTCCCCTCTCCTCCTCTTCCTGTTTCCACTCCACTCTCTGATGCTCCGGCTCTCACAGCAGACCGACGGGGTGGGCCCACGAGCTGTCAATCACAGGGAATGAGCCAATGAGAGGAGAGAATCCCTTATCTATCACATTTTGCAGTGAACAGGCAGGAGGTAGGAGGAGGAGGGGGAAAAACAGCAGACAGAGGCATGGAGGGGGGCTCTTTTATTTCTCTCCTCCTCTGTGTGTGTCTGTGTGTGTGTGTGTCTGTGTGTGTGTGTGTGTGTAAACAGTATGTGTGTGCACGTGAGCGTAGGAACAGAGAGTTGGAACATGGCCAGTACAGTAGAGGAGATATTTTAAATCTCTCCACAGCTGTAAAAGAGTATTCTCAAGCAGATGCAGACATGTTTTCTACCAATATAACTGCAAGTAGGTGATACTCATTTTGCATTTTAGCTTGAATGTGATAATCGTTAATCACACAAAAAAAGACATACATCATTTTCTCTCTCTCCTGTCTTCTTTTTAGCACATTTTCTTTAAAAAATCCCTCCAAAATAGAACATTTAATGACCTAATTAAAGAAGAAAAAGGTCATGAGATAAACGAGATGTAGGCTGCCGAGCTAATAACTTCTTTGTAGGTTTTCTGCAGGTGTTTTGTGGAGCTTGGTGGGACTGAATATCCAGGTATGTTTCTGGATGAATGTGAATGTGAGGGAGAGTGAAATGGTGACAGACGGGCTGAGAGTGTTGGCTGAGCTCAAATGTCAAGTGACAGGAAAACCAGGGGAGGTGGGGCTACAGCTCCTGGTTCATGAGGGAGGGTCTAGTCTTTGTGGCTCACAATACAAAACCACCACTCACCCCTCTGCTCATTTCACCCATCACCGACCAATAAAAAGAGGGCCGAGCTGAGCATGCAGTGAGAGGTAGAGACAGAGGGAGAGCTGATGATGAGGAGCCAGACGAGGAGAAGTGCAAGAGTGAAATGGTGGAAGCAGACTGCTGACAGCTTTTTGCCTCTCAAGTGCCATAGCAACAGCCCCTGATCAGCCCAAACTCCTATTGGTCACTGCTCAACCCCATGTGGGTATTTGGACCAATCAGCAGGCTTTGGTGCAGAACTAAGTGGGGACAGCTTCACAGGCCAGAATATACGCTAAATTATGCCCCCTGGTGGCTCAGTGGAGGCATAGGTTGGTCTACTGTAGTTTGTACATACATGGTGGTCTGTTATCTGTTCTGTCTTTCCAGGTTCATACCAAAAAAAAAAAACACACAAAAAGCTGTCATACTTGGATCTGATAAAGTAATGATTTAAATTTTTCACAATATTGCCCATTAAATTCAGAAGTAATTACAAAATTATACAAATAAGGATTTTAGGAAAAGTTATGTTCTTAAATGTCACAAAAATGCACAATAAAAAAAAGTTTTTAACAAATGTTTTAAGATTGCTCAGTGTGTCTGTCACTGTAAATACATCTTTCATAAAGCAGTCAGTGATAGTTTGGATTGATGCTTAACACACAGCTGTTTCTTTTAATCAAAATTGGTAAGATTGGTAAATATGAGAACACATGTTGGTAGTGTTATTGACTGTGCTGTTGGATTTTAGAAAAAGTTTTGTTTGTGTGCATCTCATTATGGAGAAGGAAATGGGAACAAGCAACAAACAAACCTGCATTGCCTCCATGTGGACGTTATATATTACTGCAGGATGATAGATTGGATTTTAACATTTTTTAACATGCAGAAGATGAAGTAGATGAACAATACGTTTTTTTTCCTTTCCGGTTAGTTTCAGGGTAAGAGACTTAACCTTATGCTAAAAATACATTATTTATTACATGAAACTGTCATGCTGTATTTATTATATATTTTATGATAACTGCATATGGCTCCCAGTAAAGTAATTGATCATAAATTATCATATTTGTTATTAAATTGTTTAACAGACTAGAATGTTCATACCTGTCTGAGGGGTTTATTCCTGGTCAGCTAGACTGTCTCTCATCTGATTTTTGGCTCCATTTTCAAAACAGTCTAAGAAACACAGAACTGTAGATACATTTGTTATTAACAAACAAATAAACAGACAGATAGATAGAGAGGCAGACATGTTGAGAGATGAAAATGTCAACACAGTTTTTCACATATGATTTTTTACCATATCATTTTTGGCTCAGGCCATGTCAGTGACAGCGAGTTGAATTATTTACCATGTATTTCTACAAGTAATACTTTCATGTGATCTATTTACATTACGTCCAGTATATAAGGGATGGTTTAGTCACATATTAGAAAATCAAAAAAGATAAAACCGCAAAGAGTTGGCCCCAATGACTCACACTGATAAAAGGCTTATTTGAAGACAACATGGACAGTCATAACCAGCATCTCTTGCAGGTGTACAGTCAGTACATTTTCCACTAAAGACCTGATAATATCAAACACAGCGGTGGTAAAATGCCTTCCTTTTACAGAAATGGGAAGAGCAGAGGGCAGCTGAGCCGACTCACTACTTGGTTTTGAATTTAGCATCATTTTAATTGGTAAAAATGCTGACAGCTGAAAAATGTCTGTTTAAATAACTGCATCATCAGCCCCAGCTACATAAGTTATGATTGTCATAACTCAAGATTAGATCAGAGGCAAAGCTGGTCTCTAGATGAATAACAACACTCAGTCACTCCAATTGACTTATTAGGGCAGTGAAGGATTGTTGCTCTGGCTAATCTGACAAACAGTTTCTATTTGCATAGAGAGACTGGAGCAGAGGGTAGTACAGGACAGCTACTGTACTGCAACTGATATGCAGTACATTTTATTCCCTTTACATTTCACTTTCATTATAATCCAAAGCATGTGTGGTGAGATGAAATACACTTCGTTTTTCGTGGTCGTTGTGTGTGGGATCAATCAGTCGGCCACCCTGCATGTTTTTGCCAAATCATACTTGCAGAATCTAGAGAACATGCAGCAGTGTCCCCTGCAATATTGGAGAGAGCCAAAGTCATCAAATAGTTGTAATAAATGTGTTCGATATAAATAATTTGCATAATGTGTCAAAGCTGTTATGAAGAACAAAAAAAAAACTAGAAGAGAGTTTCAGTTGGATTCATTCGTCTGTATACAGTGGGCTGCCAAATTAGGTCAAGCACCCATTTTTGGCAGAACAGTGAACCATTTGCCATGAAATACTTCTAGTTCATGGCAAATGATGTTTCTTAAATTGCTATATAGGGCACTGGCTTATTTTCTTATTTTGCTTCATATTTTGCAGGAGGCACAGGAGACATCTTACAGTATGCACACACCTTAACTCGAAAATGTCTCGTGCATGTACACACTCTTTGTTTCATGCTTTATCTCTTTTCTGCCCATTGGCTTATCCACCATTCACACACTTTTATAGTGTACTATTATAGTAGCTCTCAGCCACACTGGTCACTATGGGCCTTTTGTTCTTCACTGAGACAGATTAGACAGTTTTGCATTTTACCATTACATTGATAGCACGTTTCTGAATGTCCTGTGTTTCATCACCAATTCAGCAGAATTCGGGCCTCTGTGAGAGTGAATTCCAATTATTACCATATCTCCCTGACCAGCAGGAAACTATTATGCTTATGTCAGAGGAGGAAAAGGATGTTGCAAGGTCAAAATGTTTTTGCAAGGGCAAGTAATTTTTGGCAGGTGGTTTATAATCAGCACAAGAAAAGCTTCTACAGGGGTTGGGTTTTAGATTCTATGTCAAATGTGGGCTAAATAAGTGAGAGTGTAAGTCAAGGTGGTGAGTTGCTTTATAAAAGTTGTGTCGCCTAAGATTTTTTTGTGGCACTGTGGTGAATATGTAGACATAATAGATGGATCATTTGATTGCTCCATCAATATAACGACTTCTATCCAAAAGGTCAAACCATAACTTCACTATGAACTCACGAAGACAAACCTGCCAAGGTATTTTCAAATGGTCAATGAAATGATGCACTTTAATCTCAACAGATCCATTTGGTACAGGAGCTCTGTCTCTAAAAGAAAGAGCAATACAACTTAAAAAAAACATCAAATGTAGGATATTTATACAGTACAGCACTCTCACTCCATACAAATTCAAAGTTTCAGGTAGAGTAATGATGTGTCCTGCTGCACAACCACGCCCACATTACTGTGGAGGCCTGCTTGGTTTGCATATCTACTCTGTGACATTTAAATCATAACTTCAAACATTCTGTCCCATTGCTTTACAGAGGTCAGTCAGCAGGAGACTTAGGAGAGACGTTTTGACCGTGAAAATGTTAACACCTTTAGTTTTTTTAGTTTTGGCAATCTGCTGTTTTTTGCCTCAGACATCTGCAACAGTTGTTCAGGATTTTAACCATGTAGAAAGGTGCAAGGACTCCCTATATATGGGGACACCCCCACGTGGGATCATCGACATCAAGCTGAAGAAGATCTGCCAACGTTACGCAGACAAGCCTCGCTATGTCACCCTGTACGACCCCCACAAGCGGATCCCAGTTTACTCAGCATATACCTTCAAGAAAACAGAGGGAGACAGACGTGTGGACTACCCCTGGATGTATGAGCCACAGGTCAGAGACTCATCTTTGAATAATCATTCAAGTTGTTTTTCAACTATGGCAAAAACTTTATTCATAAAGGGGTTTTCATTCATTAGTTCTATAAATTTTGCCCATTGTTAAACCAGATAGTAAACCAGACCAGTAGAAGTAAGCAATCTCTTTTTAAGAAGACTTGGCAGCAGCTGAATTAAGCGATAGGTCTACTGTAGAATAATGGGGGGAAAGGGAGAAACAAATAAGTCTCATAGACCACACTGGCTTTGTATTATTTCCCAGTAGATCAAAAGCTTATTGTAAATGCTCTCCTTTATCTCCTCAGCTTGCAGAAATCGATGGAAATGGAAACATGCTACCCTTCCCCACTGGTTACCTGCACATGAAGTTTGAGGATAGTCAGGCAGTTCTGGATGACTACTCTGATGTGGTTCTCTATGAAAGAGGTCACCTGAACCCAGATCAGCACCAGTCTACACCACACGACCGTGCTGCCACTTACACCCTAACCAACGTGGTGCCAGAGATACGGGAGTTCAACATCGGGCCTTGGCGAGAATACGAAGAGCGGATCCGGGTTCGCCTCAACAACTATTGCCGTGGCACTGCATTCATCGTCACAGGGGTGACCACCAGAGGTAACATGATCCGTCGCAACAACCAGGACCGTGTCGCCATCCCTGAAGATGTGTGGTCTGCCTACTGCTGCACCGACTATGACCGTAACGCACCCCATGATGTCCGCATCCGCTTCCCATCACATGCAGCCTTGGCCAAAAACGCCAGGGAGGGCAACAGTGTTCATGAGATGACGGTCCAGGAGCTTGAGATCTTTCTGAAAAGTAATATGGATGTTGACCAGAATCTGCAGATCTTCTATGACAACTGCATCTCTCCTTCACCTCTTCCTCTTTACCTCCAACACACCATCTGAGAGGTCTCTCTGCTTTATTCCCTATGTGTGCACATGGGTTTTCATTTACTTTCAAGTTAACATGAATAATGGTAAATGCTTTTTTGCTAAGAGTTGTGAAGAAAATCTGATATTGTCCAAATTCTCCATAGTTCGAATTTAAGATTTACCTGCTATTACACTTTAACAAAAGCAACAGGATTTATTGTGCTCTTAAAAAGCTGTTGATAATTCTACAGAAATTGAGTTGTTCTTTCTTGATAAATTTAACATTTTACAATATTAAAAACTGAAAATTATTTTTACAACAGTGCTACTTTGTTTGGGAGAGGCATTAAAACACTGATGTGTGGGAAATTAAAAGTGCTATCAATAAAATATTTGAATTAACTGGCCTACATTGTGTTTGTGTTACTTTCCATTTATACAGTAGGCTCCATATTATAGTAATTTGTTTATGTAAAGCTGTAGTATGCTTGGAAGCAACTTCCTTTCTTAGAATTCTTGAAGAGATGATGTGAATTTGAATGTTTGGTCAGCTGCAAAAATGGATTTGACTTTTATGGCCGTCAGACAGTGTCTTTAATCACTTGGTTAATCTTTGAGTCATAAAAGTCCTTTGACTATAGTAAAACATTTAATGGATAGTCACACATATTTGTTAAGTACTTTGTAGTAGAAAACCAACCTTACAAACTTACCATTTAAATTGTATTATTCAAACAACTGTGAGAATGATATTGTTGATTTGTGTTTCCCATCAAAAATATTTAGTGATTTTAAATGTTGAAATATTACAAAATGTGAATATATCACAGTCATAAATTACTTGTGTTTGTCAGTCTTTCACTCTCTCTTTTTACTGTGAATGAAATGGTCAGTTTTTTTTAAAGATATCGTTATTTTTCAGTAAATGCTGTTCTATCTGCAATGTTTTTCTACAGAGGAAGATGCTTTCTGAGCAGTTAGAGCATTTTCAGCCATCATTGCAAAATGACAGGGAGGGCATCAAGTCTGAGTTGTTTTTTATTTTATTATTTTAATAGTGGATGGTTTATTTAGGTTAGAAGTAGTCAGTCAGTTATCACAGTGTGATTTCCTGAAGCAGCAGTGTGCGTTTTCCTGTAGATTACAGTTACACACTGCCATCTAGTGAGGGAAGAGAAGTATTTTCTGTGATGACTGCTTACAGGGAAACCAACAGAGGATTCTTGTCTACAGAGTTAATGGGGTTGAGTGCAAAGAAATATGCTGACATTAAAGTGTTGATTAGTCATCTAAACAATAGTGCATCTGAAACACACCTATTTACAATGAATTTACTGAAGTTATGACAAAGATGGTGATGATGATGATGATGATGATGATGATGATATGAAGTGCAACCACAAATTAAGAGTTATTAGACCCACTGGGGATTAAATTAAGTTCTTATTGCAGCAATATTTCAAGACAGTTATTCTAAAGCAAAAATGATTTGGTATTCAAGATATGAAAAACTATTTTTAGGGATTTCTTGTATATTAATCAAAAATTCCTTTCAACACTGCTTGCAAAACAGCCACAGGCAGGTTTTGTTTATTGAAATGATTCACCTTTATTGTTCAGCCAAGGTAATTATCTGTAGTCTACCTGTGATATTTATAATAGCAAAGGGGTAGTTGATTAAAGTGCGGAATATGACTTTGGAGAGGTGAAAAGAAGTACAATGTTGCCTAAAAGTGCTTATTCACCTGTGACAATACAGAAATAAATGTATCTTATATGGCTTAAGTGAATGGAAAGCCATGCATTTGCAGAAATGCTTTATCCAACGGGAGGAGTGCATCAGTTTATTCCTGTGTATTTGCTGTAATATTGATTAATTGTGTACAACAGCTGAATAAACACAGATCAGAGGACAGTCAACCCCCCATGAAACTGCTCCTGCCAAGTTGTTTTGTGCTTTGAAATGAAAATCCTTTAGCTAACTTAAAGGAATGAAAGCCATAGCTCAGTTTGTGTGGCTTTGAAGAAAACATGGGGATGTGAAAATTGGGAGGTCCTTTTTGTAATGAATGTTAGCTGTAAAAAAACAACAACCAAACTGAAACCACAACAAAAAGACTGTACTGTATGTACTCAAAGCCTTGCTGGAAGATACTGAACAACAAACCGCTACTGACAGGATTCACATCAGTGGTCATGATTATGTTATAAGTAACTACAACTAATAACATATAGTTAGAAAAATAACTGTCAGTAGTCTTACTGTGGATGTCTTGTTCTTGGTGTAAGCTGTTCTCTCTGAGCAGTCCTGTCAGTTGTTTCTTTCTTGATAAATGAAAAAACAACCATGACAATTTACTTAAATCTTAAAACACATTAATATTGCTGATGAATTAAATGCCTCTAAAGTTTTAGACCCATTGAGTCTAAAACTTTAACCTCTTTAAGCTCACAAAATACATGAATGAATAAATAAATAAAATTATATGATAAAAAAAAATATTAATAAATAAAATAAAAAATAAAGTTATAAGTGTCACATTTCATATGATATGTTCTCAACCCTGTTAACAAAACATGGTTAAAAAAAAATTCTAATAGCCCAACACAAACATGAGTATCTATATAGGTTAGCAAACACACAAATATGGTATCTAAATTAGCTTACACTTAAAGACCAAGTTTTTAGTTTAGTTTTGGGTTGATGGTGGAGACCAAACCACAGCTACAATGTAACTCAAAGTACATATCTGATTTACATTTAGCAGGTGGCCAAAACAGACTCAAAATTAAAGCTACTTTAGCTCCTGCTGGTTGTGTAAATATGCTATCAGCTGAATTGTTGTGGAGCTCGTCTTCCCCCTAGTGGACAAAACATGTAACACACCTTGAAATTTCACCTACGTCTGACAATGTGACAAAAATAATTTCATGAAAGCATTTGTTTAAGAATGTCTTTTAATGTTTTCCAGTTCAGATACACAACATACAGTGTGTAATAGCCTCTATTTGAAATAGAAATATTAACTTTAATTCTTTCAACCCCTTCTGGTCATTATGCTCTCTCACAGTATCTTGAGCTTCAAGCAGGTTACTGAATCCGACTAAATAAAACAGACGAACAGGTGCAAGCCTTCACTTTACCAGTCCAGCAATAAATGTTGCAGCCTAATAAGAAGATATTTGGATCCTTGTAATCCTTTTTCTCTTTTGTCTTTTTTTCCTTACCTTAAGCCAACATAAAAACTGTAGTGTAAACATGTAAACTTGGTGAGTGTGCTTCCATTATCTGTTGGCTGTCCCAACCCTTGTTTCCAAAAAAATACTGTCTTTGTAATGCTGCTTTTGGAAGCGTGGGCAACTCAAACTCACGTCAAACAGATGGGTCAATAATCCCATAAACATTGTGCAGACAAAATTGCAAAAGGTAGCGAAACAACCACCATGATTAGAGTCTGAAATAAGACCAAAAAGAGTACAAAGGACTTCACAACCTTCCAATTACAGGTTATACTGTATGACAATGCTCAAGACAATGTGAGACACTAACAATTAAATCCAACAGCGTCACAAGTAAAATTCCTTGATTTGTAGTTTGTTCTGAGCACATTTTTCACATCCGATCTGTCTCTTGTTTTTCTGCCTCATTTCTCCAAGCATCCCTATTTCCCCTTCCTTCATCTGTTCACTGCAGCTGTTCTTTGGCTTTTTAACCAATTAAAGGAGTCATTTTACTCAAAAGCTGCCTTCATGATTGATGGGATAGTGCCAGGTGTGTACGTTATGCTTTAGACAGCCATATATTCTGTAAGAGCATTTTTATCACCATATTATCAAGGCTAACCTGAGCCATACCCGTTCCTTTTTTTCCATAACCTATTGGAATTCAACCTTGAGACCTAGGAAATAAAGAAGAATCAAACATACGCATGAGTGCTAAAATCATCATCGAAACTTGCACCTGTTGTCACAAAGAAAAGATCTGGCCAATCACTCAAACCAAACGACAAACATAATATTTACAAATTCCAGTTTGTTCTCTTACACTTAAAAAATGTACAGTTTTGTTTCATGTGTTGGTTTTTGTTTCTTTTTGTCCTCGCAGCTTGCTCCAGTCCAGTGTGAGGGATGGCAGTCTGGCTCCAAAGTGTCGTTATCCTAAGCAGACAGGATACAGAATGTTACAAGGAAGGGGGAGAATGAATCCCGCCCGCCTTGCTTTTGTGGTGTATGGTGTATGAGTAATGTCTGTCATTAAAGATTTTTCTTTTTCAAATCAGGTTTTTTTTTTTTAGAATGCATCCTCTGTGCATCAACAGACGCATTGTTGACGATCTATTTCATCATCACCATTAAATCACTGCCGGCATTTGTCCAGTGTTTTGTCCTAATGTCACTGGGGTGGTTTTTTTTTCAGTATTGTCCAGAGTGTGACCCGTCTCTGTGTTCAATTGTGCGAAAGATGTGAAACGCGCGTACAAGGCTCTCTCACCTTTAGACCGTCATAAATATATCTCATCCTTTTTCTCCCACCTTGAAGAGGGGAGAATCATGAAACAACAAAAGACCAGACGAAAAGATAACTGTCAGGCAGTCTTCAAACTCTTGAAGCATGTGGTTAATGTCCGTCACAGACAAAAACCTCATTTAGACTATTCCTGTGAAGTAGTCGTTTCTTTTTTTTTTCTTGTAACTTAAAAAAAAGTGTTATCTTCAGGTGAGATTGAGAGACAGTGACTGTGCAAACGTCACAGTTGCAAAAGATAAGAGAAACAGCAAAAAGAAGAGGGGAAGGGGGGGAGAAAAAAAGGCTTTCGTCAGTCTTTCTGGTAGTTTTGCGGCACAGCCTCTGTGTTAGGAAATGAAAAAAATAAAGAGGAAATATTTACTCTCTTTGTTATAATCATAGTTTTACACAATATTCATCTCTTAATACTTTAATACCTTTTGAAGTACCACAAAGTGCAGCTGATATTAAAATAGGAAATGAAAATGACTCTCAAAAATGAAATTAAAAAAAAGAATCAATGAAGAACAAGGCAAATCATCAAAATGACAAACTTCTCTGTCCACACTCTTTAGAAAAGAAAAACATCATGCAAATATCCCAGACAGCAAAGTAGTTAATAAAACGTTATATTCTCTTTTTTTTTTCTTAAACGAGGATATATTGAATCTGATTTCCCTTTAAAGAAGAGACCAGCCACAGTGCAACATTGAGTGTGATAACTTAAAAAAAAGTGTGTGGATCAAAAAGAAAGATGAAGGGGTTGGCACTTTTTATGATGGTAATTTCTTTTGTAAGATACAGTCAGGATGGACCTCTCCAGGCCGTCCACTGGACGCCAGTGAAAGAGGAACTTTATCACAGTACTTGGCACCAAGAATGCTGGTAAAAACGAGATATCAGAATATCTTTTTTTCATTCATATCCTTACAATTTATTAATAATACATCATTTACATTTGTGTTTTTGTATAAAAGACTCCAAAAGGAAAAAAGAGTCTAGATGTGATTGCGTGAAAGAGGAAAAAGAGTTGAGATATGGAAATGGATTAATGTCAATGGTTTAATAAAAAGAGCAATTTTATGAGGGCAGATGCAGAGGGAGAAGAGAGAGGGAGGCAGCGAAAAGAGAGAAGCAGTTAAATGGGCTGAGGTGGGGATACAGACAGTGAGATAATGAGCGAGAAACAAATAAATTAATGGACATGATAAGAGCCTGTGTGGAGGAGATGCAGCGAGTTCTAATGGGCAGCCTGGATTCCAGGTTGCATCCCACAGACTGAGTATGATTCAGTTATTTCCTGTACCGCCCAACAGTTGAAGCCCCAATCTGGAAATGTTTTGAAAAGCATAGGTCGTGAGTATAAAGACTTTTTTAAAATCATGGCATTTAGGTTGCATCCTAACTAAAAACAGGTATACAAATTTGGGAATTGAAGAAAATGAAGTTTTAAACTCATTTGTTCGTAAGTCTAAGCCCTGTCAACACGTTTCACGCTAAACAAACGTCTCCGAAAATCTGAAAACCGAGACAGCTGTTGGGACATAGTGCTCGACACAGGGTGCCAAATTTCACTTCCAGATTGGGCCTTTAAAGCTGCAATTTGTAAGTTTCAAGAAATCACCGCTTCATGACAGACAGCTTGTTTGGGCATATGTTGCCTCATACAAAGCCGCTCGCTACTGTATTATCTTTTCACTAAATGAATAAAAATGAGTATTTGTATTCCATGTTAAACATAGTTTTACACTGACACAACAACACATGCGCAAAACAACCAAGCTCCACATAAGATGCCTGACTGATTGTGATTAGCTCTATACCTCTTTGAGGGAGAGCTACAAGCTTAAAGCTGCATTTCTGGTGGCCCACCTAAGCACCAGATACTGAAAGAGATTTAACTGGGCAAAGCAATATGTACCTATGATGACAGGCTTTTGGCAAAGGGGCATTTTTTAAATCAACCCCCTCTCCTTGATTCATGATTACAATTTAGAGGTATTTCACTGCTTAAAATCTTACAAACTGCAGCTTTATTTGAGGGCTTAATGAGAAAAGACAAAGATATAGTAAAGAGGAGTAGAGGGCGGTGAGAGTGGAGTTTGTATGGAGCAGTTTGTGTGGTGCATCTCTGTAAGCCCAGAGTGGGGTAGCAGAGGTTGTGCCTGGTCCTATACACGGGTGGTGGAGTGTTGGTGTGGCAGGGCATTGTTGCTGTGGCTGGGGACAGGTGTAGTGGAGGGGGCCGGGACAGGGGGATAAGTGTTGAAGGGGTGGAGGGGCTGCATGCTGCTGATGGTGCTGGGGATCATGGTGATGGTATTGGCTGTCATCAGTGGCACGTCCTCCGGTGCCCGCCGCAGGGCCAGCGTGTAGTCAGGTGGGCACACAGGAGGCCGCAGGGGTTCCAGGTCGCCATGGACGCCGCGGGAAGGGAGGGGTGTGCCATGCTCCAGCTCCACTCGTTGCTGCTTCATCTGCAGCGACATTAGCTCCTCTTCCTGGCTCAGCGCCAGGTCATTGTGCGGTGGGGCCCCTACTACTCCCATGCCAACACCCATGCCCATCGTTGTGCGCTGTGGGGACAGTCGGCGGTGGCGTCTCTGCATGAGTTCGTGGCGCTTGTCCCGTTTGTAGTATAGCGCGGCAAAGGCCAGCACATTCAGGAAAAGGAGAGATGCGCCCACAGCTACTGTGACACTCAGCTCAGTGGAGTAGTCCCTCGTCTCACCGGGGAAGGGAGAATAGCGGGGTCTCTCTGAACCATCGGGCTCAGGATCAGGTGGATAGGTGGAGATTACAGGGTGCCATGTGGAGCGAGTGCCAGAGTTGGGAGGGCTCTTCCAGCGGTTGGGCGGCAGTCGAGTTGTGATAGAACTAATGATTTGCTTGTGGAGGCTGTGGAGATGTGGCACCAGCTCCAGCCAGAAGGCCACCTTGTTGGCCCGATAGTTGTCTCTGACCCGAGGCTTGAGCCCGATATGTAAATACTGCTTGTCTTTGGAACTGAACTTGGTCCAGATGACCTCTTCAAAACGGTTGGGCTTGGTGTGGATGAATGTGGTGTCCTGAGGAACTGGGAGGTTTGGATCCCTGAAAGAGAAAAAAAAACAAAATCAAAGTATTTTCTTATGTTTATGTTTATCAGTCACTACCAGAGTACGTTTGACCTAGCCTTACCTGTGATGCTAATACAGTAATTAAATATAACAGCAGCTGATTTGAGGTGAGCATCAGGAAAAATTTGATTGGGTGAAAACATAACTGTACAAGTCCCAATCCTCATATGTCCACCCTCAACATACAAAATCCATAAATCAATACAACTAAACCGAAATAATACGTTCACCCTCAGCCATATATTACTTGATATTTTAATTAATAAAAGCTAAAAACGTTATTCTTAAACTTGGCATCATACTGACCCTGTCTTGGCAAAGTTGGTCCAGTATGTCATCACCACTGCACTGAGCATAACATCGTTCTTGGAGAAGTTACAGGGAAACAGGTCAGTGGCTCCCACCATGGGAATCCCAAACACATAGGGGATCTCATCTCCATGGGCTGCATCTGCCCATTCTGGCCGCGCCTCGGTCTGACAGTGGTGGTGGAAGGTGTAGAAGTAGACGGGTGACTGAAACTCGGCGTGCAGTTTGGCAGTGGCGACAGCCGGGGCCACCCACTGATGGTCGGTGAACAGAGCCAGGAGGGTCTTCCTACGCATGTCACTGTTGTCCCTGTCAGCCCAGTCTGTGTACATGAACTTTATGGTTTCTCTCAGGATATCTTTACCTAGGAGGAAACAAAAAGGATGGTGAGTATGTGCATTGTAATGTCAACAAATAAAGTTACCCGACTGACATCATAGTTTATATACTCCCTAGTACTGTATAGGGCAACAACATGTGGAAAGCTGTAATATGTACTAATATTTTTAATTTTAAGGTAAAATAGGGTAGGATCTGACCATCAGGGTATCCATACAGATTATCCACAAAGTTGGAGATGGTGTAGTCAAACGAGGCTGCTGATATTCCGTCGTCTCCTTCACTGTCATCCACAAACTTCAGGCCCTCTCCCTGGTTGACTCCCAGCAATATGTCGTAGTTCAGGAACTCACCCTGGTGTTGCAACAAACACAAACAGCATGACATGACAGAGCAGTAATGTTAGAGCATTATTCACACCAAATGCAAATGAATGAATAATCCTTCAATGGATGATATCTGGGGAAACCTGCGCTGACCTGCTGCATTAGAATCTCAGGATCATCCGGCACCACGTCCCCATCTACTACAGGTCCGAAGGCGATGTGATAGCGTGCAGGCTGGATGTCTTGGTCCACCAACTCCCGGAAACTCTTCCTCCTCAGGCAGTCCACCAACTCAGCCATGTCCCCAAGAGTGCAGCCAACCTTCCTGGCCAGGATCTTGGTGTACATCACCGGTCGGTAGTTGACTGACCAGCTGGAGATGGCCGATCCACTCTGAGCGATGGCCCTCTGGAACAAACCTGAGCAGAGCAGGAATACAGCATATATTATTGCAAGAGAAAACATACAATCACTAATTCTCTCTCAGTGTTTTCTCCCTTTGACATACTTTTGCTAGCAGCTGATGACGCCTTCAAGGCCTTACAGTATGAGTGCTTTAAATAATGCATATGTTGGAGGAGGAGTGATTGTAGAGCATTACATACGAAGCAAGATGAAGTAGATATCCTGCTGCTTTTCATAGCCGGAGAAGATCTTTATGACCATTAGGGTAGGAAAATGAAGTGCTTCTGTTACATACAGTGGGAGACAGCAGCAAGAAAAATGGTGACATCTCCACACACAGCAGTGGGTTTGATGGCCGTGTTGGATAAAGCGAGAAAGACAGAAAGAGACAGGAGAGAGAGACAGAGAGAAAAAAGAAAACTGCTCGCACTGTTGCACCGCTGCACTGTTATGTAAAGCGGCTTGCTGTCCCTCTG
This sequence comes from Scomber japonicus, assembly GCF_027409825.1. Taxonomy (NCBI): domain Eukaryota; kingdom Metazoa; phylum Chordata; class Actinopteri; order Scombriformes; family Scombridae; genus Scomber; species Scomber japonicus. The sequence goes on along the minus strand of NC_070590.1, from coordinate 22,809,939 downwards.
TTTTATCTGCAGATTCTGTCATTAATAATTAAGCCCCCCCATATTCTGCATGTGCCCCACCCCCGCTCCTCTCCCTGTGAAATCAATTAAGAAGCCTCTCAGCTGCAGTTCTACTCCTCATCTCATCTCTCCTCTGCGCACGCACGCACGCACGCACGCACGCACACACGCACACACGCGCACACACACACACACACACACACACACACACACACACACAGTACCTTTAAAAAGTCTTCATGCTCTAACTTTTTCTGCACTCTGTGGTTTAAGAGGCATACTTCAAAATGGAGTAGGCAAGGATTTTTGCTGCAAATCCACGCATAAGAAAGCAAAATAATAACTTTCCATTCTTGGGTACTGACATTAAACAGTCAACAAGAGCAAAAACTTGCCATTTTCTTGACCGACATCATCCATAAAAGTGCCAAACCTACCAAATTCTTGAGGGAATTTTGTAGTAAGGGGTAGTAAGGTGTGAATATTGGTCTTATAAACATGTATTACACAATTATTGCAATGTTTATCCTAATATTTTTTTACTTCTGATACACAAAAAGATGCGTGGGTCCCCATGCACACACTCACAATTCGGAGAATCTGCTTCATACTGATAAAAAAAAAAAAAATGTTTTTATATCTGAACAAGGTCAGTTTGTCACTGTGAAGGTTAACAGTTTAGTAATAATTTAATCTAAATTCTTGGTGAAGTATAAAGTGCCAATTCACATTCTGAGCTTTACCAACCAAGATCACATCAGAGGATTACTGATCAAACATCTGGTGGGTATTTTAGAGATCTGTCATTCAAAAACAAACAAAAACGTGAATGCAGTATTTGATAAGTAGTATACTGTACTCTCATTGCTTTTGTATTTATATAAAGGAGTCAGCGAAAGTGATTTGAAAATATGCTTTAAATCAAATTCTGCACGCCTTCCTGTGACGTGTGAACTGGAGTCTCTGCAACTTAGCTTTTAGAAGCCCAAACTGTAATATTACTTAAAACAGGAACTTTTAACAGCCCATAAAGTGATGGAATGATTTTAAAATGTGACAAACAGCTGGTAATGTTTTTTAGTCCAATATTGCTCACTCCTCACTTAGGCACATGCTGTTAATGTCTCTGCTTAGAATCACTATGGTAACAGCTTTCAAAACTCAAGCCTTGAATATCAAATGCAGCAATAAGAACCTATGTTACCATATATATGAGGTATGTAATATAATAATAAACATCAAAAGTGTTCATAACACTTCATTTTAAGTCAAAGATATGAAAGTTAGTAATATACAGTATATACTGTATCTATTCCTAATGCCCTTTACAGACAGGATTAGTTTTATTGGAGAGGAACAATTTTGTCAGTGCAGTTCAGTGATCTTAGTCCCATGTGGAATGACGTTATTTGGGATTATTACAGCGCCTGTGTCCCAAGGTGAGTAATGGTTTTATGGCAAACAACCTACTGTTTTCATCCATCTGTCAACTCTGGTACTGCCCAGACTGAGAAGTCTGGTTTTCTTTTAAACTACTGAATCTTTGCAGTTTTTTCCTGCTTATTGAATAAACAAACAAACAAACAAACAAAAAAACTATATTGCTAAAATAGTAATATTTCTAAATATTGCATCCCTTCACTTGGGGGAATAATATTGCCATATACCCTTATCTGGGTTAGGCCGTTCATTGAAATTACTAACATGCTCTGTAAAAATAAGACACTACCCACACTGTCCCGATATGTTAATTCCTTTGGAGCCGGGTATATGACAATGAATGTGACAATGACAATGGCAGAACCTTACCCTCGGAGTGGTGGGAGAGGATGAGAAGGTTCACACAGGCGGCACCGGCTCCCGAGCCAAAGATGGTGATTCTCTCTGGGTCTCCTCCAAAGTGGCCAATGTTTTCATTGAGCCAGCGCAGGGCCTGGATCTGGTCCAACAAGCCATAGTTCCCCTTAGCAGACTGGTCCCCTGTGCTCAGAAACCCTGCAGGGTAAATTAGAGCAAACACAGATAGAGGAAAAGAGAGAGAAAATAATACAGGTTACAGATTATGCATGAAGAGAGGAGCAGGGCAGATATTCAGGGACACAGGATAACATAATCCTGGACGTTCATTGCCTTTAAAAAAAACACTCAAAAATCCCACATAAACAGAAAATGGCATCTTGTCATTGTCAGGAACTTCTCAGCCTACAACTCGTTGCAAGTCTGAGGAGATTTCATACGGCGAGCTTGCCAAATTACTCATTTTTTAATACCCATGCTGGAAATACAACACAGTTAAGAGAACATGTCTGCACAGAGAGGAGGAGAGCAACAGAAGGCATGTTTCACCTACTTCCAGGACATACATTTACACAGTAGGTGCACACCCACAACAAGATAAAATAAAATGAACAAAATGTCACACACACACACACACACACACACACACACACACACACACACAAAAACCTTTGTTCTTATAACAGTGGATTACAGTATATTACATGTGTTTCATGCAGCACCAGGGTATTTCACTCTGCAACCAGCGTTGCTATAAATATTTATTAAATACTTAGAAAACACCTACATTGATTTTTAGAAAACTGCATGGTCATCAAATTAGTGGTTGTGGAGGTGGAGGATGTAATGAAAAAGAAAAAAAAATCCCCCATCTTCAAGGTGCCTGGATCAGCTTTTGATTTCTCATGTTAAACGCAAAACATTTAATTTTCTGGGTTAGGGTGAGTCGTGTTCCTGGCCACTTGATGAATGTTAAGTTGAATATTCACTCTCCTAACTTTGTTTTTGGTCTCCACCAACTTCAGAAGTAAATATCTGTCTCCTTAACAGCTAAATGCTATGTTCACCAGCAGCTAGTCACTAACTTTAACCCCACCTACTACTTGCTTTCAAGTCAAGAACATTTTATTTGTATGGCTAATGATCACAAACACAAAATTGCCTCAGGGGGCTTTACAGCAATATAAAAGAGAAAGATTTCTTCTCCCAGGATGGACAGATGTGTGCAATAGATGTTGTATGTACAGAATAGAACAAGAAAGCCAAACAGATATACAGCAGGGAAACCAGAGTGACAAAATCATAATGGATTTCATTTTTTTGACTTTCAATTGATCAAGTTGAGTATGCTGAGCAATTTCCAGGTGCCACTGAAAAAAGAACAGCTTCCGACAGACAGTCGAAAGGTTTGAACTGAAGACTTCTCAGAACCTGGATGGCACACAATACCAAACATGCACTCCTCTATACAAGACCACTATGCTGTATGTCAACTGTACTATATGTTTACTTTGCAAAGACACATGTTAACCACTATTAAACAGTATATTTTAAAGGACAGTGGGAGATACGTGGGCAGCTGTAAAGCCAGTATAGGGAGAAAAGGACAGTCAGCACCCTTTCAAGTGTGTTGAACAGCAAATTAAGTTTTATTGTTGATGATTATAATGTAAGTAGTGGTGATGATGATGATGATGATGGTAAGAGCAGTGATGATAACCCACTAAATTGACCTTTCTACAATCGGTGTGGAACATGTGTCTCATTCCACACTCTTCACTGTACTTACACTACTGTTAACAACACTTTAAACCTGGTGTGTTTTCTGTGGGTTAACCCAGCATAGTTATGATTCATATGACAATATCTAAAACCTTTGCTTTAACGTGGTTAGTCACTGGGGTTCATGTTTGGACAAGGTTTACTGTTGTCAACCACTGAGACATACAAGTACAATATGCAGGGGTTATTCATATTTTTGCATTATTACAGTTGTTTTGCATGAGTTCAACCTTGGCCAATAGTTAAACTACAAAAAGTACAATTTTGCTAATAATAATTTCTCACATTTAATGAGAGCGAAAAATAAACTCTGTCTGACACTAGGTAGTAGTAATAGGTAGTCACTTAGAGATATCTCACCAGATATAGGATGAAAAGATTAAAAGTTGGGGGGGACTGGGGGGACTTGCGTTTTAGAGAGTATATAGTAGATACATTTTTCACTAGCTCCCACTGTCAAGTTACACATTTTCCAATATCAACGTATTTTTCTACCACCAAAAAGAGCATTTATTTCAGTGTCATGACTAACAAACAAAAGCAGGGAAGCAAGAGCCAAAGAAGATGAATCAGGCAGGGCTACCGCTGCTAACAATAACATAACAATGGCTTTGCCACATACTTCAAGTCCTCTTTCCAAGCTCTGGAAAACAAAACTTAACAAGATCCAAACTGACATTTCTGGCCATGAACAACATATCACTTCCTTGGAAACTCACACGGAGGATGCCGAATAATGCTTAGACCAATTTGAAGCTACCATGCTAGCTCAAGACAACAAGTGGCTCAAATCTGAACTATACGATTTGAAAGGAAGAGTCAGGAGGCAAAACATCCACATTGTGGGCTTTTCTGAGTCAGTAGAAGTTCTGCACCCACCACCATTTTCTCTCAGATGCTTGTCGATACTTTTGACAAACACTTCCTTCGCCTCCTGAATTAGACAGGGCCCACCGAAGCCCTCCGCCTAAACCCGCACCCGGTCATCATTTGCTTCCGCCGCTGCCAGATGAAAGATCTGGTTATACATGAGACTAAATGTAGCAATCTTGAGTACATTGACCACAAAATCTGATTTTATGAAGATTACAGTGCTAATGTCCTGAAACAACATATTGAGTACAAATAATGACTCTCTCTCTTGCTTCGTTAAACAGCAAAACTGTGTGTTACACTTTCAAACATAAAGAAGAAGTGGCTCCTATCAGGTTGCCAACTTTATCTAGAACTTCCAGGAAGATTTGGCACTGTTAACTTAATGTATTGGCTGATTACTGGCTACCCCTCCTATATTCTCTATATATATATATCTCTGAAATATGTTCCAATCGGTGTGAAGGATTGAGACTTGCGATATATTTTTGTAAATCTATTCTTGAATGTAAAGCACTTTAGTTTTGTACCGTTTCCTTTCTTTTATTTGCTATGATCCTTTTTCATTTTGCATTTAAGAATAAGCTATTAGGAACAACTGCAAAATGATTTTGCTTTTAAGCTTTTTTTCCCACAGTTTATTGCTTTGTTTCGTGATATGCACAATACCTACTGTATGTAAATCCCTCATTACAAGGTTTATTTTCATGGGAATATAGCGGAGATTGGAAGTTAATAGATTGGTTGAAATGTTCTCTACATGATTAGATAATGTTGTTTTAAGTTTCCTGTTTTTGTTTTTCTCAGCATTACTTCTGTTTGGATACAGGGAGGGAATGGTGGAGAATAGAAGGGTGGGATGTGGGAGGAAGGGTAGACTTACCATTGGTTATGTTATAGTATTTTTTTTCTGTTTCTTTTTTGTCTCTCAGTCTATATTTTTTCTTTGCAGTGTGTCTATTCTTTTTCGTCAGATCAACTACTTTCACGCATTGTTGGTGGCGTAGTGAAGCTTTGCTGCCTTTTCACTTCTTCTGGCTCTTTATAGACCTATATGGCTGGTTATCTCTATTTCTTTAGCTGGAATATTAAGGGACTAAATCATTCAGTAAAAAGGACTAAAGTTTTGGCTCACCTTAAGTAGTTGAGGGCAGACGTGGCCTCTCTACAAGAGACCCACTTGCATGATGCTGACTTGTGGTTCATTTTCATAGCTATTCTCATTGGAAGGAGTACAACATTCACACCATCCAATACTATCTCTGCAGGGTGTTTTTATTATTATCTTGGGAAAACTTTATTGCAAGGCTGTGACTCTGGCTAAATGTGCATGCTCCAAATTTGGATGATGTTCTCTTTTTTAGCATTTTTTCCCCTCCCAGCTCTCTGACTTGAACTCTCACTCATTAATTCTCAGAGGGAATTTCAACTGTTTCTTAGATGCAGTCTTAGACCGCTCCTCCCCCAAGCCCACCTCTCTCAGTAAATCCGCTACACTCATTAAAGCTTTCCTTTTAGATTATGGTCTTTTTGACCCATGGCGTTTTTTACATCCTACTGGCAAAGAGTACTTCTTTTTCTCTCATGTGCCACAGACTACTTTTTCATGGATTATTTTTCTTCCTTACTTAAAATCACGTGCCTATCAAAGTCTCGTAATCTCAGACCACTCACCTCTTGTTCTTGAACTAGCTTTACCAAATTCTAATTTTACAAGGAAGCACTGGAGATTAGACCACTTTCTTGCCCTTATTTCCACTCAGATTAATATACTTGCATTCCTGGTGATGTCTTCAGTAAAGCTGTACGGGAGCATACATTAGAGGAGAAATAATTTCTTTTGCTGCATTTAAAAAGAAATGCTTTGAGGCAGAAACAAATTTACATTTCCCACTAAATACTAAGTTTAGATGGATCATATGCAAACTCTCCCTCACCTACTGAAGAGGATTAGGGCCACAAGTGAAAAAATGTATTTGAGTTTTAAGTCAGAATTCTGAGTTTAATCTCTGTGAATAAGTTCTATAGAGTATGGAGGCCTTTCAGGAAACCTGAGTCTGTAATATTTAAGTAACTGCTCCTGACTATTATCATTTTACTGCATGTATTTTTTATTTTTTGTATGTTTTTTGAATAATTTATTTAGTTTTTGTTTGTAGTGTTTCATCCATATACAATATTTTCGGTCATTGTCATTTGTGGGTTAAATTTGTGTCTTAGCATTAATCATGTGACTACTACCTGTTCATACTGATCATGTGATTACTTGACAACATGTATAGTAAGCAACCTAAAGGTAACCATTACTCATCATGTTTTTTTTAACTATGACTAAATAGCTATGAAATATTTAACCTTTTTTTCTAAATGTATTACCCTCTTGACTTCCTCAGATCTTTTCAATAACTCTATTCTCAAGTATGTTTATATAGTGATGATTAAAATTAGATTCAAGTAAAACTCTAGCAACTTTGCCATTTGTCGATGTAAAGACCTTATTTTCTTGTTGGTCTGGATGTTGCATTTACCCAGTGCAACATAGAAGCCATTTATCTTGAGAGACAAAGTAAAGCTTTAGAATGTCTGGTAGTTGCAAAATATGCAACCACAAATAGTGACCCATCCTTGAGAAAACTTCTTCTTTCTTCTTATCCAATGATAATGAAATAATGATCACAACAAACCAAAGTATAATTAAATTGTGAAGTGGAGATAATAAGATTCCCAAATTTATAAGAAAAAAGCTGCTCTCCACTTCCACGGTGCAGTGTTTAGTGTTGGATGGATTATTAAAAACATACATAAATTGGCTTATAAAGAAATCTTGTTACCTTCAATCATATTAGTGTTATAGCAGAAATAGTTCCTTGAGAGGATTACTTCCAGTAATCAAGATATGCTGTAGTTTGTAGTTACTGTGTAATCGTGTTAGATCAGCCCAGCAAATGACTGGCTCTTAGCCTGATGTGACCCACTAACGTATCAGTGCTGACCTGTACCTCTTATAAAAACCATAAGCATGTGGACGAGTCTGCTGTGTGGCTGGCCGGCCGAGTGCCGAGCTGCCTGCCACAGTTGCCTGGCAACTGTCCAGAGCTTCAGGCAAAATGATATGGACAGACACTCACAAAAGCACTTGCATACACACATTTAAGCACTTACACATTCAAGTACACAAACAGCTGCATGCATGCACACACACACACACAAACACATGCACACAAAACAAGTCAATGCACAAATGCAGACTTGTGCCTCCTTCAGTTTTCTATGCAAGGGTAACATGAAGAGAGGAAATTTAGTTTATCGTCCACCATTGAAGATAAGTCAAACAAATTCCCTCTTCTCCTCTCTTTCTCTCTCAGTAAGTTTTCTTTCTGATCCCCCTGCCACCCCCCCAATCTGCTGAGTTGGGCTTCCTACTGACTTTAGCGCTGAGAGCAGCAGTTTATGAGGCTGAACTCATGCATATTCAACACTTGCTTTAGGTAACGGCCAAGGAACTGTGAGGAGAGTCATCAACCTTTAAGTAAAGATACAGGCTGAAGACAGTGGAACGAAATGAAGAGTAGTGAGCAACTGATGGAGGGAAATTTGAAATAAAAACATTTTCAATATGTTGCATCACACAGCCATCCTATAAGAAAGTCCCCCAGGAACACCCGATAATAACTGCTGATTCTCTTCCATATCTTCCCTGACAAAGGTGGAAAAAAGTATGTTTTATTAAATCATGAAAGCATAATACACACTAACACCAAATGCAAAAAATAGTAGGAGCACCTCTAAGGGTTGAATCAAAAAGGATTTTTTTTTCATTTTAAGACAAAAGAGGTAGAAAAATGGCAGCAGCTCGACATTCATTCGATATTTTGTGTATTATATATTTAGCGTATGTTAATACTATCAAGTGAACAAGATTTATTTAGTGCATCTGTTATTGACCGTCTGCACCATTCACAAAATCACGTTTCAGAGCTGAAGTACGGTCAGTTATCTGACTGTGTGACTGCTGAGACGGGAACATGCATCTGCAGAGTCATATTTTCTGAGCAGAATGACTGCAGTGGGTCACTGAACATATTTCTGTGAACAGAGAAGAAATAACAAGAAGCGAGGGAGGGAGGCGAGACGGGGGAGAGAAAAAGGGATAGAGAAAAAATAAAATAAAATCCAGAGACATAAGAAAGGTATTAAACTAAATATTACCCAAAGCTACTGTCAGATCCTAAATGACATGAGAGGTGAAAGGAATACATTGAAGGACGGATTATATAATTTCACTGTGACGTCACACGGAAGATGAGAGATGTCAAAAATCAAAGGGGAGATATTGCTGTTTTTATACAGTATACACAGAAAATGTGATTGAAGAGTGGAAACAACACAATGCTTCTGTACATATGAGTTACTAAATTAATCAAGCAAAAAGTAGAGTAGAGAAAAAAAATGTCAGCAGATGGTCAATGTCTCCTGCTCACTAAAGACTAAAGATGAAGAAAATCTGTTTTGATGATTGGAATGAAGTAGATTGTATCACTCTGTATTGTGAGGCAACCTTGGGGATTATCAACTGTATGCGGATGTAAGAGTAGATGAACAGGAAATGACAAAATCAACAGGAACCCTCTCTCTAATGTACGCAAAATGTATCGGTACCATCTAATTTAAAGTTTTTAAAAGGTCTGCTTGAAAAATAAGGTGATTTTTAACGATAATAATTGACTGTAAGTCTGTATCGTCTTTTTTCCCCACAGTATGATTGTTGTATTGTATGTTAAAGTGTTGTATGATTGTTTCCATTCTTTGATTTAAAGACCCACTGTACTTCACCTCTTCTTGGATGATCAAAATCTTTTACAGGAATCTGTTAAATCTCCTTGTTGGCACTGGAAGCGCAGTCTGAAGACCTGCTGGCAGGTCCATTTCAATTATATATCACTCTGTATGTCAAGTATACCCAGAAATGAAATTATATTGTAATCGGGCTTCCTCCTGCTGAACTAATGTGATTTCAGTACACCGCCCATAGGCTTCCAATGTCATTGTATTTATTACCTTACTTATCTCACTCAATTTTTACCCTCAAAGGTCCATTCAAATAGTACCAAGCTGAGCAATAAAACCGAGCTGTCATGCTAATTTGAAAAGCAATGCTTCAAACGTCACACTGCCATGGAGACATTGTAAAGCTCGTCAAGAAAGTTCCATTTGAGAAACAACTGATCACTGATCAAAACTGCCGCCAGAGAAAATAAAAACTGATAGTCTTAAATGGATTCAAAACATTAAACCAGTCTTGTTTGCACACAGAACTTTAAATCACGATCTTAATGGTACAGTAATAAAACAGTTTTAAGTCATGATACATATTCATTAATCATATTTAGTGTTACACGAATCCAGGCAACTCTTCATGTGACGGTTAATGTGCCATAATTGTACATTTATTACAGCACATTAGTAGTATTAATTATTCTAATGTGGATGTTATACTAGCAGTCTCTACTTACTGGTGACACTAGAGGTTATTAATGAGTCATGTTCATTTCTTAATTTAGGTTAAATATATATGTACATGTTTTATTTGTTACGTTTTTTTTAACAATTATTTATAATTATAAAAATGACATTACATATCTTAGTCACAAGTGTTTGATAACTACATATACAGTAAGGGACCATTGCAAAGAATGTATGTTTATGTACATATTAATTATATATTAAATTATTGGCTGACATATTGATTTTTTATTCCTTTATATCAGTAGTGGTCCTACTGGAGATCTTGAAATCCGAGTTTGATTTTGACCCTTTTTGTGCTGTGTAAGATGTGTAAGAGCATTAAGTATGAATAGCTGCTTTAATTGTCTTCCTTCTGTTTGATTGGTCCAGTTGTGCATCTTGTCAGCCTGGGAGGTAGAATGATGTCAGTTTGAGTCAATGTGCCAATGTGCTTTATGTGAACTTTGCCTATAAGGGGGAAGCACCTGTCCTTGAAAACAATACTTTTATCACTTCATCAGATTATCACAATCACACATGCAAATAGTCTCAGATAGCAGATAAAGTATCAAGCACACTGAAGTGCTTTCTTCAAATTGAACAAATCATTTCTAAAATTCATTGTGTAGGTTCAAATTTGCATAGCCATAATCAGAATGACACAAAAGCAAGAATGATTTGAGCTGTCATCACAGTCAGTGGACTACATAGGCAAAATAATGGTATTCATGATTGTCTGCAGAGTGGGAAGAAAGTGGCTCTGTGCAGGAAGTGGGAGGTGTGTTTCATTTGTATTTAACAACAGCTGAGTTGTGAGAAGGCAGCAGGCTGAAATTAATTGACAGCAGAATCTGTCTTGGCTAAAAATACAGTTTATGTCACATTTAAAGGGATGTTTTTGAGAGCGATGGGCAGCATAGTTTGAACTGATTCCCAAGGTTCACTGAGCTAAGTGATATTTGTGGATGTGCCGACATGGTTTGGCTTGTGCCAAAAATGTTCTCATGTGAATAGGGTTGTAAAATTAGGTTTATTGAATAATGCACAAAATTATGTTTACTATGTTACAAACAGGGTACCTGAGCACAACATTTTGGATACCTCATTTTTGTTGATCAACCTGTACTTGATGGGCAAACCAACTAAATAGACTGCAACAAGCTGGCAGGATAGGAACTGTAAAATATAAAAAATAATAATTATCATTATGTGTTATTGTAGTGTAATTAATAGTATTGAACAGCCTATGTCCAAATTACAAGAATATGTGGTGATTATAGGCTTTAATACTATATTAAAATAAAGTATTCAACATTATGAGGGGCATTAATCGGCTATATATAAAAAGGTTAACGACACAACTTTTTAGCTTGAGATATTCCATAACGAGATTATAAATATGTTTCTATTAATTTTAAACAATGCCTTACAAATTTCTGTGGTTTCATTTCTTTTTGACTACAGTATGTTCTTATTCAATTAAGCTGTCCTTAATGCCACAATCTGTTACAAAAAGTGTTGTACTACATGTGCTCAAGTTTTTAAACACTCACACAATAAATATAGACGACTAAACAAGGCTTCAACCTTGAAGCTGCTCTCAATAATTCTATATTAATAATGGATGAAATGACAAAGTGTACTGTGAAAGAGGCCACTCGTAGTGATGAGCCCCGAGAGAATTATCACTCAACTGTGCATCTCTCTGGAGCCTTTTAGCATCTCTAAGCTCACTGCTTTGGTTTTCACATCTTCACAACTTCACTGTTTGGGTTGAGTCTTAGTGCTCTTGTCAATCTTGTTCCCATCCACAGCAGGCAGCTGTTTTCAAATAAAAAGCCCTACACCAAACAACACACAAAGTTAGCATCTGGCTGGGGAACAGTGGAGCATTTAGTAGAACGAGACAGATATTTCCTTGAGGAGCTAAAGCAATTCTAAATGAATGCTTATGATGGTCCATATCTGCATAAAGAAGCATTGACATGTTAACATGACAAGCCATGACAACTAATCTGCTCAGGGTTGTGAATGCTAATGCTAATGCTAATGCTAGTGTGATACACACAGAAATATCACATGCCCGTTACATTTTATCTATCTCTAAGGAAGATAAATGCATTCCAGGTTTTGCTACTGATTTATTTTAAGTTTTGATGGACTTTTATTCAGCCTTTCTGAACTTGTTAATTTGTTGCACTACCAAAAAAGGGTCAGGAGACGGTAACAGGACGTTGGACAGCTGACTGGAACTCTGCTCTCATGTTGGTTGTCTACAGTGATGAGTCCAGCAAAAACATTTCTAATTGTTTTCTCCTTTAACCTTTTACATCAGAATAACAGTTTGCATGGACACATATCTGCTAAATTTGGTCCCAGGTATTTAAATGAGTGCTAATCCAAGTAAATGCTGATGTTGCTCAGTGTCAGCTTGATGTGTACAAAGCCAGCTATGTGGTAACATGTACCCCGTTAAAATGTTTAATCTGGAAATATGAGCGCTGTGCTTACAGGTTAAAAATCTAAATCACATTTTTTATGGTGCCAGCATGTACAAAATTTGGTTTGAAACCTATTTTTATCCCTCCGAGACAAATGTTGAGTAGCTAAGTAATGTTAATGAAAAGGGTGCAACTGTAAATATGAAAAGTACATATTGGCTGGATAAGAACCAAATAAATGTTAAATTCATAACTCGTTTTATCCAGAGTAAAATCTGCAGTTATTAAATGTCGTGATATTTACTACTGAATACTCTAAGTTGCTCTGCACAAGTAAGAAGCAGAGCGTGCAAAGAAACGTTTCCAGAAGAAGCGTTTCATCTCTCTTCCTGAGGTGAAAAATGTTCTCACTCTCTAAGCCCACGATGGTGGGCCTTTCCCCAGAGTTCATTAATTAGTTAATTAGTTAATTAGTCTGAACAGATGGCTGTGCAACACAAATTAGAAGGCTCTCTGGGCCTGGAGCAGGAGGAAGGTAGGAGAAGGTGAGCCGAACAGCAATCTAAAATCTCAACTGTCGCCGAACCTCTGAACCAGGCTGCGTGCAGCAGACATTTTCTTCTCATTCACCCATTTTATTCCACAACGACAGGGCGCATCATAAATTAATACAAAATTTCCAGACAGTGTATCATTTGCTGGAAAAATGACGTGTGTATATATTACGCTGGAGTCTAAGCATAAGGCGTCACCACAAACGCAAGGGTGCTTTGGTAACACTGCAGGAGCAGTTGTTTGAATGAATACTTTGCTTGCTGCAGATTTAAAAAAGCATTTCTGATGGTTTATTTTTAGACTGTTCCCATCTCCCCCCTTCTGTTTCCTTTTCCCTCACTGTCTCTCTATGATTCTCCCTCGCTCATCTGTCTCTATTCCCTGCTCTCTCTTCTTCTCTTATTCCTGACTCCCTATCACTCTCTTAAAGGCGCAGGCATTGTATGAAATGAGGTTGGCATGAGTAAGCTTCTGTGTGTGTGTAAGTACAGGATAATACTAAAGATTAGGACATAAAACTATTAAAATACGGTATGCTTGTGTTTCTCACTTTGGCTCAAATTCACAGTGTCAGAGAGGAGCGCTATTAAAAATTCAGAGGGATGGTGCATTATTCATACATATATTTTACGCACAACACACAACCAAGTAGCACGCACACACAGACTAACTTACACACTATCACATGCACTTTATAGTTTTAGTGTGCACACAGGCAAACATGTACGCTTATGCTACACAAACATACAAACACACACATACACACAACCACAAGGATAATCGCCTTAGTACAGTAACCCATTTAAAGCATATCTGGGAGAGAGAGAGAGAGAGAGAGAGAAGGAGAGCGAGAGAGCGAGAGAGAGAGAGCACATATTCGCCCACATACCAAAATTTCCAACAATGTTAAAGGAATCGAGGACACTGCGTCATCCCTCATAATCATTCAGCAGGATCGCTCTCCACCTCTATGTGTATGTATTTTGTATGTGATTTACTGATTGCATGTGTAGGTTTACACACTGTACAATGCATGAGTGCATTTAAGACATTCCCAACCTGAATCACAACAACAATATGGATGTAAATGCAGGCCAGGGTTATGCTTTAGAAACAAGGTCGACGTGTCGATAAAGAGAGCAAACAAAGATGCCTTCTGAAGAAGCCTTTTGGATAAGCGTGTAATTTAATACAACTTTCAGCAAACCTGATTTCAAATTGTGAGCTGAATCTCATGCTCGACTTGTTAATGGTCATGATTTTGTCAGACAGCTGTGAAAAAGACCACATAAGGAGCTGAAATGGAGCAGGATGAAGCTGCAGGTCCAGGGCCTTGTTTCACAAACCCTTAGTTTGTCCTTGTCCCGGTGCCTCTCCACTGCCACTGTCAATAACAGTCTAGATTATGTTACCCTCTGTTAATACTCCCTGCAATTCTTGGACGGCATCCTAAACTACTCCCATTTCTCTGTTTATCATTATTCTGATATGTTGAAACAGGCGTGATGCAATAAACAAGATCTGATTACCCAACCTGGCAACCGCAATGACTGACACAGATAGTCTGTGTGCAAACACCTCCAAAAGATGATGGTGAATGTAAATACTCGAGTCCACTGATTTCAAGGGCTGGCTGCACACGCACACACACGCACACGCGCACACGCACACACGCACACACGCACACACGCACACACACACACATACACAGACAAAAGGCAGCCTACACTCACAGGCCATGCAGGCACTGCAAAGCTTCAACAGAATGGACAAACAGAATACCCCTTAATCCAAAAATACACTGAAAGCAGCAGACACACATTTCAATTCAGTTTTTCAATGGTTGAATGTACACCAAAGGCACTAAGTGGTCGACAGAGTCTCTGAAGAAGTCAGATCCTGGCTGTTTTCTCTGCAGATGTGCACATTAATACAAATGATGAATTAATTCATACAATGTAATTTTCAGGTGAGGTGAACACAGTAAATACACTTATTTGGGCCTTTTTTTAATGAAATGCCTGCTGCACAGAAATAACACTTAGCCAACAGTTACAGGTTTAAGTGGTGAAGTCTGAGCGACTCTAATAGCACAAATTATATATCAGGATTAAGTAGACCCCATTGTTCACATTTACAAGACTGTGAGAAAAATATCATGACTGTTCGAGGGTGCAAAGGCTGTTATTGTACATTCACATGCTTCAAGGTCCAAAATCAGTCTGTAAAAGTCTGTGAAAACAGCTGTATGTGAGAGTGCTGCTATTGTAGGAGCAAATCCTACATTTGTGTGTATCAAGAAAGGAGAACGTGGAAAACACCAGCAGAGGCGAAAGGTTAGGAGATTGCTCAACATTGCTCAACAGGCCATTATGTTTATTCCACCAAACTCCTAATAAGGAGTTGTTTTTCACCATATCTAATATTCCAGGGAAATCTGGCCACCAACACTTAAGAATAGAATTCCAGGAAACTGAGAATTAGCCTGAACATGCCAGGTCAACTTGACCTGATGCACGCACACAATGACGCACGACACCATACGCAATCAATGGTATAAAGGGTCTGTAAGGGCGCGCCTCGGGGCTGTTTTACCGTTCGTGGTCTATCTTGTTGTTTGTATCGAGTATCTGCAATAAAGATCCCAGTTGGCTGTTCGACGACTTCTGTTCTCCGTCTCATATTTTAGATTACTGAGTTTAGGTAATCGATCAAAGTTACAACACTATCTGACCTGATAATTCCCCAATACTCTAGTTCAGGTTGTTTTTTTTGTGGGCAAACCTTCAGGGTGGGTTTAGATTTGATTTATTTCAAATGTAATGTAATACGAAATTTGGTGGAAATGGTCCAAGGTTCAGTTCCAGATGCTTCAGGCTAGATCAAGTCTTTAAGACACCAAGAAAGTTAAGAACCTTCTTAACATGAAGTGTAAATTAAAGGGGCCATTCTGTTATTTATATAGTGTTATGATGCTAAACAGGATCAAAGTTCCAAAATTTGAGTAAGTATAATGTAGAAAAGTCAAAAGCCAGGGCTTTAGCCTGCCCTGAAAGCTCTGTTTGCAATGGCTTCTGGCTCTGTTTGCTATGGTCACTTTCTCAACCAACTCTCAAATTGTTGTGCAAGTCTAAGCTATCCGTTCCCTAGCTTTGGTTGCTAAGGTTGTTTCCGTTCCCTAGCTTTGGTTGCTAAGGTTGTTGTCCATTCGTATATTTCAGATCAGTAGTGTTACGCTCAAAACAAAGTACTTGAAATAGTATCGACCTTTCAAAGCAAAAGTATCACAGCAAGAGGCTTCCATGCCTCACTTCACCATGTCAAAACTCATGACCAGCCCAAATGAGGCCTTGTTGCATCACGCTCGTATTGGAGAGGTGATTTTGGATATGGGGTGTGCTTCTCAATCCGACATGATATCGAAAAACAGAGCTGTACACTCTGAAAGGAGAAACGTGAGGAGTTTTAATAATATGGACTTCACTGAACAAAATAACAATACAGAAAATGGTAGGACCGCTTATATTCTAACTCAGATTTAATTCAGCCATACAAGTGTAATACCAATAGTTTCCCAGCAGATGGCTCTACTTTGACTGTATGAAATGCTTTGAACCATTTTTAGTGCAATCGCTTCATATTGTTTCAGTGCTTTGTTTCACTCATCACTACAGATCAGACTTAAGTTTGAATATGTACGGATGTATTTGAGAAGTTGACATTTTGAGTTAAAATGAGTATTAAATCCTACGACTATAGTTTATTTCCTAGTTTGTTTAATGTCCTGATATTAGCTGTGACGCAACTTCCTGAAGCTAGCCAATCATAATCATAACAGAGTGGGCTCACCGGGAGGGAGGCCTTAAAAACACATGAGCTAAAACAGCCTGTTTCAGACAGAGGCTGAACTGAAGGGCTGCATAGAGAGTCAGGATAAGATAAATGAAGAGGTTTTTTTAAAACTGTAAATCATGCAAAGACATTCCAGTTGAGCCCCGGAATATAAATACAGACCTGGAAATGTGCGTGATATGCCCTCTTTAGGACAAACCTAAAATGATGATTGATGATGATTGATTAAAATGTACCTCCTACCCACTCAAAGCAGCCTTTGATGCCTACTAATGCCCTCTGTTAAATAACATTAGATGTAAAATGACCTCTTTTCCGATATCATAAGAATCTCTTTTACCTGATGTTGTGTTTTCAGTTTCTAGTTTTCTTTTTACTTGTTGTGTATGTTCCCAACATGCTTATATAAAGTACACTGAATGTGGAATGACATTCACAAATATGGCATATTCATGACACTTATAGGAACTGTCTCTGCTTGATTTTAGTTTTAATAAGTAACGTCTACCTTGAGTTACAACTGAAATGATCAAAAGGGTACTTTCTTCAACTTCTACCCAGTGACCTGAAACCCTTGATGGTGTGCACTGACTGTAAGCTTTGGGAAACACTTGTAGAAAACACTTCTAAGATTGACCAGTACTGGGAAACAGGGTCTGGTTTTAGAACTGTACAGAACTATAGTGTGATTTCATCATGCTGAATGGCACAAAATATGTTTTTCACAGTGTGGAAAAGTTTAAAAGTTTTTTCGAAGAAAATGGCAACAAATAAATATAGAAAATACTAATAGTGTATTAAAAGCTTTGGAAAACCAATACATACTTTTCTTTTGTTTTGATTTTTTTGTTTTGATGGGATATTGTTTGATACAGAAGTCCCCTTTAGATACTCACCACTTGTTATATCATTCATGTCAACACTGCTGAAATAACTTTCAATCAGTGGGTGCTTTGGGTCAAGAACCCAAATAGCATCTTTAGAGTATGCATATGCCGAAGGAAGGGCTTTGATTTCGATACATGGACATTTTGTTTACATGTGGGAGTGATTTATGATTTGAATTTATATCTTGGGACATCATTTCTAAATCACATACAGTATTTTGAAACAACTATAAAAACCTGTTTGCTCACTTCTGATCCCTGAAAGAAAGTGACGTGATAATGTGGCACAACGCACTTACCAAGCACACCAAGCCGATAGTTCATGGTGACCACGATGACGTTTCCATAAGCGGCAAGGACGCTGCCGTCAAACATGTTTCCTGAGCCCTCCATGTAGGAGCCGCCGTGGATGAACAGCATCACCGGCTTCTTACGACGATCCCGAATATCTGCATGACACAGATAAATAATGCTGTGTGTTATTTTTCATGTTTATTCCTTTTTTTAAATTCTTTACCACAATGTCAGTTCCTGTTCAGCTTAAGACTCCACAGGCAACAGGTAGGCTACCACTCTAATCTGACAGCTCTGGCTTGTGTTACTGCAGCAGTCCTCTAAGTAAAAGATCCATATGCAGCATTTTCTGTCCTCCTACAGCCAGTGATTCACAAGAAAAAAGAAGATGACAATACTAAGTATGTAGCATTTTCAGTAGGCTGCCTTTAAGTTAGCTACAAGTATTTCATGTCTGCCCCGCTGGGCTTATCCTCTATATATTTTATTCTGTGATGTCAGTTTCCCCTGTCCTATGCAGTGATGGTACCTTCCCAAACTGTTATTCCCCTCCATGTGTGGAGCAAATGGTGCAGCCAGTTCTGATGCCCTCTCTGTTATTGGTGTCTTTGTGCCCATCAGTGTGTTGCTATGGTTGACTCTGTTAGCCTGTGCCCCCCCCCCCCCCATCCCCGCTTACCAAAACCCCCCTCTCCTAGCGTCTGTGGTATGGTCTGAGTGTCTGAGCGTGGATAAGGCTGAGAGAGCTGCCAGTGCAGCCCAGTTAGGCTGAGCGTCTGCACTGTGCAGGGCCTGTGGATAATTTGTATGAAAGCCAGACCAAGTGGAAACATAAATAACAGCCACAGCATCTGTTTACCCTGATGAGCTTCAGCGCTCAGAGATGGGGGAAACCGAGAGATAGGAGGAGAGAGAGAGATAAAGGGGGGTAAGACAGAAAGAGGAAGGGGATGAAAATAGGACAGCGTGAGAGAACTGAAGAGGGGAGGAGGGTAGAGACATGGATGTGAGGTTCACACCAAGAGAAAAAAAACATGATAGCGAGGATGAAAAAACATGAAATGATACAAAGCAAGTCATACACAGCGAGGTACGCTAATGAACACTCAAATTCACACAGGATTCACACACACACACACACACACACATACATGCACATGCACGGACACGCACGCGCGCACGCACACACACACACACACACACACAAACTCTTGCATAGGCAGCTGCGATGCTGAGTCGCTATGGAAACTGCTTCTCGCTAATAGAACTGCACCAGCCATTCCATTGCACCGACTCACTGAATGCCTGTTGCCGTGGTAACAAATTCTACTCACGTATTTGCACACCCGCCTGCATCACCACCTGAATCTCAGGTTACACATGCACTTGGGTGCGTCACTCACAGTCGCACACACACACACACACACACACAAACACACACACTTGAATGCACGCACGCACACACACACATACACGAGAATGAACGCGGCAAAATGGCACATATGCCTTCACACATGTAGGCATCTTTTATGGATCATACGAATGACACAAGCAGATCATCTAAAAATAAAAATTTCAGTCCCACACTCCAACGAGCTGCTCTTTTTCTTCTCTTCTCTTCTCTCGTGTATTCTGTAGCTCTGCTGATTTCCCAAAGGATATGTAAACAAGTTCAATTATCCCGGCATTACCAGGACAGTATAGAGGAGTGACATGTCAGCGGGCCGTCCTCATCTGCAAATGAAACCCTCAGAGAGAAGGAACTTGTGCAATGACATGTACTGTAGCTGCCATTTTAAAGGCTCAATCAGTACTTTTTTTTACTCTTAAATTACTGCTTAACTGCTGTGTTTACTGAGATATAAAGATACATGATGTAAATCTACCTGTAAAGCAACAAAATAACTTAGTGTTACTGTGTGTACTGTCAATACGTCTGACAGGAGTTTTTAAGAGGTGGTGGAGCGCCCCTTGTTTACTTTTGGATCACGCATCATGTATTTAAAAGGGTGCCTCCTTTTCAAGCGTGCTTCTGCTTCACCAGCCTTGACCAGGGAATGTATCTTCCCATTGAGGCTTTCTTTCATTGGTTTTCTAAAAGGTTGATGCATGATAGTGTTGTTTTTCACACGTTAAATGGTTATTTATATATACTGCTGTACTGAGCAGTAACATTTCAACAATTTTAGCAATGATCAGCTAAATAAGGTTCAGTTAACATTCAGCAACTATAGCTCTGTTGAGGTTTTCAGACTCATTTATGCATTTAAAGGACAGGGTCACAGTTTTTCAATGTCTGTCATAAAACATATGAAACATATGAACAATGAAAGAGGTTTTCCTCGGTGTAATCATTCCTCCTGTTCATACTGACTATTAAAAGATCCTCTTCAAATGTGCTTCAGTGTAAGTGATTTGGGCCAAAATCCAAAATGTGTCCACACAGTCATTTAAAAGTAGATTTGAAGCTTATATGAGGCTTCAGCAGTCTGAGTTAGTCATATCAAGTGGATATCTTCCACATTTACAGTCTTTTTAGCATCAAATTCCCTTTTTGTGTTTCCCTGTTGAGCTGTGGTAAAAGGATAGTGTCACAAAGAGGCACTGAGAGACTTTAACAGTGAAGGATATCTACTTGATTTGACTGATTCAGACAACTGAAGCTTTATATTATCCTCCAATAAACTTTTAAATACATTTCTGAATAGAAAAAGGCTTGTAGATTTTTAGCCCCCATCACTTCTGTTATACTTGCATCATGGAGAGATCTTCTAATGGTCAGTATGAACAGGAGGAATTATTACAGCAACAAAAAATCTGTTTCAATGATTATTTTGGCTCGTGAATATAGTTTTAAGACAAACTTTAAAAATTGTGAAAATCTTTAAGTTGAGAACACACATATTTAAATATAATAATCATAATCATAATAATAGTTCATCAAGGTTATTCCTGTATATAAACTAGGGATAAACTGGGATATTTCACTCCAAAACTACCGTAAATCTTTTTTTTCTACTAATTGAGAACCACTAAAACCCCTAAAAGAAAATTCCAAACTGAAATATTTGCTAAGCCCAATAAAGACAGAGTAAGCCTAAAAAATAAATGGAAATTAAAAAATCCATTCATTTTGAAATAAAAGATAAAAAGCTCATGCATACCTACAATACCTTAATGAAAGGTGGAAAGGAGAAAGGTCCAACTGGACCAAAAAGACTAAAAGGTCTTGGGCACTATCTCATAACCTGTGCATGCTTTATTTTAACATTTTGGGGCTTTAGATGTTCAAAATAATATTATTTAAAAAAAAGTGCAAAATCAGTGATAAAGAAATTTTTGTACGTTGGAAATGCTTATGTCATTCTTAAAAGCAGTCTATGCTGATATTACATCATCTGCACTTTCAGTCAGTGCTGACCATACATTTAAAAGAAAGAAAGAAAAAAAGATAGAAACAGGAGTGAACGTGTGTTTAAGTGATGGTGACAGTGTGACCATGATTAGAGCACATATAAAGAGGTGATTAGGGGTGCGGGGTCACAGGGTAAAAGGGTTTCACTAAGGCCCACATGGCCAACAAGGAGCTCACTGTCTCCTAACCACACACACACACACACACACACAATCACCATCTCACACCTATTCTCAGTATGTCTTACCTCCCAATAGAAGCTGCCTCCTTCCTACTTTCTCATTCCTCTCGTCCTCTCTCATTCATTTTCTTATGAACCTCAATTGATTTGGGTGTAAAAGTTTTTTCTCCTGACGCAGCACTTTGATTGTTTTTGCACCCAAACCCACACCCGAGCAGTGCAGTTTCTTGCAAATAACTTAAATAAAACCCCCCAAAAATAGTATTTTTTCAAGCTGCATCATTTCGGAACCTGCATCCGATCCATACCTCAGCAATTAAGTGAGGAATTCAGCCCTAACCGAGAACCTTCTGATCCTGTCAAGATCCATCAGGTGTCGGCATAAATGTCAAGCTCTCCCATCCACCCTCTCACTCTCTTTTTTCCACATCTCTCTCACTTTCAAAGCTCTATAAATGTCATTTCATCATGCACTTGTCTTCATTATGACTACACCCCCCTCCCCACCCCTTTTCTCTCCTTCATTGCCCTGCCCGGTGCTCTCGCAGTGCTCAGCTTTTCCTATTTCTTTCATCTCTATTCTATCATTCCGCTCCTCTCTTCGACAATCCTGCATGAATCCTTCCTTCTGTTTTCACCGTTAAGAAACCACACAATTGGATTAGCTACATCTGTCTCTTTTTAAACCATAGCAATTAGAGATGCAAGGGAGAGAGAGAATTGAATACCCAAATAGCACAGAGCTCAAAATACAAACACACACACACACACACACTGGCACAAATTAGAGCACATGCACTCAAGCATAGATCTGCACATGCACTGTGCTCGAGTAGGCCCGCATGCACAAATGGAGATGTAATGCATTCTTTGTGTGCATAATACTATGTAATATACAGTGTGTCTGGGCATATGTACAGAAACAGATGCGCATGGTGTCTGCATAGATTTTGGCCGCATCTGTTTGGAGTAGCAAGAGCATCTCTCTGTGACTGCAGTAAACTTGATGAGAATGCAGAATCCTATTTAAAAATGAGGAATTGGAGAAAAGGCTTATAAAATGATGACTGTATGCAGACAAAAAGGGACTTTATTGCAGGGATAAAAGGTGAAAAAGGACTATCTATTGATTTTCACTGATGCATCACATAGGATAGTCAGAACATCAGTGTAGCAACCGAGAAATGAAAGTCAATTAGTCTACAAGCACCCAAAAAGCAGTATTAGAAGCCATGGCAGATTTGTGTGCATCTATTTCCTGGTTATGTCTACTTACATGAGAGGACAGTGTGATGTGCACATAGAGTGATGAGAGCAAGATGATTACTAATAAGGATACAAACAAAACAACCCCCATGGAGATTGAAAAATGGAGCACAAAGAGGAAAAAAACATGCAATTAAAATACCTTCATCCCTTGGTCTGTTCATTGTAGACTCGTCTTGTTTTTTTGTGAGCGGACCTGAGGTTTAGAAAAAAAGGAAAGGGGAGACACAGAGGACACAATTTTAAAAAGATTGCATTTGTAGAAAAACAAAAAGCACAACAAGAAAGGCTTAAAATGTTTACATGGATTCTTGGTTCCTGAAAAGATACCCTCTCCCAAAACTCATCTGTTTTAACTGCTTAGGATCTAGTCACGGACTGCCTCGTAAATGACCCCAGAGGCCACTTCTCCTCAACCCTTCTCCCGATCAGTCCTGACACACTGCTGCTTTGTAAAGAAAAATCAATGGGCAGAATCAAGCCATCACTCTTTTCGGGTCAGAAAAAAGAACAGAGTGCCAAGATACTGTGTGTCCTGCTCCAGCTCAGGTCAGTGTTGCAGTCCTACAGCAAAAAAGTCCCTGCATGAGACTACTGTATGCTTTTAAAACCGGGCAAGCTCAGATAATCACTCCAGAATCCATGTAGCAACATATGCACATTCACAGCACAGTAATGCTGGCATAGAACCTGTTTGATGTCTCTTTCCTGCTGTTTTTGATATTTACATGGCCTGTGAAGGCTTGTGACAGGGTTTCCCCTCACCAAGGTCAAAGAGGAGCCCCACATTAAGCTTTAATGGCAACGTCAGTTAAATGCTCCATAGGGCGCAGCCAATAACAAGCTTTTATCACAGTGACCGACCGACGCCCTGACGCGTCAACCCCTGTAAGTCTTAACTGATAAGGATCCCATTAATTTGTTTTTTCTTGGTTTCTGTCAGCAGAGCTTTCCATCAGCTTGCAACTTCCACTGCGTTTTGTGTCGTTCTCAGTCACTGTCTACACATCCACATCTCTGAGAAAGCTATTAAAACACTCTCACGTTCACACACTCGCAGCCCAGGACACATTAAAACGTACACACGCTACACAAAGCATGTTAACAGCGCCCTTATGATCTGTTGCTGTACTGCTCACACTCTCCCAGCAGCATGTTCCCTGCTCACCGGTGGGGAGGCGTTGCAGTCTTCCATTTTGAAGAATACTCTATGTTGGGTTGCCAAGGGGTTTATCACTTTGCTAGTGTGCTGCTGACATGTCTGTTTCTACCATTCTGCTGTAAAGCTTGCAGTGAAGTGACGACATACACCCTTTTCACAGAGCTTTGCATCTATTGATGAAGGAGACACTTGGTATTACTGCACTCTGCCATTATAATGCTGCATTTTCAGCCGTCCCTCTAAATGAATGTGGTTTCCTGATATAAAATGTTTATCTTGTGTCTAAATGGAAGAGGATCAATGCTGAATGGATTTGCTGTATCCTTCCAGCACCACCGTGTAGGCGCCTGATCCAGAGAGCACTTCCTGCCATAGTTGTCGATGGTCCAGTAGTTGGTCCTGGGCTACAGTGCAGTAAGGTAGATGGACCGGTAATGGATAGAAAGGCACATTAGTCCTCCATCTTGTCAGCACTTCCCCACTACTTAGCACCACTCTAAAACCGCACCTCGCCCATTTAATGGAGATCGCTCTGATTTCATTCTTTTCTAATGTCCAATAAAGAGCTAAACTATAAGTGAGGATAATGTATGCTCCAACAGATAGTTGTGCTTAGTAACAGGCCATCAGACTACACCCTGAAACTTTAGATAGGCACCATACCAACAGGAAGCAGCTGAAGCATGAATATGTGGAAAAAAGTAACTTAGATGATCAAAAAAAGTTCCCTTAACTCCTTAAATCTATGCTACTGTACATATAGAAGGTATGATAGCATGTTTGTGTACAGAGCTGCAACTAAGGATTATCTTCATCATTTTTCATTTCTTCAAATTCCTACAACAATTACCAAAAGTGCCCAAAGTGAAGTCTTATTTTGTCAGACTAGTAATTTAAAAACTGAAGGTATTAAAAAATGAGAAAAGTATCAAAGCATCATGTCTGAGAGGCTGAAATGAGCAATTGTTTGGAATTTTTCTTGATCCATTATCTAAATTTTTGTCAGCTACTTTTCTGCTGATCCAAAGCTGACGAGTCATTATCAGCGCTAGTTGTTCACGTAATAAGATGCTGACAGTCAGCATTGCCACAGCTTAATGTTGCTGAGATCATAGTTGGCTGTTGCTTAACTGCTTCGTAAATGGTTAATATATAACAATGAAAAATGAATTAAGTAGGTCTAGATTATTAACTTTTGAAAGGAAGAAATTCAGCAGTGAAGTCAAAAAGAGAAAAAAAAGTAGAATGAAGCCAAATAAGAACAAGCACACTTTTTAGGGTAAAAAAAGTCTTTCCCCTAAGGTCTAGCAGAGAGGTGATGTGGTCATGTGATCTAACGGGCTACTGGTCAGTGAAATGCATTGGCCTACGAAGGAGCTTTTAACTTGGGTTGTCCCAGTGCTGTTTGACCTAATGCAGCTCCATCTCTCAGTCAGCGTTGTTTCTGTTCGGTTCAGTGAGCCCGTGGCCGGAGCGCAAGCTGTCTCCCGTCCCTCTCCATTTCCTCAGTGCAGTAAACGGGATGAAGCTGCAGTATGTCATGTCTGTGGTGGCCTGTCTGCTTGACAAGGTGTCAGACACAGCTTCGGTTCAACCCCCTGCTTCCAGGCAGCAGGTCCCAGCACATGCAGTCCTCACCCTCCCTGCTCTCCATCTCCCCAGCCTCCAGTACCATCTTTGCCTGTACCGTCCTGCCTCCTGAAATATGGTTTTTAATAAAGAGCACGGTAAATGGCTGCTCTAGCAGCAATAAAAATGAAGGATCTTAGGCCCTTGGCTGAGGAGTGTCTTGAGGAAATAGGAAAGCAGTAAGACAGTGTTTTTGCCTTACAGCCTGGTCGCACAGGAGAGTTCAGGCAGAAAGGAGGTAGGGAGCAAGAGAGAGAGAGATAAAGGAAGAACGTAAAACTCGCTGTTCAATCCAAGAGAACATTTGTTTTATTTACATTATTCTACCGAATTGTTTGAATTTCATTCGAGTTGAGGAAGTAGCAGGATACATAGTGGCCTGCTGGAGAAGGGCACCAAGCTCATTTGCATTCAGAACAGTGATCCCTTCTACCGCCATCTGCATAAAGATGGAGGAGAGAGGAGAAGAGAGAGGACAAGAGGCAGGGATGGTTTCAGGGAGGAGAGAGCAGGAGGGGTGAACAGATGCAGAGAGAAAAGAGAGCTGTGACTTTTTTCCTTTTTTTTTTGTCCAAAGAATAACGCAAAGAACATGTTCAGTGAGAGTGTTTCTGGGTAAGAAATAGATATAGCAGATAGGGCCATGACTTACGGTAGAATGGGAAGATAATGTGTCATATTCTCTGGAGATTAAATGTGTCAAAAATCAAGTCGTGCAGGCCAGATTTGGCACCAGAAGATTTTGATCCAGGCTGCGTACGAATCTGTGCTGCCAATTCATTTTGGACCACCTACATCTACCGTGAGTGGGAAAGAGACTCCTTGTTGCCAAACGCGGCACAATACATCCACCCTTTAAACATGCCTGACCATCACTCACCGGCACAGTTTTACTTATGAGCTAAAAACATTTAATCTAGCTGTAAAAATCTGTTTAAAAAGGGAAAACAAATCTGTGAAAATCAATGCTGAGCTGAAGGCAGGCGATCTGAAGAGAAACCAAATAAATCTTGGCATGTTCTTGCCATCAGGACAAACTCGTCAAGATATTTGAGGAAATTATCGGTTGGATATCCAGCAAGAGGAATGTGTTGAGATCTAAAAGCTGGTGGAATATGAGGAGGATGCAAGGTAAACGTGGATATGTACCCCCCCCCCCCCCCCCCCCCACACACACACACAGCCTGTGAAAGCCTTCCAAACAAAACGGTAGAACTAAATACATTTAAAGCTGCTAGGTCTGACATAACCGCAAGTCTAACACCATGTAAACAATTTGAGGGATTGTGACAACGGTTATACACGGAAAATGTAGTGTGTTTGATTTCAGGGGCATTTCACTGTCCTCTAGTCTGTTTTCTTGCTCTCTCTCTCTCTCTCACACACACACACACACACACACACACACACACGCGGTAAAACATATCCTTGGGGACAGCATCAGCCTTGTGTAAGCAGTGACCCCTGACAATAAGTGACAGATTTCTGACAGGCAGACAGATGTAAAATCGGTTTCACTCATTTGCACACCTTTTCCCCGGGGGTTAAAATGGGAGACTCTGCAGCATCCGTTCAGTGAGTATGTTTAGTGTACAAGGCTCCCATTCACATGACACTAGAGTTATACTTGCACTAGTTTATGGTTTATTTTTCAATTTTTGTGTCAAAAAACAACAATGTTAGTTAGAAAGATTGCACACTAATCCAGAGCTAGACTTCATATATGAGCAGCAGCAGTAATGCATAAACATGTGCTGGTTGAGTACTCTTTTCAACTCTCAGGTGAGCCCATTAATCATAGACTTTTTAACATTTTATCATTAGACTTGCTTACTATCGTTGGCAGCATATGCTCTGCCTCCAAAGTTAGACTTTGATCCTGTGTTCTTTTACCTGCCCATCTGCCTTTTCAAACGTTCTCCACAGGATCATTAAAACAAGAACACGCAGATAGCCCGCGTAAAGGTGAAGGTTTTTGCCTTATGGTGATCTTGAGTTTTCCACTAATTTTGCCCCAGGAGGCCGACACAAGGCTGTGTTTGGCCATGTATTGTATTTACTTTATTTTCAGCTAACTGCTGGACTAACGTTAGCAGTTTTCAATACTTTTTAGTTTCATCTAACCTTATTTAAACCTAATATGTAGAAAAGTATTAATTTGCTAATAACAACAATAACAAATACAGAAATATTGTACATTTTATATAAAGGGCTATACATGAATATATATTATTTTGTTTTCCAATTAGTCATTCAAATGTACAGTTTGTTATCCTGCATAGTGACTTTACTTATGTTAAAGCAGCTGTTATGAACAAACCCTGGTGAACTCCAATAACAGAAATCGGAAAATACATGGGATATTGCAGACATCCCAACTGACCCGGAAGTTCCGGGAGTCTCCCACATATTGATAGCGGCTCCTTGATGTCCGCAGATGAGATACAATCTCCCAGAATCTGGATTGAGCAAGCAAGAGTGTGCTGTAGGGAGTGACTTTGTGTGTGTGTGTGTGTGTGTTTGTGTGACTATCCTGATAGCTCTGTGTTGCTGTTTATTAGACCAATCCATTGTATTTACCCATAGTTTACAGCTGGAGTCAATCATCATTGTAAACAACTTTTATAAAATGAGTGAAAGTAATGAAGTCACAAAACGTTACATATGTCATTAGAAGCTTCACCAGTTCAGTTAGCAGTAATTTAATGCATTCAAATGTAAATGTGCTTTAAAGATAAAAAAGATGAAAATATGCAAGTTAGTCCAGTTTACTTGTTGACTACTAAACCTTAAACTATACAATTTTCATTTATGCAGTGGAAACCATGGTAGTCTTCTATAAGCTTTAGCCGGCTTTAGCACTGTTGCAGCAAATCTGTGATCAAATCTGACAATGTGATGCTACTTGTTACAAAATAAATAAAATCGAATAGTTAAAATATGTGTCTACCAAAATGATAAATTACTCTATTGACCATGAAACAGTCCAAACCTGTTATGCTAGCTAGCTAGGCTATGCTAAAACGCCTGCCTCATTGATGAAATGATCAGTAGTGGCTTTTGAGCAACACTGACTATTAAAATGCAGTAATGTTGTTAGTTTGACAAGTTCTTCAAAGAAGAGTTTGGTAGAATTTAAGAAACAACAGATTAATAGAATATATTGTTTTTGTAAAATGTCAATCTCTTCCTCTACTGGTTGAAACAAAATGTTGATAGAGCTAGTGAGTCACTGTTTGATTTAGTGCTTCACCAAAAACATATGACTTATCCTGCATTGCTCATGCAAAAAGTGAATGTCAGCAAGCCAACACAATTAACATTATGAGGATATAATGTTCAGTCAAGCAAAAACATAGCATGCTGCGATGAGGCTCTAACTGGTACGCAAAGCAGCTGACTACCAGAACATGTTCTGTATGAGTTTTGAATATTTGATAAAATGTTAGATTTAATTAAATATGAGCAATAAAATTATAATGCATCTAATTGCTTAACAGAGTATTAACACCATGAAGATTGTATACGTGACTGCTGTATACTGAAAAATGTACATCCAGAGAACGATTAGTCTCAATAACCAATAGTAATTGAGACTGGCAGTAATACAAGCCCAGGGGATTATCGGAGCATATATTCTTTGGTAATCTCCTTGGTGTCTTTTGGCTCACGCTATAGAGGTTTCCCTACACAAAATAAATCCTGACTAACTTATTAAAATTACACTATTCCAAAGGAGTAACTGGAGTTTACTGTAACACAAATGTGGAAACGAGTAGAAAAGTTCACACTGTTCTTACACTTTCAAAACAAAAAATGAGAGCCAGAAACTAAACTTTATCTCTCAGTCTGATGCATAGAGAGAGAACTGAACAGACCTGGGATTTCACACTTAGGCTGACTTTTTTACGACCCCTTCCAATTGCAGTAAGAGTATGAGAGTTTCATCCAACTCACCGTCTTCAGTGGGTACATAAATGTTGAGGTAAAGGCAGTCCTCACTCTGGTTCTGGACATAGGTTGCTGCAGCATCCAGGCTGTCTGTGAACCACACTGGTAGCATGATCTCAGGCAACACCCCGTGCACATTCTGGGGACACACAGGCGCAAAATGGGTGGCATTGCGAATCTCCTGCCAGGAGCCTGGAGCTTCAGGAGGCTGGAAGCGGCGCTCGCCGATAGGTGCAGTGGCGTATGGCACACCTAAGTACTGTTCCACGGGGCCCAAGATCTCATTGTTGAGCTCTTTCCTGATACCACGTATCTTTCCATAGGCTGTGGACACTATGGGGTGTTTTAGGTCAACCCGTTGACATGAGGAAAGGGTCAGGTGTAGCACTAGTCCTAAGAGCCACGCCAGACAGTGATTAGCAATCTGCTGAGAAGTATAATGACGTTTCCCACCATAGCCTTGGTGGCTGGCAGTATTGAGAGGAAAAAACAACATGTCCAAAATAAAGGCTCTTTTAGTCATATCACTGGGACTTGAGCTGGGTATAGATAGGGATCACAAATTCAGTGGGTTATGGGAGATAACAAAGGCAAAAAGAGGATTTGTGGAAGGGGAGAGGTTAACAGATTTCCTAGGGTGACATGGTGAGGTGGTGGAATAGGTAGCATTCTCAGGTAGGACTTTGTGGTCTCATCCGTCTTCCTCTGTGGAACTTCTGATGGGTCCAGAGCTGCAGTCAAGGAGCCAATTACACCTGGAAGACACAGACAGGTTGCAGGTTGTCAGTGTATGTGAATAGGTGTGCTCTTTAAGCCCTGTCAGAGTGTTTAAAAAGGTACAGGAGGACAAAAAGCTTCTCAGCCAAGAGTTGATTTACCCAAGATGAAGTGTCAAAGAGCTAAAAAAAGACAGATAAATGACACTAAGCTAAGGGACACCAGGGGTTAAATCTGTTATTTCATGTGATTTAGTGGTCTTATAGAAGATGATCGATTTAATTTGAAAACGTCTAGTCCATGACAAATTACCCCCTTATGGTATGGTTGTTTCACTAAATACCATTGTGACACCACATTGCTGATACTGAATCATTCTAACATAAGTGATGCATCTACACAGAAGCCGAACATGCAGTCAACATGCACACAACCAATCAAATGAAACAATGAGCGGCAATTATTTATTATATAGGTGAATAATCATTGTATTAGTCAAAAACATTAAGAAACTCAACATAGGCCTGCAATGTTCCATTTACCTGAAATGAGTGAACATTTAATTGACAATAATTTAAAAAAAAAAAGAAAAAAAAAAGGCCTTAATATGTGCACATGATGTAATGCATTCCTGGTTGGCAGCAGATGATGTACTGTAGCAGCAATAAATTATTGAGGACTTCATCACTGTTAAAGATGGACTACTGGATCATGTCTCCACCTCATTTGTTTTTTCTATGTAGTCACCTAATGTTCTGTATTATGTCCTTATGCAATAATTCCAGACACACTGGATATTTGACTTGAATAGTTATAATTAAACATATTTGGCTCGTCTTATAGAGGTTACCAAGACTACAGACGACCCCATCAAATTTTGTCACGTTTCACAGGCTTCACTGCTGCTGATAAAGCAGCACAGCACAAACGGCGTCTTAATTGGAACATATACATCTTCACTGAATATGAAAGCACCTGAAAATTTGCTACTATGTGTCATTCCTCAATACTATCTATCTATTGCTTAATTTATCTTCAATATTAGATAGCCAGCTCATTGCCACTTAATCAACAACTGCCAAGGAGAGTGACGTGCATGTGCTTTTTGCCACTGCAATGCCATCTAACTGCAAATATCAATCTTGACTCACAACATTAGAGGCATTTTCAGGCTGTATTTTATTAGACAGATGTTTGACCAGTTATGCCAGGCTCTGGGTGCCCTAAAGGCTCTGTTTAGGCCAGATTTGCAAACACATGTATCTCAGATCTCGTGGTTGTGCCTAAAGTCCATTTCACAACTGACATCCGAATGTGACTCCAATTCAGCTCCTGCCAAAAATAACTTCCACATCACCTCCACAAAAGTGTTGCCTCCCCATTTCAATTTGGGTTCAAACACTCACAGCTGCATTTAGAGTTGTAAACTTGCGATCACATCACCGCGGGCGCACTGTGGGGCGCTAACTGTGGAAAGGTCCTAGAAATATAAGAAATATTGGAGGTAAATGTTGCCAGTATAGAGATTAAACATGAACTCTAAAATGTCTGAAATGATGAGGAATTTGGGTTTTTGCAGTTATTAGGTGGGAATGGGAGCTTCCAATGAGCGTGTGAAGGCAGGGTCACACGTCTATAAATATTTAGTCTGGTTGCAAAAACATAATTTGTTGTCCAAAGGGAAACTTTTTCAATCACCACCGTGTAATGTGGCCTCAGCTTCATTTTTTCATCTTGCAGATAATTACAGTACTTTGAAGTGTAGAACATATCTTGTCTTGTAATGAAATTCAACCACAGAGAACGCAAAGAAATAAAAGCATGTTCACACATCAGTATGAGGGAACAAGCTAAACCTCATTGGCCCCCTGCACCCTTTTTTAGCCATCCACATTGTGTCAGAGTTAGCCTTTTCCTCTCAACTCAGTTCAGTTGGTTCTTGCTTCCACATCATTACAGATGAATGGGCAGTGCTTATCTCACTCTGGCTTTGGGAGACGGAGTCGTTTAGGTGTGATAAAGGCTTTATGTAGCGCTAACTGTTGGTTGAATGCCACCTCATCCGTCCACCCTCAACCCCACAATATCCACACTCCGCTGCCAGCCAGCAGACACGAGGGATGACGGTAAAACGCAGTATTACAGGATGTTCAAAGTTAGATGTGAGTGGTAGTCTGCTTCATGAGGACAAATCAGGAACAAGCTGTCTGGAAAAATATATTTGTTTCTCTACATATTCTGATGGACACCCTGAATTCTCATCAAGAAACATTCTTAGTATGTAAATGTAGAAAAGTTGAAAATCCAACTTAATGGTAAAGTTTTATAGAGTACATGTTACCCTCTAAATGTTGTGTCATTGTGAGGAGGTGACGTAAGAGGCCAATGCCCCTGTTTGAAATTAGAGTTTATTTTTAATTTATTGCAGCCAAAAATGTTTGATTTTGCAGCTGGTTTTCTTAAAAATTGTGATACAATATGTGATGTTTTATGTGCTCTTTTTTACGGTGGCCGAGACCCGCCATAGCTGCAAATAAAAAGAAACGCTGCAAATAAAAAGACACACTGCAGCAAACAAAAAAAAAACGCTGCAAATAAAAACAAACGCCGCTGCAAATAAAAGAAACACCGCAGCAAACAAAAAAAAAACACTGCAGCATATAATAAAAAAAACGATGCAAATAAAAAAAGACACAACGGAAGTGGATTACCGGGGACTGTTTTTGCCGAAACACCGGAAGAAGAAACAACAACAACAGGACTACGAATTGGAAAACGAACTAGAAAGTAAGTGAAAATGGTAGTGTTTGAGGGTGACTTGTCTGTTTCAGCCAACATGGGGATGAGGATCGGAACTGCAGACACTTAAAACACGCTGTTCCGCCTACGAGACGGGTCGTAGGTTGGGAGGTAGCCACAAGTCCTTCTGAATGTTTTAAACACCAACCCTTAAACATATTTATTCATGCCGTACATTGTTAGAAAGCATAGGTTGCCCTGATTCATTCAAGACCACTCACGAATTATATTGGTTGCTCACAGCCGTAATAGTATTCAGCCACTCAGCTAAAGTAAAAACAGCTATAATCTCTACATACCTTCAAAGTCTTCCCTTTATCCACAACGATCATCTTATGACTCAGGACTTTCTGTACAGCTCGCCAAGTATCCATTCTTGTGAAATATGAAATCCGTTTCCATAACATCGAAATACTTTCCTCAATATGTCCATGTATTTAGTCCAACACGTAACGTAATAACACAAATAACAAACCATATACGGCCCCTTTTACGTCTTTTCCTGACCTACACCTACACGTACAAGCAACAACTTCTTCCGGTGTTTCGGCAAAAACAGTCCCCGGTAATCCACTTTCGTTGTGTCTTTTTTTATTTGCATCGTTTTTTTTATTATATGCTGCGGTGTTTTTTTTTGTTTGCTGCGGTGTTTCTTTTATTTGCAGCGGCGTTTGTTTTTATTTGAAGCGTTTTTTTTGTTTGCTGCGGTGTGTCTTTTTATTTGCAGCGGCGTTTGTTTTTATTTGCAGCGGTTTTTTTTGTTTGCTGCGGTGTGTCTTTTTATTTGCAGCGTTTCTTTTATATGCAGCAGCGTTTGTTTTTGTTTGCAGCATTACTTTTATTTGCAGCTATGGCGGGTCTCGGCCACCGTACTTTTTGCAGTAAAATTGCAAGCAAAGGAAAATAATGCAATTTAAAAAAAAAAAAAAAAAAAACTACCAGTGAAGGGTCATAGGTTTTTACTTCTGTCAATAAAAAGCAGGCTACATATCATAGAAACAACTATATTCCAGTACTCATTTTAAAATGTATTTTCTGAGCATGAGAAACATGGACTCAAAGTTGAATAAAAAATAAATTACTGTAATTGAGTACCATTTGTAAGCCTTTATTAAAAACACTTTCACCTCAACATTAGTGCCCAATAAAAATCAGTCAATAATGCCATTAAATTAAATCCATTATAACATTTTTAAAATAGTTTCATTTCCAAAGTGCCCAACTCATGTATTAAACTTCAATTCAGCGACCTCTGAGTCATCCTCCATCTCCTTGCTCTCAAAGGCTCCACGGCCTTGCTCAGTCCTAAGATAACAAACTCTGCCCACCATCTTGTTAGTTTAATCTCTATCAAATCTGTAAGCTTTCGCTTATGTTCACATTTTCGTATAGTTTCAATAAACTAGAAATGTTGTTAATTAGTGAGCTTTAGAGGTGCTAGCAGGCAGATTTTGTGTCTTTCAGGCAGAGTCGGGACAGCTGTTTCCTGTCTAAGCCAAACAATTAAACTTTATATAATATTTAATAGACAGATACTAGTGTGGTATCAGTCTTCTCTTCTTACTCTTGCAAGAAAATACATAAGGGCATATTTCAAAATGTCAAACAAGAAAACAAGAAGAGTGTTCAAAACTAGATGTGAACAGAACCACCTCAAGGCTGAACACAATCCAGCCACAAACCATGAAAAGTAAGATGAGCGTTCAATCGAAAGGCTGCCAAACAGATAATACAAAAACACACACGTGTCAATAACTACATAATATATACTGTACAGTATATTGTATAAAGCGTGTGGTTTCAAACTGCATTATAAATCACACAAGAGCTCACAGTTCTACATTACCCCACACGTTCTGATTCTAAAACAACCATCTGTGCTCGTGTAGCGTGTCCGCACATGTGACTGAACATACAGCACAAGCCCAAGGTCAGAGCACCTTTAATATACACAGCAGATCCAAGAATGCATGCACGCTAGCTTGCCATCGTTGAGTAGGATAAAACAAGTGTGGTTCAAGTGTCTGAATCCTGTCAGATTGTTCTATCTATCACTCACCTCCTCCTTGCATGTTCTGCCGATGACGTACACACACAAGCGTTAAGTCCGATGAGGCATCAGATGTTGCATGTGAGTCAACGGTGAGTACAAATTGGTCTGTTCTCAACCTCTCACATGTGACTTGCAAATGGTAGTACCCTAACAACCCTAACATCTGTTCACATCAGCCATCCGTGAGTTGAGACGGTGTCGAACAAGCATCCTCACACATAAAATGGGGATAAATTGACACACAAATCACCGAGCTGATGTAAACTGTGGTTTGGTTTTCTGTTTTATATAATGGCTAGTCCTGTCAGGTGAAGCTGTTTGAGAAGGTAATGTCTCCCTTGCCACTGGGACACTTTTATGGGTATATTTTAAATTGAACGGTCAAAGTTGTTTGTGAAAACTTTACAGAACGGCGGCATTTGAGTAAAACGCTTGCCTTCAGATTTTTTATATTGCTTTGCTTCCACTTTGGGTGTTAAAACCACATGCACTACTTCAGCTGTCAAGCTGCTCTCCTCCGCTAGTCAACATCTGTGGATGACAAGCAGCTTAGCAAGCCAGAAACAGAGTGCTGAGTTTTTGACTAAACTTGAGCATCTGCTATGTACTCTATCACTATGCTGAGAGAAGCCATTTTTAATTTTAAAAAGAAAATGAACCTTTGATGGCTGCATGTTGTATTCTCTGGACACCAGTAATGTCTATACACAGTAATCCATCGTGTTTATGCATCTATTCCTAATGGGAATGAGAATCTTTGGATGGAGACATCAGTAGAGGAATTTGTATGCAATTACATAGAAAGGAAATAGCTACAAAAATTAGTTGTTAAGAATTAAGTGCACAGATTACATTTACGAGCATTTCATATGTTAAAAGTATTTTTGTGTAAAAATCTGTAGATCTTGTGAGCCAAAGTGTTGCTGAAAACATCCAATACCAGTCAAAAGTTTGGGCACATCTTCCTATTCTCTTCAGTGAGTAAGTGTGTCCAAGTGGTGCTGTATACCGTTTTGAATAAAGGAGATATTTTAGAGGCCTGTATGTTTTCTTAGACCTTTAATGGACCAGGCAAGATGAATAAGTTGTCTTGTTGATGAAGTGAGAGGCTAACAGAAGAGCGTCTCCTGAACTGGAGCTAAGATTAGACTTGTCAGCCTGCAGATGTGGGACCAGCCAAAGGGCCTCATCCTCTTTTCACACTACACATTGAAGCTTTCCAGAATCCGGTCCAATGCCTCCCCGTGCAGACCTCCAGGGTGCGCCGGGTGATACAGAAATAGGAAACAAGGAAAGACTTGGCTTCCACTCCCGAAAAGTGCAGCGAGACAAGTGAATTAATTTACTAAGCAGCCAGCATTCTCTTAGCGATCTGTAACAACTATATGATGCTCCATTGATGCCGAGGCAACAGGATGTATAGGTGAAACATTTGGCAAGTCCTACAGCGCTGAATAAATTAGTGCATTTTAAAATGGGGTACTGATGAATCAATTTTGAAGGGTCATCAGTTAATTTTAGGTCGCAATGTCTCAATTTCTTTGGATCAAATACAACATTTTTTGTCTTCGACATCAAATAATGGAGACCGAAGCCCTTGAAGACAAGGGGAGGGCCTTAGGGGGTAATATTTGGAGATTTGGCTGACTTAATGTCAATCGAGCTTTTAACCATTTGGGGATTATTGTAATAGGATCACTGTGGAACCTTGTGAGAGGATACATACAGTATGTATTCTGTAACATATTCTTTCAAGCTGTGGAGATGAAAAATCACAACTGACATCGACAGTGCCAATAAAGTCTTGGCTGATATTAATGTCTGTATAATATTTAACACATCAGTAAGTTGGTAAAGAATTTAAGCCTGACGTCGATAAAATGGAGAATTGCGATGATCATGGAAACGCATTTTATTTATTTCACCACGAGCCAAAGAAGGATATCTCAGTAACTGCAGTATTAGTGCCATGAAATTTGGAATGCATATTTGCAGAGTCTTTGTGCCACCACCACTACACCAACCCTGTCATCAGAAATATTAACACTGAATGGGCAGGTGATCAGAGCACATTTATGCTTACCAGTGCCCTGTAGCTGAGTGGAAAGTCATTGTACTCTCCACTTTGTTCAGTTGCACCATCTCTTCTTACTCTATTGCTTAACTTAGTTTCCTGACACCAAAACAGTGCCACAGTGCACTTTCATGTTTTTTGTGGGTGAGGTTGACTATTTCATACATTAATAATTATAGTCATGTAGAGCACTTTGGCCCCTGATTCTGCTGATGTCAACACCTAAACAAAACTATGTTGCATTTGAATCTATACATAACTGCTACAGCAACAGGCTCTTTCCATTATTTACACTCCATGAGGTTTACATTGGCTTCACTCTCAAGGAAAATGGCAACTTTGCACAATGCCAAACCTTTTGATTTTAAATATTTGATGGCCTTTTTTCTGGTGCCATCCTCAGGAAAGGTATTAGACTTTAAGCAAACTGTCAAATCAATATCATGAATCAACTAACAAAAAAAGATGTTCTTTGGACCTTCGGTGACCCATCAGACTTTGTCTACTTTTCACAATCCCTCAAAGTACACTGTCGCTGACACAGTTTGGATCCCAGACACATAAACACATGTGAACACACACTGACTTTTTTAATATATCATTTTAATTTTAAGCTTTTATGCACATTTATTTCCATCTCCTACTCAGTCTGAGTCCATTTCTTGTTAAATATCTGTGACTAACCTGTTTTTGGACAGCAAAATCCAAATAAATGTTCATCTGTCTGGGAAAATAAACATTATAAATTGTAAGTTCTTGTCACATTGTGTATTTCAAGGCCCATAATTGTAGAAAACCACTGTGTTATTAGTGCTGATGAAGGCAGCGAGCTGCAGCCCACAATTTATTCTATAAGCTCTCCAGACTCCACAAGCAGCTCAATCAGATACCCCCATCTGCCACTGCTGTCCCATCCTCAACTCATTCAATCTAGACAAATGTGGGGCTATTCACAAGGAAATATCACTTTACACTTATTGTAATTGCAATTAATTCAGGAAATGGTTGCAAACATCTTATTCACCAGGATAAAGGCTTGCTGGACAGCTGCAGAGGCCGAGCTCAATTTAAAACACAAATTAAATTAAAATGTGATAAAACAAATTAAATGTCAGTATTTTTCTTCCCTGTACTGCTGCACAGACTCATCCCAATAATTAACAACATGAAAACACGAGTGAAATTAAGAAAAAAAGTTAAAATGATCAAGTAGAAGTCAATTAAAGTGGTCTTAATGAAGCTGGTTAGCAGCAGCAGGCAGGATGAACAGATAGGGGATGTTAAACAAAAGCTCCTTTATTACTGTTACATCCCCCAAAAATCAATGTGCTGCTGTTGGTGACCATCGTTTTTCCTGCTTAACACCTGTAGATCACATGGAAAACCCCTTTTATCTTTCAACTCCCCACAACAGCACACAGACACAGTCAGACACCAGCTACTGGTCCCTGAAATCTGATGCGGATGAATGCCGCTGCCTCTAGCAGCTTGTTACTTTTTATTTATCTGCCGTCTTAGCCTGTTCGGTAATTGTGAGTGGTTAAATGTGTCATAATAAAGCCGAGTAGTGTGTACAATCTGGTGACACACTAATTAGTGATGAACTAGGTGAAATGCTAGCTGTGCTAGCGTGTGTATAGGTGTCTGTGGGCGAAACACACAGTTTGAGGGAGCGGTTTGACAGCTGCTTTGCCTCCAGCTTAAAGCTAATTTAAGAATAGAATGGCCCAATAAATTAAATAGAGAAGCCAGCACGGCCATGTTGACATGATTGTCCGGTCTCACTGCTACACGGTGCCTGCTAAGTGCAACAATTCTGGGTGATAATGATGTTGCTGATGATAATCTTTTTCAAACCTACAATCTAGAGAAAATAGAGGAAACAGAGAAGGTGCACAGATGAAGACAATGCATAAAGGCATGTCTGGAGGGGTGCAATTTAAAAAGGAGATTTACAGGATAACATTGAATTAACTAGCTTACGTTCCTCGGGCGGGCACGTTCAACGCTAAGCCCCCCCTAGCAAAACTGCAATCAGCTTTATTCTTGACTCCAGACTGCAGGAAGAGTCGAAAGACCCCGAGGAGCTCAGGCTGACAGGAAACTCAAAAGTCTTGAATGTAGCCACGGGCCAGACGTTGCTTTAGCCTACTTTAAATGTGATCATTAAAAAATGTGACAACACCAAGCCAGAAGCCGACAATATCCCCCAAATTTACATCATCGTGCTTTATCTTGGAGTGAGAATGAACTGACGCTCAGTGTTTTCTCTCAGTTCCACACAGTTCATCTCGCAAAGTGTCCCGTTCAACCGAGGAATCCCGAGTAATATGCTGCCGCTGTGTGTCTCATGTTCTTGATGTGGGTGTGTTATGAATGTTTTGCTGGCAATGTGTGAGTCTGACTAATTCATTACCATCTGTGACAGTTACATTCAAACTGACAAGCGAATCCCTCTTCCTTTATCTGAAGAAGGTCTGGATGGGACGTGTAGCAAGATGGTGAAATAAAATTACATAAAAGCCAAAATAGTCAACTTTATAAATCTCTAATAAGAAATAACTCCATGATTCACTGTTAAGTGTTGAGACTGTAATAGAACAGTATATAACTAGACACAGTAGGGTCCAAAAGTCTGAGACTACTTTCCCATTCACTTCAATGTCAAATATTAGTACTTTACATAAAAAATATTAGTTGTATATAATAAATATACAATAAAAGCTGGAGTTTCTTGGAACATGCATCTATTTTCAATTAAGCCTCGTTCTCTACAATGATAGCCTCATATCATCAAATCTGTCCTCAAGGGGCATCAGAATATTTGGTTTATGTGTCATTTGTTCACATTTTTTTGCATATATTTTGGGTTCATTATTATTATATATAAGTTGCTTATAATGTAAAGTTCCGCACACAGCTATAACTAACACAGGAAGGAGTTCAAATGTACAGTTGTGAGGGCATGGACAGAGCAAAGCGTGAGGTCAGGATGACTTTTTTTTTTTTTGAGGGTGAGGAGGAGTTGACATCAGTGGCAGAGAGGGGGAAAACGGTCGTGGCTAAAATAGAGGCAGGTGCAGGCAACTGGGGTGACATGCATGGTTAAGTGGTTCGCTTGAATGTCAGGTTACAACTCATCTTGTAATCCCTTTCCTTAAAGCTCCACCGTACTGATAGTCTGTGGAGATGCTCAGCAGCTAGAAGATGAAACCTGCTGTACACTGTAATTAATGTATGTATTATTAGACCATAGCGTGTTGAATTGCATGTAATTAAACAGTTGTTTTAATGGTGCAGATTTACTGAGATATATTAAAACATAGTGTATATCTTGTTTAGGATCAATGCTTAGGATTAATGTCTCTATGTTTAGGATCAATGTCTTGCTGCAATGTTCTAAAGTTGGGGGTATTATGTATAGACATGAGCTACGAGCCCTGCAGTTCACCCAGTGTGGAAGTGAACATCCTTTAAATGTCCCTAAAGCTGAAAGTCAGCACTTTAACCTCATTTTGCATCTGATGTGTTGGAGTAGAACCAAAACACATCATTCTCCCAGTACTTCCTGACTGTGCCGTACATCTTTCCTAACAACCATCCTGCCAAACATGAAGTTGCCCTTGCAGCTCTTTTCAAATCATTTTCTAGGGCGTCACAAGAGGGAAGCACCGATGTTTACAGTGGTTTTCTGAGCCACAATTGAAAAGAAAAACATCTGTTTCTAGGAGGCAATAATCTAATGAAGCGCAGTATGTTATCATGCAAAACTTTATTAGATTTAGTAAGTAATCTGCCTTTTGGAAGGTTGTCAGGTGAACCAGTTTGATATCTTAATAGATGACAGAAACTACCAAGTTATAGAGTGAATATCAGACTAGCTCCTAACCCATTGGAGGAACTTTTTTTTTAAAAGCTGCTGTTTTGCACATTTCATTTCCTGCTGACGTGTTTTTGCAACAAAAGCTATTTTCAGTCAATTAATCATCAACATTGACATTTTAGGAGTAACTGACAGCTCACCAAGACGGTAGTTACATTTACGCCTTATATTCTAATTAAGACATAATCCAGTTATTGCTGTTGTCATATTAACACTGTCGATCTACGTCAGGAGTAATGTGAGAATAACATCCCCAGATGTCATAAAGGCGTTCTTGTGCTGAAAAAGGACATGAGGGGATTTGACCGGACAGTGTTTGTTTCAAAGATGAGTGGTAGTTGGGTGTTTTGTGAGGAGATCAACTCCCAGCAACAACAAGAAAAAAAAGTCTTTCTATATTCTTCTCTATGTAAAAATGTGACTGTGACCAAACATACCCTGCTGGATGACTTTAATTTGAACTGTGTGCTTAATTGAAACTAAGTGCTCGTTTTCGGTTGTCACAGTAACTAAAAGGTTGCAACCATGACCCTATGTTGTTCATATCACCAAGACCACAACAATCCCAGCCTGTTATATTCTAAAAGCTGCATCCAAAATGTAAGCTCTTTACATAAATAAATCATTGGTATCCACTCGTGTTTTTGTTTTCAAACCGCGTTGGCATTTTGTTACCTGTTATCCCCACACACAGTCCCTTGTGTAAAGACTAATATGCTTTTAAGGGCATCCTCAGAGTGCTAAGACACACATGTCAGCCACACCTGCTTCAATCTTACATAAGATCATGTGAGTGTAAGGGGGGAAAAAGGGAAAAAAATTAGGCTGGAAAAAAGCACACATGGTCGACACCGTACGGCACATTTACACAATAATACTCATTG
Source organism: Scomber japonicus (assembly GCF_027409825.1). Classification (NCBI taxonomy): domain Eukaryota; kingdom Metazoa; phylum Chordata; class Actinopteri; order Scombriformes; family Scombridae; genus Scomber; species Scomber japonicus. The sequence continues at coordinate 22,767,939 of NC_070590.1, read as the reverse complement.
CTAGTGAAGTGTGCAGTCAGTGGGGGGATAGGGGAGCACAGCTGCAGTCTGGATACTGCACCAGTGTGGGCAGATGAGGGCCGTGCCAGAGAGCTGGAGAGAGATTTAAGTGCAACAGAAAGGTGGGAACATGGAGTTATATTTCAGACACTGAGTGATATGTAGACATAATAAGACAATATACTGTAGGTTGAGATGAGATAATGAATGGTGACAGAGAGGAAGGGAAACTATATATAAGCACAAGGAAGGGAATGCTTAGGTTATGTGAATTGTGGAGACAAAAATGACTGTATAGTAGGATCGGATACATGCTTGAGATCATTATTAATATAAAAATACAACAATCCTCACAATATGGCAAATATATGCACAATCACATGTAAAATGATCAATTGGTGTTGAATGTGATAAACTGACTGATCATATTAGCTTTAAATTATTGGTATATTTTACTTGGAATAATTAATAACAACATCAGTCCATATCATTATTGTAAAATACTGAATTCCTCAAACACCTTGGCTCCACAACTCTATATATACCTGAGAATGATCAATATACTGCAAGTTTGTGCTGTACAGTATAGCCAGTCAGTCTACTTTGAATAATAATGAGTAATTTATATGAGAAACAATGCTTATTATGTTGTGTAGAAGAAGTCCGAACTTAAGGCTTGAAGCAGCATGTTTTAAACAATAGCTTATGAATATGAATAATGAAAGTTTGGTTTTAAAAAAGCCTTTGTTCAAATATAATGATATTACCTGAAAACAATTAATAAAATGGGAAATAAAATAGTTTATTCACAGTACTGCATCCATTTTGGGTTTGGTGCAGTTGTACTGGTGCTGTTTTGCAGACTAGTGTCAATAAAAAACATGTCTTGTGTAGTTTATTTGCACTAATTTTCATTTTAAAAATCTTTGACAATTTGGCAATTTGATGTTGAATGTTGTAAAAATAATCGAATAAGCATCTATTGTGTCTTCTTGCAGTGACACCTGGTATTCGGTCAGAGATTGGGATTTTTCTTTTTGTGATATTTCTCATTTAAAAGGAAAGCAAACACCAGAACATCATAAGACAGATCAGACACTGGCATTGTCACCACTGTTATTTAGAAATAAAGTTAAATGTTTAATTGTTCCGTATAAAATATGACACGCATGAAAGAGTTAAGAGGTGCGATGACTGGGCTCCACTAGACTGGAAAAAACTGAGAAGAGGAAAATTCAATGTGATTAATTTGAGATGCTTTTAGTTATTCCTGATATGATTGCACCAACATGTTATTGTCTGTCTTCAAGCATGTGGCATCCATTTGATTCACTTTGTTTGTTTAGTTTCTCATAACCCTGCTCCATAACTGCTGTGGTAATACACAGTAGTCCAGCTGAGTTCTGAGTATCCAAACAAATTAATAATTGAAATGTTTTCAGAGAGGCTCAGATAAACTGCATAGTGTTTTTTTTTCCTTTGGCAACACACAACCATTTTTCTCTGAAATCAACCAGTGGAGCTCAATGTGTAAATGCAGGTACTCCCACAATATCGACAGGGGATCCCAAGAATAACAAATTAACTTTTGTTGTTTTTCTTTTTTTTTTCTTACCCTTGTTTGCTCAAGAAAGGGAAAGTGGTCATGTTGCATTACACGCTTCTGAATAACATAAAGATCATCCCAGGCAAAAAAAGGATCCCTGACATTTTCATACTAATATTTTGACTCCCAGGAAAATTGACATACTGTAGTGGCACACAACACTTTAGAGTAGTAGCTAGTAGAGATATTGGTCATATTTTGACAGCAGTTCTGTTTTAAATATTGTAAACAAATTGGTTGGTTTAGTAATGTGAGTTTTTTTAGTTGTACTTGCAGACACATTAGTTATTCTTCTATTATATTGCTGAAAAAGTAGCTGGTCAAGGAGAGTTTGCTGGAGTATTAAGCTCCACTTGTTGGGAGTCAATGGGGGTCACCAAATCCACCGGTGCTGAAATCTTAAAAGGATAGGTTCACAATTTACTAATAGGTGCCTATATGGACACTGATGTGGTTTTTAGACTGAGTTAGTCAAATAAAATGGGTATTGTCCACAATTAAAATCTGTTTAGGAAAAAAAAGACAGTGTTTTCCTTTTTTCCCAATTAATATTTGTCTACAGCCATGATAACGGTCCTTGAAACCACATATAGTTGGGGATATTGTACAAATGGGATAAATAAGGAGTTGCAGTTGTTATTTGTGAGTCTAGTCACACACTGGTTTCAAAACGTAGGAGCCATGACAGCATTTCTATGTGTGGGAGAGAACAGGTGCACTATGTTTGACCACAAACAATTCAAATAATACATAATACAATCATCTACAAACCATGCAGCTGGTCCTATAGCTATACACTGTTCATCTGTTCAGAGAGGGGAAAAGTAAACTGCCTTCTTTTTTCTAGCCAGAAGAGTTGAACAACGCATCCTGGAACATGAGCCTGCTTTATTGTCTCACACTGAGGGAGTTTTGACTAGGGATCATCATTCATTTGAGCAAATACATACAGTTTACTTTGCCATGCTATTCAAGCTGCCACAACACAAGCAGCTGCTGAAATTTAAATGTTGCCTTAAGAGGACTGCCATGTTCAGTGGAAAGCACATCTTGACAGATGGGCTGGCTGCATTGATGATGTGTAAGTTCACTCAAGTAGAGCGCTGAGGCTCGCTGTATGTGATGTATTCTGCTGAAATGATTTGTATGCCCAAAAGTGTTGAGAGGTTTCCTGTACTCCAAAGGTACCCCCTCTGAGGTCAGCTGAATAAAAGATGGGGGATGTAATTTGGGTTTCGGCTTTTAAAACTGACAAATCATTCAAAAGATGACTTTTATCTCACCAATTTTTGATCGTATGCATGATTTCTCATATACAGTGTTTACATTGTGTTGTATCTCCTCTGTTCTTCAATTAAACATCCCTTAAATGGTTTATTTGACAGGACAAATGCAACATGCTGTGTAAAATATTTAATGAAAAGTAGACAGCAATATAGTCTCAGCAACAATTGCCTATATAAGCCGATACTGAAACCTCATAGTAAAATTAGATGCCATGCAGTCTCACTAAGTCCAAAATTCAATACTAAAATAGAAAGCACTGTTAATAAATTCCCAACATGTTTATTGCTATGCCTTTGTGTTTATGGCTTTCCAAAACATGGATGCATGTTCTTAAATTGGGAAATGAGGCATCATGCTGGTTCAGGTAGAGCACTGGGCTCCATGTGTCAGCTGATCAGTATCAGCTGACTCTTGCTATCACCTATCACATTAAAACACGGTAATTAGGTGGTCTTGATAATCTGACAGGCTCACACTCTTGCTCCTGTGATTACTCATGTCACTGCTTCTGTTACGGGGTTGTACGCCGCGCTGAATCTCCCGTGCTGCTTAGATTCATCTGTTGTACATCTGGACTTCTATTTCCAGTAAACCATCCTTAATCCTTAAGTGTCTGAATAAACTACCTGATATTTTGCAAGAGCACTATACTGTGTAGTAGTCTCAGCAGTCATCAGTGTAACCCTTTGGTGGTACTCACATGAAACTGCACAGAAATCAGTTATATGACATAAAAGACTTCAGCTGACCTTGATGTCCACCAAGTTCAAGTGGTTTGTTGGATATACATTAATGTAATGTAAGGGTATCTGCATTGTGGCATCAAAACACTACTCTGCAACCTATACAGCAGACAAAACAATAATCTAATAGATTTTGGAGAGAACTTGGAGAGCTAATGTTACTTGACTAGCGTGCATTACCAACCAGCACTGTGAATGAAATATATTGCAATGATGCACAGATGAATTTTGCTGTTCCATTTTTTGGTGAAACCAAGTCTTACGCATGCTTGTATGTATTGCCAAACAAAGACAGTGGTGCCCAGATTTTAAGGCTATCTGTCCTGTCAATGCAATTCGCACCCTGATGGTAAGCCGGATGGGTACATTTCCATCAACTCTCAGCAATCTACTAACCCCAACAAAAATTAAGGAAATATTGCAATTTCAATGATCTGTGATTCCAAGTGAACCTGCTCTAACAATTCAGGTCGTCATAATCAAGTCTTTCCTAAAAGTTCCATTGCAGTGACCTCCCTTATTCCATCTTATTTTACAATGCTGACAGTCATTTCTGAAATTAAAATTTTCACGCAGTCCCACTGTATTATATGGCACAAATCCCATGATGCCTCCCTAATATAACAATCTATAACACATTTCATCTGTAATTATAGTTTCTTATGCAAAAGGAAATGGATTTTGTTAAACTATAGGGAGCATAGTTAATATAGGGAATATTGTAAATGAGTCAATTTAGCTGCGTAGGAGAAACATTTCTTTATTTTTAAGATAACATGGGAGCCAGGGTTCCCCTTCGTAGTGTTACCCAGGTAAATCAGTTTTAATCTGCATTCAAGCCTAGCTTCATTTTTTTCATATAATCTGAAACTGCCTGTAAAACTGGCAGAACAATCTTTTCCACTGCTGATGTTTTGGCCTGTTGAGAACATGGTAACCCCATTATCTGCACATGTTGTGGCTGTTTGGGCACTCAGTGGAGCCCAGTTTATTTTTGAGTTAAGAAGAAAGGACAATGATGTTTACCAGTGAATCTATATGAATCTGGGGTTGATGATTAAATTAAATATGATAGTCTTAATTAACTTCCGCCACATACTGTACAGTGTATGATTGGCTTAGGACCAAAACATCTCATATGGGCGGAGAGTAACCTTTTTGCATGTCACATTGAATCTTGTAACATTGAGAACTTACTGCACTTACAAACAAAACACTGACATAGTAACCACAAACATTCTCACCCCAATTTTTAAGCTTGACCTCAAATATAAAAATAATGGTCTATTTGGACTAACCCAGAGACTAGACAGCCAGGAAACAAAAACTTTTAACATGAACTATATACTAGAATTAAAAGGGACATATCATGCACATTTCTAGGTCTATTTTTTTTTAATCTGGGGCTTTACTGCAATGTCCTAACAAGATTTACAGTTCAAATTCAATTAATTTAACTGACTGACTTAACATAATTGACTCATTATGCAGCCCCTCAGTTCAGCTTCTTACTGAAACAGACAGTTTTAGCTCTGTCTCTGATTGGCCAGCTCTTGGAAACTGCCTCTCAGGAGACTTCCGCCGGTTCCGCAGAAACGTCAGAAACCATTAACCGGTACTATTTCACTACTTTATGTTGTTCTTTAGTCGAAATTTCAACTTCTCAAACACATCTGCACATGTTTGAGTCATTCATGGGCATGAGTGATGAGCCAAGGTCATCTCATTGGCAACGAAAATCACAATAAGCACAATACATAATATGTTCCTTTAAAAGAATGATAGCCTTTTCACTTGGAACAGTTTGTACAGTGAATCACAATGCACAGTGTGCGAAATATGGGGGGTTCTGGGGGACCTTGGACCCCATAATTAACAGCTAGGACTCCTTGAAATTCTCAAATGGAAATTTTAAGGGGGTCTCAAAAAATGTGCCTAATTTTTTTTCTATTTATCCATACAGCAAGGTTAAATGAAATTACAGTGTAATTTAAAGGGTTGGCTACTGGGGCATGCTGTCACCCTGCCCAAGGTGCCATTGAAATGCTAACACTGCTTAATTTGCAAACTACTGTCACACTCGTTATTTATTTGTTATTTGCACCAGTATTATGTGGGTTCACGGAAACAAACCACGCTATTACCAAATTTTGGTGTCACTGACAAAAGGTTACGAAACAGCACGGAAGGTCAAAATGGCAGTGAACAGACAGTTAATGGAGATAACATTGGTGCTTCAGCTGCTAGCTTGGATATGATACAGCAGGACCTGCCCAAACCAGAGAGAAACTCGGATGGGACAGATGCCATGGCAAGTGAGATTGATGGTGCCCAAGGTATTGATCTGCCAGGTTATTGATTAATCAGTGTTAGACACAAGAAGGAATGGAAGAATGGAAGATTTGCAATGCTTGATTTGAAATCAAAAGAGGAATGCTAGGATGTTTTGTCCACAGAGAAGCTAAAAGTTAGCTGCATTCTGAGAAGAAATCTGGAGTACACCTGGCAGAATAATGGATAGATGGATATGTTTGTGTGCCAGATGCTAGGAGACAACAAAAAACACAAGCACAAAGTACTTTTTGCTCACGATAGAGCTTTGGAAGTTGTCCAGGCAAGGCAAAAAGACACCCTGCCAAATCAAGTGGCGGATATGCAATCCAGCTCAATTAAAAAGACTGATATTCTATTCAGAATGGCATACACTATTGTAAAGGAAAGAATGTCATTCAAACAGCTCATGACCCTTATGAAGATGCAGTAACTAAACGGCAACATCCATTAATCTGACAAAGCTTATGCAGAGATGATTGAGCACATTACTCAAAAGATGTGGTGCAAATTTGATGACAAGGTTCAAAAGACTGAACCTTTGTGAAGCATCAGAATTGACAAAAGCACAGTTCACTGCCATTCCTATATGATTATTTATGTTTGCTGTGATGTAACAGGTGAGGGTGAGGTTGATCATGTGTTCTTTGACATGGTGGAACAAAAAGAAGGCTCCAATGCCAGCTCAATCTAGAAGTGATCTTAAGGAGAGTCTACATAGGGCAGGATTCTGTAGGAAAATCAACTGAATTAATAGTCAAACTCAAAAAGAACTTCCCTAGATGAAGAGACTGATAATACTGCACAAATTCTTGTATAGCTACTTGGATAGTGGTTGATGCATTATTCTGTTATGGAAGTCCCGCCCATGGTACCGGGACCTCCCAGCCATCACTGGGTATTTCACACACTGACAATGCACCAATAATCCTACGCCAACAAAATGGCTAAATGATTTGGCATATAAGGCCTAAATCAGCAGCTCAAAATCCATTTGTGACAATAAGCATGACCAGATCAACAGAAATCACAGGATTAAAACAGCTGATGTAATGTAACACAGTACCCCCCCCACCCCCCCTCCAGTAGCCATAACTAAATGATGGTTTTTATTTCACTATGTATAAAATGTCTCTTGCTTACTGTTTAGTGATTTGACAAAAAAATTGGTTACAAGAGCCTAGTTGGCCTAGTTTTGTGCACAGGGCTTCAAACAGAGCAATCACAGGTCAAGTAGTTACAGTACATAGTTTTATATGGATCACACAAACATTTTAATTCAACCAAAACATGCAAATAAAAGTTATAAGTTTCGTATTTTAACATATTTTGGATTCAAGCTTTCCGGTGTTACAATTTGCAGGGTGTGTCAAAGTTTCAAGAGTCTAATGTGCACAATTTAGTCTTAACATCCATGTGCCAATTTTTAACACTTACATCAAGATTTTTAAACAAATGCAAACATTAGAATATGTTTCCTCTTAAAACTGTTCTATCATCCGTTGACTGTGGTTCTCAGTTGGTCTCCTCTACTTTATACAAAAGGGTGCAATCCTTTCCAATGCCAAGACAACAGAGTTAAAAATAGGTTAACTGAATACAAAATGCGCATAACTTTCAATGTCAGGTAGCTACTTTAATCATAGTTATGTCTTTAAATGTCTGTGTATTACATAGTCTAACATCTTATTTCCAGCTAAGTTGCAGTGACGACTTGCATAGACAGTCTTCTCCATCAATGCATATCAATAATCACTCTTTCTTTATCCCTAACTAAACAAGACAAGACAAGAGTATAGTATTTTTTTTCCACAGCAGTTCACCTCAGCACAGAGGGGACAGAGTGGGTAGATGCATGGTTATTAACATTTCATTTTGCACCGTATCTCATACTCGTTCAAGCCTTAAAGTTCCTCGATGTGTCCCGAGCCAATGAAACTACACTTAGCTAACTTCTTACCCCGTCATTAACAGATAATCATGACCCCATCTGAAAATGTAGAAACTATGACATTTCATTTTTCACAAATGGGCCGCCTCCCCGAATACATCATGTAAGCCACATTACAAACTGCCCTGTCTGTCCAATTCATGTCAACACTGCCCACACCTTTCTAAAGAGCACCAGCTGCCTAATGTGTGTGCTGTGTCATAAGCATGGCAAATTATGATGAGTGTAGTTCAGTGATACACTAGCAGCTGAAATAAACAATGTTTTTCTTTCTTTCTTTTTTTTTAAAGAATACATGTTTTAATGCCGGCTCGAGCATCACTGCCCAAAAAAAACCAATCTGAGAATAAAATGTTACAGCTGCTTAATGGATCACATCTGATGAATTGAAGGCTGGAACTTTGCGATTCAGGAAAGGTCACGTGTCCTGTTTTTAATGGGTTTGCACCTCTGTCGCTAATAAAGGATACCTTAAATGACTACATTTTTTTTTAATGGGGTTTCGTGTGATATTCTTCCCAGACTGCACAAGACTGGATGACACTTATCCAGGCTTATCTCATGGATGACTGTTATGTGATATTGTTCAAAAGAGGTTACACAAGATGGTTACCATGGCATTTGCACAGGCATTTTCTCCAGCTTTACTTTGCTCACAGATAATGGGTCAGGTCAAGCCATTCTTGCCGGCTTTTCTCCTCCTTGCTCGTGACGTGACTGAGAACTGGGTCATTTTAACCTCCTTTCTCTCTGACTTGACATCTTCACACAGAAATTAAAAATCGCCAAACCTCCATCACAGCATACAGTAAACGTTTTATGTCAAGATGTTGTAGCAGAATGATGAGAAACTAGGTTGGTCATATGGGGAGAGGATATATGGATAGTAACAGTTGCTACACTTTCAAGCAAGTCATTTAAGTCAATATGGGCTTGAATTGTGCATGTCTTTGTGCTATTACTGCACAGATTTCCAGACAGCACATCAGCAGGGACCAAGCCAAGAAGTCACTTGCTTTTACAGCTGTGACACTACCATCCAAACCTCCAACCTCCAACCTCTCAGCCCAACAGGAATCCCAGGTTTTGAAGAATGTTCTTGATACATCTACGAGGGCTCAGGGCAGTCTCACATTACCAAATTGGTAAGTGTATGAGGGCTCTTTTGTAGACTTTTTGGGGCCCTCGATACACACTTTGTCTAAGTGCACAATGCTGCAGGCTCTCCTTGAGGGACTGACCTGCAATTCATAGTGCAGTGACATTAAAAGACAGCAATGACAGGGAGGAAACCCAGAGGCATCCCGGAAACAAACAACAAAAAACTCAAATGATTTGATCTGTTTTCCAAACAGCAAATCAAATTATGTGGGGTTAAATGCTTCCAACATAGGGTGGGCCATTTTTACACTGCACTAAATTAACCACCATGAGAAAGTTTCTAACAAACATCCTCTGGCTTAACATATTAGACTGACATCGCCAGCAATACCTGATAAGATGACCTCAATCTACTGTTCTTCCATCAACTCAAATGACAAAGTCAGTCTGGGTGTTATAGTAGAATATGTAATTAAACAAGAATATCAAATACTTTTGAGCTTTTTAAAGGGTGAATGCGTCATTGCTAGGAGACTGCTCATTTGACACTTTTTTCACTGTTGCCTGTGTGGCAGCAAAATGATTCTGTACAACTTTTGATGGATGCAGCATCGTTTACAGCAGAAGATTTTGTGGTAGCAGCATCATTGGCATCCACTAAACAGGACATGAACTACAGCCTATAGAGATGACTGTACATATTTAAAATATGCATTTAAAAGTAAAGTTTATTGTGCATATTTTATATCATTTTAACCATAAACTAACATTAAACATATGATTAATGCTACAAAAAAAGAGTGTGTGAGGATATTTTTAGAGCAGTGCAGTAAAACAAAACAGTGAAGTTAAAACACGTGGGCACTTTTTTTAAGGTAATTTTTCTGTGTGGGTTTCACCTGTATTTCCCAGTAAAAAACACCTTCACAACAAAACAGCAACATTTTGTTCCACATTGGAAGAAATGGATGAAAAAACAAATGCCACTACAGTTTATTACCTATATTTTGTAGCATGCCCCCATACAGTCTGACTATGGCAGTTTAACATACAACAGGTTTTTATACTAGCTCATTCCATCAAGGCTTGTTAAACTGCAAATTTTCTTTCTCAAATTGAAAATTCTCATTAAACCGCACAGCCGTGCAGCATCAAAGAGAGCAGATTAAAGGGCCATTTCATCCACAACCCAATGTATGATTCTGTGTATTGTTTTAAAATACACAGTGAACCTCAGTCTAGAGACATGCAGCCCGAATAATTTCATACAGAAGGACCTTGTCATATCTGTTAGCAGCAAAAATGAATGAAAAGCGCGAGAAAAAGCGTGAAAAATTGACATGTCGAAATCTTAATGAGGAATTTAAGTGTTTTGTTTGTTATACATGCTTAAACACATAATGAGGTAATCTACTGAAAATTAAGCTTTAACCATTTTTTTCTATTAACTAATTACAATCACCTACAAGCTGAAATGATCTGACTGTCTCTTTTATATGCTGTGTCTCAAAAACAGCCACATAAACAACATTTATCACCATAGCAGAAAGGCCCCAGTTTGTCCCTGCTCATGTAGAAGAGACTATCACAATGAAGATCTTAAACCTGTTCACTGACACACACATATCACCCAAACATACTTCATTAAACATTAAGACTTAGCACGCTTAGTTCTGGATTGTAAGTCTCCATTTCATGTTGTCATCCAATCCATTAAGCAGCTATTCTTTCCTTTTTTTAATATTCCATTTATCTTCTTTTTGTCTCTGGAAAACCAAACGACTGCGTTCACCACAATATTGGCTTTATTGGCCTTTTACTGTATTTTTTTGATACAGTGCCCTGGGTAGGGCAGCAATCACATGTCTTTTCTTGGCGACGAACAAATAGCTTTTAGTTAGAAAATTTGAAAAGTGCATGCATTAACTGTTGTATGATATAGTTGCACTGCATCTTTCAATAGAGCAAAATATCATTCTTTAATATAATTTGCTACCAAATCACCCAGGCCCACTTGCTGCTAAATATGTAGAGACAACATGGATGAGTGACTAACACATTTCAACAGATATTTCAACATGTAATCACATAATTAGTTGTTTAGATTTTTGACCATACCTTTGGTGTCTATTTAATGTATGAATTTAGACAAAAAGCACTGAATTAAGCAAATAGAACAACCATATTCTTTTCGGTATGTGCAAGTAACCAGACTGACATGAAGCCGGCATAAGAAAGCAAGCTATTCCAACAGTACCACAAGCGTGATGCCAAAAACTCTAAAAAAAAAAAAAGTGGTTTTCTGATGGATTTTAAATGTCACTGCTCCATAGCTACAGGCACACATACACACATTCATTCCCTAAAAATGAAAATATACCATTCCTCATCCATGACCTGTCAGAACAGAGGTCCTGTTGTCTGCCATTAACTGAGCACAGCCCAACCACCGCTGAATATTAATGGAGCCTTCCCCTGGATCATCAGAGTGTGTGCATTTAATTCACAATCCTATCTGCATCTTCTAGGGCACAGGCTGTGTGTGTGTGTGTGTGTGTGTGTGTGTGTGTTTGTGCATACTGTGTGTGTCTCAGAGCTCTTGTGGGTTTGTTCATTAGAGAGGACATCTTCTTGAGTTCAAGGCCTGCCACAGACTCTTGCTTGAGATGAGTTATATTGCAGCACAGCAGCATGTGTTTCTAATGAAGCTGCAATACAGTCATCAATACATGCAATTTAAAAAAAAAAGCATTATAGGAGCAGGAGCATGATAACAGGCCACTTGTTTTGGAGCCCTAAATGAAAAGCGCAGCCGGTGTGATTGACAGTCTGACATGATGAGCTGATTCCAATTTAAATCACATAAATATCATCACCATGGCAAGCAAAAAAAAACAAAAACACGACTGAATACTGATGCTGAATGCACAAAGTAGACTGATCTGGTGAAGATGTGACAGCTTATCAACAGGCAAGGCCAATCCAAGGCTCCCGCTGAAAAGGAAGAAAATATGTGCTATAGCAACAAAGTGGCACGAGGATTTACATTGAAAATCTCATTCCCCAATTGTGACAGTGCGTCAAGATGGATAACGTGCGCAATGTGCGAAGTCACCAAAGCGTACATACATTGGACAGACAGAACATCTCTAGTCACGTTTAGGAGGTGGTCGTGAACATATGGCTTACCTAAAAGACTCGATACAAGCGCCCGGAATTATGTGGATGACGATGATGATGGCCCGTCCATCTAAACACGATTCTTCTTTTCTATCCTCTGTCGGTGTCGGTGTGTCGACGGTGTTTTTTTTTTAACTAGGCCATTTCTTCCCCCCGATCGCAATTATTTCTCAGGAGGGTAACTCGTCGCAGGCTTTCGCACATCAGCACACCTTCTCGGTGTCCGTCTTTCTCCGGCTTTTCCAAAAAAAGCACACCTCATACTGCCCCCCTCCTCCTCTCATTCCCTCTCTGACAACACCCCTGCTCTGTTCCTTATCCACAGATGTTTTGACTTTCTTTTTTTGAAAAATAATGTTGAGATACAGAGTGTAATTCAGACGTGGAAAGAAAAAGAAAAGCGCTCACACAGTAAAATAAATGCGTAATGCTACAGCATCAAGACTCTGCTTCAAAAGTCAACGCAGCGATCTGTCCTCTTTTCCCCATTTGTCCATTGCTGATAATAATCCACGATATCTGCCCCCGCTGCACCGAGAGGGCCTTAAAAAAAAGAAAAACACGGATTGTTGGGACTTAAAATGTAGAATAGCGCTCTAAAGACACCCAACAAAATCAGGTGTCCAATCTCGTCTTTACGCGCTTGCGTGAAGCTCACTCTCTCTCCCTCTTTCTCTCTCTCTCTGTTGGTTTCACTTGGTATCTGACGCTCTTACCACAAAATAGTGGCTCAGCCTGAGATCTTCCGTTTAGCCTTCATGGTTTAAGAACAGCACCATGAAGGATTGAAATGTGAGGATGCAGTGATGATATTATTTTGACGCGCTCGGTGACTGCACTGGAGAAAGATCCCACAGCTTCAACAGTCTCTCTCTCTCTCTCTCTCTCTCTCTCTCTCTCTCTCTCAGTGCGGTCTCATCCGCTCTCTCGCTTATAGGGCACCACTTGCAATATTTCAATCTCACAGCTAGTTGTCATGACGAGGAGGTGCGAAGCATAATTCAATGAACAGGCGCTCGCTCTGTTGCAATCCTCATGTGGGGAGAAAAAAAAATCAGCATTTGAAACAGAGGCTATGGGGTTTGCTTTGATTGTTTTTAGATGAGGAGCTGCACCACTCTGACGTCATATATCTTTTTTTATACATACCTTTTGGCGCCAGGCATCATTGCATTTTACAGTGTTACACTAATAGTTATACAGTACTTGCAGCAGTAAGCCTGTAATAACACTAATAGGCTGCAATGCAATAATTATGTTAAGATTTCATACTACAACGACCACTATTACTAATATAGTAATAATTATTAGAAAATGTTTATTTCAATAGGTTTATTTCCATGTAAGGCATTGTTAGTTGGCTACATTGGTAACACAGGTTCAGTATGTTTCATGATATCTGATATGTAACTGTAGGCTACATTTATAGACTGTAGCTGCAGAGGACTTACTTAGCCTACTTACTTACTTTGGTATAATTTTAGGGTCAATGTGTGTGACAATGTCAGTGTTCAATTCAAGTCTCCTTCCACTCAAAAATGTTTTGCTGTGTTTCTTTACTTGGTTGTTTGACCAATATTGCAGAGTACCTACAGGGCAGGAACAGCATTGTGTGACATCACAAGTCAATCACAGTCCCCTATGCAACTTAAAACTTTCAGTGCACATACACTGAGAATGGACTTTTCAGTGAACTGCATCTTGTGTTCAGGAGTTAAACTTCTGATTAATGAACAATATTTGCATATTCATAGATTTTGGATTTTTCTATGACAAGGAGTAGTTGTAATCTTTGGCATTTCAACCTAGAAAATTGAACCTAAGGAAAAAGGCAAATAAATATTCAAATCAGGATATTTTTCTATATCGTAACACATGCAGGGGATCTTTATCTTAAACCTGCAATCATTTTTTGGCCACTTGGGAGCAGCAGAAACAAGCTGTAAACACAATACAAACATGCCTTTGTTTTTACTTGATTAAAAAACTGGCAAACGGTTATGTAGTTACACATCGAACAAGCATGGAGTAACATTAGAATGAATTTGGATTGGTCTCTCGTTTCCACCTGACAAATGGAAGACTGTTTCCTTTTGGCTCTATTTTGCTATCCACCAACTCCCGCAGAAAATATCTGCTAAATACTCCACTATGGTATTTGCATGACTTACAATTAAGAAAACTCTTTTATTGAGTACAAAGTACTACATTTATTTTTCTCAAACTGGCTCTTTATACAGCCTTTCATTTCAGCTTTGAAAAAGCCATTTTAGCTCTTGTTTGTTTAACACCCCCTATCTACTCTGTTCTCATTGGCCAGCTCTCGGTATCTCCAAACGGAAATATCAGCAAACCATGCAACAAACTATAGTAGCAGGATTTCACTACTTTTTCTCTTTCTTTACTTGAATTGTCAATTACGCACAAACATCAGTATGATTCAATCCAAAATACAAGAGTGGACAATACCAACAACACATGGAAAAACCTTAGAAGCAATCTCAGTAGTAAAGGCTATGGAACCGACAGCCGGATGGTTTGTTTATCGGCATGTACAACGAGCTGACATCAGCTCGTCAGCAAGGTAGAAAAAAACGGTGCAAACAAATTGTTTAGGGTAGGCTGAATCCCTGGCTTTTGACTTGCTGGGAGAATGTAGATTTTTAACTTTAACCATGTTCAGCATAGGTATATGACATCATAACAGTATATAGATAACATAAAATCACAAAAGCATACAATATATGCTTTAAATGATAAAATGTGCAGCCAAGGAGTGGAGTGTGTTTTGCTTGGTAACCTCAGCCTTGCACTGCTTTTTGTTGATGATTTAGTTCCTCAAGGCTTTATAAAACTGTGACCTTTTAAGCCAAGTATGCATAAATTAGGATGAGTCTGTACCTCTAAATCTGAGGCCCTGGTACTCTGTGGGAAAATGCTGGATTTTCTCTGTTAGGTTGGAAGCCCAAAGTAAGGTGAGTTCAATATCTGAACTGTGAATTTGAACTGTGGGGTGAACAGTCTATACTACAGTTTCTATTTACCCACTGCCCACCTACTGTATGTTTTAACACTACAACTCTCAATTGGTCACAAGCTCTTTGTAGTGACTGAAAAAGTCAAATGGAGATCGAGGATACAGGCTGCCAAAACAGTCAATCTTGCACATGGTGTCAGGCTGCACTCTTAGTGACAAGCTTAGACATGCAGAAAGATCTTGGAACCAATGTGCTTTTGTGTTGAATGAAGCTAGATAAGATGGTTCAGCCATCTGATGAGGTTGTTCGCAGGGCACATCCCTGGAGGTCTCCTGGGCATATCTGACTAGAAGAGGAATTAAATATTCCATTTGGCCTGGGAACGCCACAGTGGAAGATGTAGCTGGGGAGAAAGACGCTTGAGCTACTTAGCCTGCTGCCAACACGACCCAAACCCAGATATGCCAGACGGAATGGATGGATAGATGAATGACTCATAGAATCTCCTTTCATTCGTACACCTATGTGTTAGATTGGATCGACAAAGCGTCCTTTTTCCTCTTGTCCTTGATATTTAGCAAAATGAGCTATTCAAATAAAATGCACAACAAAACAATTTTATTTAACGATGAAAACTATATACTAATCTATCTTTAAAAACAAAATGAACACTATATTCACCTGATTTAGCTGCCTGACACATTAAATCATGTATCTGAGTATCCATTTGCTCTGTGCTCTCATCTTTTTTAAATACAATCAGCTGCTTCTAGATTAAAATGATTAATCAGCTTTTGCTTTAGATTTTAACTTATGTTGGTCTGATCATTTTGCCCTGTCACTGATGAGTAAATATGCGCATTTCACCCCCTTAGTTTAGTTTTAATTACATGGCCCTATATCTTCAATATTGTGAATTATTTTAAATTACTTTTATTAAGTCAATCATGTTAGACAATCTGATTATCATAATTATGCGTAACATCACAAAAGGGGATTAAATTGGATATCAATCTATCATTCAAATATGACAGGGATATTCATTTTAGGAAAATTGAAACTCTAAAATGCTCAACACAAATGGCCAAAAAAAAGAAAAAGAAAAGAAAGAAAGAAAAGCCTCAAATAATTGAAAAGAAGGTTTAATTGCATTGCTGTTGTTTTTGTATATTAGATATAAGATGTAAGAACATAATCTCATTCCTAAAGTAGCCATCTGAGAGCTTGTTATAGGTCGTAATACAGGGGGTAAACCTCAGGTGTCATGTTAAAATGAGAGGGGAGATACTGTAGGTGCTGGGGTCCCTGGGGCTCTGACCGCTTATCATACTGTAGGTCAGGGAGGAGATTAAACAGCCAACAGCTGAAGGAGTATCATCTGCTCACTGAATATTATTAACCACAACAACAAAGCAGTATATGTACAGCCTGGCCCTGGAGTTTAAACTGCGAGTGGGAGTGGGAGTTTTCTTGTGAGTGAGAGTGATTCTTTTTTGTTTTTTTCTTTGGATTGCATCACAGGATCCAGCTCGTCATCATCACCTGACTCGATGGGGGAATAATAAAACTTTGCACTGCTGAATTAAATTGTCAGCTGGTTTGGCTTGCATTCAGCTGGGTGATATAAGCTCTTTTTCTTCTCCTAATGCAAGGTTGTGCATGCCACTCCTGTGGGTGGTAAGAGATGAAATGCAGCGGGATGTAGTGTATGATTGGAAGGATGCGTGAGGTAAAAGGACTGGTTGCCTTAGATATGTATTCAATCATGCCTGGTACAAAATATTACATCAAAAGCCAACCTGAACCTGGGTCAGTAACTCTAATCTTTCCATATTTCAGAAGATATGATGGATGCCACTAAATGACTGCTAGGCATGTAAGGAGCAGTAGAGGTAATATGGTTAAATGTTAGTATTCACACTGAAATGAAAACATCCACACAGTAACCTTGGAGCTATAGATTAACGTTATCTCAAATTCAATCATCTTTGGACACACACTCTAAGCATCCTTGTAGTTGGATAAATTAAAAAAATGGAAAAGAACATTGGATGCCTGTATCTGACATGTAAACATTGAGTTGAAGGACACTAATACATGTGCTGTGTAAATAAGGTTCATACCCTGCAGAGCAGTATAAATATAAAGATTAAGAAAAATCAGAAGACATGGTTGCTGCTGTAACTGAGGGAAACTAATCTGTGTATCAAGGCAACACACAAGAGACTAAGATACAAGACCCAGTTCAAGGATGGGAAGATGACGTATTTCTAGTGTTCAGTCGTAGGAGAACAGCTCCCTCTGCTGGTCAGAAGCGTCTGCTGCATGCTGTGCCCATTTAAAGCAGCAAAGATGTTTCTGATTATTGTTTCGTATGTGCTATATATTTGTGTCTGGTCCAATGTTCCAGTCGTGTAACCTAAGTCCTTGCAAAGTATTTAAAGGGGACACAATTCAAGCCAGCGTGTATTATTTTTCTCACGGACTATAACCTTTAAAGGTTGTGTGAGTATGAAATGAATATGAAGTGTCATTGTAATGCTTCCAAAGGCTGAGAGCGCAATTCTGAGCATTACAGAGGGATGTTTTTCTACATTACTGTTCCTTTTTTTCTTTGCAAAGTCTGCAGGTCATGATGACATCTGTGTGTAAGCTATAAGAACAGCTTGAAATGGAGGAGAGCTGAAGAAAACCAGTGGCTGGTGAGGAGAGACAAGCATCTAGCAAGCTAAAGAATTGCAGATATTTCATCACACACCAGCCAAAGAATAAAACATCATATCAACAGCAACATCTTTATGAATACTTAACATCAACAACATTTAATCAGGTTAAACAACTGTAATACTTATCTAGCTCCACTAGTCTTACGAATTGTTTTATCAGAAAGCTGTATTTGACCTACGTAGCACACCTTTTAAGAGTCCTTGAATCCTACGCTCATCCACACAAAGAGCAGATAAGCGGCAGCATGGATCACTATTTTCTTACAATTCAATCATGTAGGGATCCATCATGATATTGCACTCATCATTAGCAGTTATCTTTCTCCTTTTTTTTGGTATTTGATTTTCTATAAGTGAAAACATAATATTTTTGACCATAATGAGAAAGATACCGTTGCTAAGAGACTAGATGCAAGTTATGTGCATGACAGGGTGTTTCAAGGTATGAAACTAACAGACAAAGCGGAGACAAAGAACTTAACACATTAAAATCCCTCAGTTATAGCAGATTTCCAAGTAATAATATGAAGTTCCATTTTTGGACACTGCAGTTTATTTTTCTGAAGTGGTTGTACCTGAAGCAACAAGGTGTAAACAAAGGTTCTGAGGCTTAAGCAAAGACACCAAAGACACACTAATAGTGGGCTGCAGTTAGAGACATGATGGTATACCTTTTTGTTTTACCTTATACAGTGGTGAAACATGCTGGCAGTTTAAATGCTGCCAACCATTTCCATGACCGTTATAACTGTGATTACTGTCATTTTCAGAGGACACAGTGAACACAGAGCAGTGCTGCTGCCTTCATTAGCAGTTAGATTTTGTTTAGCCACAAGGAACGCACTTTCTCCTGATCAAACAGAGAAAGAATAACCACAGCACAGAGAACAAGGCTCCTTTCAGTTGAGCTCTGGCTAGTCTTGACAGGACTTTCTGTATTAACATTGGTTGTTAACACATTGAAACGCAGCTGGCTTACGGGTGTTTATCCCTAACATTCAGTGAGAGAGAGAGTCCAAACTCCCTTGGTCAAGATCACACAAGGGGTAGTCAGTGCTAATGGCTGGCAAGAGCCAAATATGACAGTTATAATGATAGATTCTTGCACTCCAGAAAGCAACTGATCAGTTTCATCAGGATACAAAAATCATGGCTTTTCAATATATGAATAATGTGTAGAATCTCAGCGACACTGAGCTGTATTTAAAGTGATTTACAATTAACTTTGCTAATAAAATCCAAGGTGCCATCGAAGAGTTAAGCATTACAAGCAAGGAAAAAAAAGTACAGAACAAAAAATAAAGTGACAAACAGCAGCGTCACAAAAGAATAACCCTCAGTACACCAATAAGACAATGGAAAGAAGCGAAACATCGGCTGACTTGGAGATGGCATCTGCTTTACTCAACTGGTAACATACCTTTTAACACTGGTTTCTGCTATGCATTGTTTACTGTGATAAAATGGCATTAAGCAGTGTGTTTGTATACTCTACTCATTAGCATGTCTGGCTAACTAGCTAACCTAATGGGTAAATGGACTGCATTAACCAAAGCCCTTTACAATTTACCTCTTATTCACCCATTCACATTCACACACTGATGGCAGTGAGCTTCTATGCAAGATGCTAGCCAAAACATATGGAGCAATTTGGGGTTCACTGTCTTGTTAGTCCTGTGATTAGTGGACAACCTGTCCTACTACTTAAAGTATTAACCAAATGTAAGAATAAAGTATAGAGTGTATATATATTATTAAATGTTCAAAAAAATTAAGGCATTTCATGTGTGGTAATTTCCCATTATGTTGAAACCAGGCCTGGATGCTATCAGAATTATGGGACATGTTAGTTGCTCTGTCATCTGGGAAAGTTTATATTCCAGCAAGCGTGGCCAACATTACCTGATGTAGTGTCATTAACTGGTAAGAATATTTTCCCCCTGGGATACATAACTTTAGCCTCAGTCATTTAGCATTCTATCATGTAGTCATCAAGTAATTATAAATATATATATACTGTATAGAGTATCCATCACCTCCCTAATGGGCCTTTGGAGCAGTGGGCTTTTGTTTTCAGGTTAATGGTCTGTTGGACTGATGGGCTTTCAGTCCAATGGGCCAGATTTCGAATTATTGTGGTTTTGAAATAATGGCCCTTCAAGACCAATGGACAGTCCCCAATGAACTACAGTCAGTCACCTTAGTCATATCAGTATATTGTATCATGTTGTATATATACTGTGTATACAACTCCTACTCGTTATACCTAGCAACCAACACACGTGAAAAGTAGGTATTTTAAACACTCCAAAAATGAAACTACTTTAACAAATATGTCAGTCCAAACCATTTTAATTCATCACACTACTCTATTTTGTGCCATTATGCCATTCCTATTCAAAGCAATACATCCACATACATGTGCTACTGGATGACTTAGCACTCAAAAAGGTTGACTTTACTGCTCCCAGTATGACTTATTTTTATTTTGGTGGTTTGCAGTAAAGAAGTACACCAACATTGCCTTCAGAAAATGCTTAAGATACATTTTGACCTAATTTTCTGTAAGGCAGAAAGGTTTGTTGTGATGTCCATGTGAAAAAATAAAGAAGTGATATTCGAGGAGGGCAAATAACGAAAGGTCATCCAGCCCAATCTACAAGAGATGATAGAGAGAACATTTAGAGGCTTGATTGCAGATAGAAATGGGACTGGAATGATGATTTGTTCCCTATATTTAACACCCATTTAATCTCTCTCCCTCTCGCTTTCCCTTTCTCTTCTTCTCACTCAGCCCCCCTCCCTTCTGTACGTAACACTTTACAGTCTCCCTATCCATAGCTATGTCTTTAATAGGATGAGGGAAATCGTGTTAAAGGATTTAAAACCTCTGCAGTGAAACGCTGTAGCTTTGCCAAGCTCACTCTCTGTCGTTCAGCCTCTCATTCTGTCTCTCTTCAAACACTCTCCTCTCTGTGAATTACTTAGCACAGGCTCACACTGTTCAGTCCCACAGACTAATAACAGAGGTCCAACAAGGACACTGCAATAAAAAAGGAGCAATAGTAAATGTGTCAGTATGTTTTCACACTTGATGGACAGTACATGCCACATTAAAAGTTCAACAGACAAGAAAGCGCTGGTGTGAGCGTCATTTGCAGGATCTCAGAGAGCATTAAATATTGGAGAGAAGAGTCTGCTGTCTTCATTTTTTGGATGAAAAAACAACCGTCTAGTATTGAGGAGCACGACTTGAGGCTGCTGTTGGAATAAGCAATGTGAAACACAGAGACTGCTGCTTGTGCTGCTGTGTCCCAGTTTCTTCATTGTATCCAAATTTGCCAAAGACTTTTAATTCAGCTGAAATCCATTTTGACTGGATTAAATATGGATACTGAAATTATATTACAATATGATGTTCTGGGAAGAGCAATGTGTCATTATTACACAGGCTCATCACAAAGCTGAAAGACCTGGGATTAAACACCTCTCTGCGCAGGTGGATCCTTTACTTCCTGACAGGCAGAACCTTTGTGGTGAGGGTAGGTGGACACACCTCTACAGTCATCCTTAACTCTTGAGCACCCCAGGGCTGTATTTTGCTGTACTCCCTGTACACACATGGATGTGTAGCCACTTTCGACTCCATCTTTCAACTACACCATCATCATGTTTGCTGATGACACAGCTGTGGTGGGCCTGATCACAATAATAACAATGAAAAGGCCTACCTGAAGGAAGTAGAGGACCTGACCTGCTGGTTCAAAGAAAACAACCCACTCCTGAACAACAGCAAGACAAAGGAAATAAGTAGGGAAGGAATGTAACCCCCCTTAATATTTAAAAGGTCCTCTTTGGAGAGGTTGGACAGCTTCAAGTACCTTGATGTCCGCATCATCAAGGGCTTACCCTGGGCACTGTATACTGGTCCAGTGGTGAAAAGGGCAACACAGAGATTGTTTCTTCTCAGATGCTTAAGGAGATTCCGGGTATCCCATCAAATACTGAGGAATTTCTACTCCTGCATCATCAAGAGCATCCTAATGGTGAACTTCATTGCCCGGTTTGGAAACAGCATCGAACAGGACCGCAAGGCCCTGCAAACAGTGGTTCTTTCAGCTGAACGCACAATTGGAAGTACTCTAACCTACCTAAAGGATATTAACACCAGATTCCTGCAAGAATAAGTCCATGAGAATCATTAAGGACCCCAACCACACAGCATTTTCTCACTGCTGTGGTCGGACAGAAGGTACCGGATACAACAGGCCAGCATTGAGAGGCTGAGGATGAATTCTACCCCCAGGCCACTAAGAATCTAAATGAGGTCTATGTCTTCCCCTAAATCATATATCTATTACTATTCCTATTCTGTTTAAACTATTTAATACACAAATTGAAGGAACTGGCAGGATATTTCCCTAAGATTGACATTCCGAAGATGGAAAACCATGGCTATGTGGGTTATTCATCTACTTACTAAAGTAGATGAGACATTTGATTAAAATACATTGCTTCAACTGCCTCAGTTCATTCTAACGGATGCATTTTTCCATGTTGACGGCATCAAGTGATGCTGCCAACATTTGTCCTTTAATGGCCTTTATTTTATTTTTTTAAATCTTCTTATTAGAGCTACAACATGATTCATGTGATTATCAATTAATCTGCAGATATATCGGTAGATTAGTTCACACAGCCTAAGGAGACGTATTCAAGCTGATAATTTTGTCAAACCAATAATCCAAAAGACAAACATATTCAATTACAAAAGCAGCACATTTTAAGACTTAACAAGGTGGTTTAATAGATTTTTAGTTATTTGCTTATAGAAATAGTTCACTTAATTGACTAATTGTCTCTGCACTACATTTCATTACTCGCTCCAGTCAATAGCTTTGAGATGTTAAACCCTTCAAAAATAATGTTGCCTGCATTGAAAATGATCATCCAACAAATTATCTTATATGATTTGGTTCCTTACCAATAGAATACACTAACTTGTCTCCCTTATGATGAGATGTGGGCATTTCCTAATAACTCTCAACTCTAAAGCATGGCAATGAGTACTCATAATATACAGTCTTATAAGAACCATATGTGTTTGAATGATCAAGGCAGTGGTTGAAACATAAAAAAAATGTCCTTGCTGTGTTTTTCAAGGATGCAAGCAGACCTACAAGTCAATTGCGTTGGATGTACAGCAGGAGGTGCTGGCTGACTGCGCTTGGCTTTCCTCTTCTTCCTCTAATCCTGTGGCGGCTCTGTCAGTGGGAGATAGTCACGGTTTGTGAGTAAGACTGTCAAGGAGGAGAGGGAAACCAGGATCGAAAAAGGAAGATGGGAGGATACATGGGGACCGGCAAGGCAAATGGTGCTTTAGTAAGGTGTTAAATGAAAAGTGGGGGTATAGGTGGGGAGAAGTGCTGTGTGTATACATGGATGTGTGTATGTGAGGGCGTGGGTGTGCATGTGTGTGTGTGTGTGTGTGTGTGTGTGTGTGTGTGTGTGTGTGCATTAAAGCCGGTTGGGTGATCCTTAAGGACATGGT
Organism: Scomber japonicus; assembly: GCF_027409825.1. Classification (NCBI taxonomy): domain Eukaryota; kingdom Metazoa; phylum Chordata; class Actinopteri; order Scombriformes; family Scombridae; genus Scomber; species Scomber japonicus. The sequence goes on along the minus strand of NC_070590.1, from coordinate 22,744,485 downwards.
TTGGTTTAGCAGAACCACTTTTCTCCTCAGTGGCTGCCTCTCTTCTTTCTGTCCTCTTTCTCTGTTTTCCCCCGAATGGCTTCAGACCAAACCTTGTTCTAGTGTTACATCCTCTCTGATGCCCCCAATGTCCATCTTCTCTCCTTCTTTCATCCCTCCCTCTCTCTCTCTCTGTTTTCTTCTTATCACTCTGTGAAATACTTCCTTATCCTATTCTCTCCCTGAGGCCTTTGTCTCTTGGAGTTGCAGGTGAAATTAGAGGGTATAATTTCCTACAATCAGCAGAATCTGGTTCACAGCACCCCACCCCTCCCCTCTCGCCCTTCCGCCATCCACCCCCCACTTCGCACCCCCTCCAGCCCCCCTCCTACACACACACACACACACTCACACATATGCGAATCCCCAGCATGGCCAGAGGCAGAAGAACACCAGCAGTCTCAGTGAGAAACCTCCCTTCCCTCCCTTCGCTCTGCCTTCTACATGGGGTCACTTTCATCTTCTGATCGCAGGGAAAGAACAAACCGACACTGAGGAAAAAGAGAGAAGAGGCACTAATGAGGGTGAAAAAGCAGATGATCTTGGTCCAGGGCGTGTGCGATGAAATTGAGAGAGGGAGTGCGGGGTAAGGGCGGAGAAGGAAGGTTAGGGTCAAACACACGGAAGACTGAGGGGAAGCAGGTGAAGGACGAAGAGGAGGGGCGATGTCAAGTAGGACAAACAAACCTCTTGTGCACAAAGATATAACCACACATGGACGCGCTCACACACATCACACGTTGAACCAATCGGCCATGGATAAGAAGATTATGCCTCTGAGTTTCCTGGAATGTTCTCTGCTGTACCCCCTCAACTTGCACCCCCCACCCCCCCCCATACACACACTCCTCCACCCGCACAAAACACTGTCTGTCTCTGTCTGTCTTCTCCAGGCTGCCGTGTGGACTCGGAGGCTCAGATGCCCCAATCTTCTACAGCTCCGGTTATATAAGCACGGCCCCATCCTCTCCTGTGTCTCCCTGAAGCTGCCCACCGAGCCCACCATCCCCATCCCGGGCCCCGTCACTCAAACGCTGTTTCCACTGGCCTGACGTTGCCCAGCCTGCAGGAGTTTGTGGTCAGTTAGCCTTGTATTCCATCTTAGCGGTTTGACACTGTCTCGGATGCTTTGAACAGCCTCGAACGACAAGTTTTTTTTAAACTGCGAACGATGCAATTCCGGCAGCAGCTTTACCTTCTGGGTACTTCTGTTTCATCTACTTTCACGTAGAACAAAGAGATTCTTTTTGTGTTATGCTCTTGTATACTGCGCCACGTGACAATCTCCCTCCGACACCGAGAAGGGTACAATAAACTGCGGTTATTTGGAGAACACCTCACTATAAAGATGCAACCGCCATTTTTTAGGTGCGTGAAGGTGTTTTTCACCTCAGAACTTAGTGTTTCCTTTTCACCGTCTAATGAAATCTATCCATCTTTCAGTCTGTCCTTGTTTCTACCCACTCACAGGGTGCCACACCTCCCTCCACCCCCTACCCCCTCCTCCACCACCACTGCTCATGATGGTTTTTCCTTTTGCTCTTGTATGTCTGTTTGTTGCCTGCACCCATTAATCTCCATTAACACAGTGAGAGTATTAATAGTTTCTGGGGAGATAATGAAAAGAGGGTGCTGTTGGGGCTTTAGGGGCAGATTACATTGGTCATTGAATGCTTGATTTACAATTTTTTTGGTCCCTTCATTACTTTGTATGTCTGTGTGTGTACAAATTTAATTCCTGCCTTGTGTGTATTGGTTGTAATGTTTGGTTACGGCTGCTTTGCATGCGCAGTCAGCTATTTTTAGATTGGAAGACAAATATACTGCACCATTTTTGTTAAAGTGCCATAATGGTTTTGCATTTTTTAACATATTAACCAGCAGGTACAGTTTTCTAAAAGTATCTGTGGTTTGTAAAGAATGGGAGAAGAAAAAAAGAAAAGAAAAAAACATTGGTATGGTCCTTTAAGTGAGATGTGCCTTGTATTGCAGAGCAACAGCATGAATATTTAAAATGTTAATGGCAATTCTGTGCAGGGGATTTTTTCAACAGGCTGGATCTGGCCATTCTTTACAAGGCTGATATTGAATGGCAGATATTCAGGTTGGCTAACTAGCTGAAAGATTTATTTTCAGACTCTGACTTGATATTAATTAGTATTCTCTTTGACTACTCTTTTTTTTCAGTTCGAAAGGAACTCTTGGATGCAACATAATTGGCCCTGGCTCAAAACCTTTGAAGTAAAATTGCTTGGGTGAAGTCGACTATTGTAAACTGGATTAAGAGTCAAGGGGGTAATAAGTAATCAGTTTTTCATTCTCTATCAACTTTCACTCTCTCCGTCTTCTCTCTCTCTCTCTCTCCCTCTCTCTCTCTCGCTCTCTCTCGCTCTGTCCTGTTTCTTCACCAATCCTTCCTTCTCTCTGCTCCATTTTTCTGTATTATTCCTATTTCAGCAGCTCTAGCAGGAGAACATCACAATCTATGGTACAACATTTTCCTCCCTGCTGCACTTTACTTAAGAGCACAACCAGAAATAGACACATTTAGATCCTCTTTGTGTGCGTTGCTGACATTTCTGATCATAAAGGTTTTGCACTATGCTTCATAATGCATAAAAGATTCTAATTTCTTTACTTGCATTGTTAGTGGTCAGGTAGGCGTTTCATGCATTTGACTGCCAAATGTTTGGACTCAAATTAAAGATAAACTAAGAAATGGAATTTGTTCATTAGCTTTAAATTAGGGACATTTTTTACTAATAAAAATACAGAGGTAAGAAAATGAAGCACATAGAGTGACAAGAGAGCTTAAGGGAGAAGAAAACACACTTCTAGTGGGGTGTGACAAATTATTCCTTAAGCCATGACGCATTAGATGGGCTGCAGTCCGAAAACAAGGGCAGTAATTAAACGAGGAAGACTTACCAGACCAGAGTGGTCCCACATGATTAATTTGCAACAAAGCAACTGAGGTTATGAAAAGTAGAAACTGTGACCATAAATTTGAGAGCACATTATCAGCGAGTGCCATACAAATATGGTCACTAGATATTTATACTAATTTGTAACACATAAGTCAGGTTTTAATTCAGTCAGTTTTAATGGAGACTAGACTTCATGTCTTTAGGTCTATAAAGTTTAACTGTACAGCAAGTTTAGTTTAGTTTGGTTTGAATTTATAATGCTTATTGCCAAAAGCTTATGAGGTCTAGGCAGATTCAGTGGACTATTAAACCTCCATATTACCAGGATGTAAAGTTTTACAGCTCTATTATAATGCAAGAGCTGCAATATGTGCTGTTCCCCCAATATACTGGAAGCTTCCACTGCACAGGCAGCAGTGACACACTGTTTTCTAATGTTTAGAGTTTCAAGGTATCAGTTAGTGAGAGTTATGATGCCACTTTTTCATTTACTGCAGGAGCTAAATGAAGACTAATCATCATATGAGGAAAAATCTGTAGAGGGTTTATTTGTGATCATATGAATGGGAATGAGATTGATTTTTCTCAGTCAATATTAGCAACATTAGACCCACTCAAAGGAGGGTTGTGAAGTTTTGGAAGAGCCACAGTGTCAGTTTAAATGCTACTGTGTTGTTTATTCGCTTTTTTAAAAAGGACAAATTCAAGAGTACAGAGGGCTGACACATGCAAGTCACATCATCAGAGAGAATTTAGTTGTCCAAGGGAGACATTCACATCCACACCTTGCATCAGTTTCTACTGATAAGAGGACAAAAGTATCCTCTCGGCTTGCATGTGTGCACATGTGCACGAGAGCACATCTGCACTCGCCACACATCCACTTGTGTCTGTGTCAGAGAGAGAGGGGGAACATCTGCGGGGATATTTCTGCACATCTAATGGCCAGAGTGAAAAGGTATCATATTAATATTTTAATTGCAGGCAGTGTCTGGGCTTCTGTTGAGAGACAGGGCTTAATGTGGTGACAGATGAGGGTTAGGGGTAAACAAGGATTTGGCTGTCCTCCACAGGAATTGAGAGGACAGAGTTGGTGGATTAAACTGCAGTTTTGGCTGAAAGGAACCTAGCCTGTGGTGCCGATGGATGCAAATCCAAGGGGCTGATTACCAGGGGCATGAGTATTAGACACCATATACCAGTTCACTACATGACCTCAAACATCCAATGTCACATTTTGACCTGACACATAACATAATATGTGATTAAATGGGCATGATTGGAGAGGAAAAACACTGATGAAAAGGAACTCATTGAGTCGCAGCCATGAAAGCGACACATGCTGCATGTGTTTGCCAATCAGGAGCTTTCACAACATGCACAGAGTATGGCTTAAAAGAGGCCTGTGTGCTTTTTGTGTGTGTGGAGGGAAGCCAGCGTGACTGGATGAACAAACACAGGTGTTAATTAAGCTGCATTTTAAACAATTTGGAGCATCGCAGTGGGTCATTGACTGGCTCTGTTGTCTCGCAGCATGGCCGTCCTGTTTCCTCAGAGGTGACAATGTGACTGCGATTGTGTTAATCTGTGCTAGCCTTGTGATGGACTGCCAACCTGCCCCATGCATGCTGGGATACGCTTGTGCCCTCTGTGAGGTAAAAGTAAAAGCTTGACATCATCTAATATTTTAACATTTACATGAATTAATAGTACATGAAGTTGAAAATAATATTCAATCACTGATTTAATGACACCTGAGCCTTTTCCTTTTTTATTGGGGGAGTTACATTGGCTCTTCTGCAGATTCAGGGGTGAATTTATAATGATACTGAACACACACACACACACACACACACACACACACACTTCAATAACACCTAAAGCCGGATTTAAAAGTTGGCTCACGTGAGATAAACAGCCTGCTCTGGCCACTAAATTAAACTTACCCTCCACCACTGTGCAGGGGCACATCTCTGACTGAACACAGCAACTCATGGTGGAAGCTAACTACTAATCACAAACAGCGCAGGGCTTACGACCCACAAATGAAAAGCCCTTAGCGATACAACTAAATATAAATATTTCATTCTCACATACTCAAAAGGGGGGTGGGGAGGGGGCTGTTTGCTGATTTTGTAGTAACACACGTTAGGTTCCCTCTTGCACGTCGTGTAATTGTGCTTCACAGGTGGGACAATGCTCGCTCGGTGACCTGCGGGGTGGATCTAACGGAGCAGACAGGAAACTATTACCACTCTCTGGATCTGCATGTGTGTGTATGTGACAGTGCATGTGTGCGTGTCTTCATATCACAGTGGGTAATGAATTATCATATGCCAGCCTGTTTGAACAGTCATGCATCCAGTGTGTGTGTGTGTGTGTGTGTGTGTGTGTGTGTGTGTGTGTGTGTGTGTGTGTGTGTGTGTTTAATGCCATAGAAAACAGACTGTGTGTAAAACAGTTATGATCCAGTCAACTAAAGGACATAATCCTCTCACAAACTGTTTACTCGCTCATTTACAGCTGCTGTTACAGCTGCAGTGCCCACATGGACTCCGGTCTGAAACATGGATGACAATGTCTTCCTGTTAACAGCTGCTCTGACCATGGCCTTGTTATAACAACCCTTCTTTTACATCAGAAAAACAAACAGAAGAGCCCACGGTATTGCCACTGACTATATGTAGGCCATATGCAGGGCATGGCTTCTGGCGAGTTGATAATAACAAAGATCTGCATGGTCTGCTCACAATAGCACAAGCAAGCCCCCAGCAAGAGACTTGACTGCAATATCCATTAATCCACTGCAGTTTCCCACTGGTTCAAAGGCTGTCTTGCAGCAGAGCTGTACAACATCAAAGAGTACTCTCTTATGAAGGGTAGCAGTGAAATGTGGAACTCTCAGCTCAGCTATCTACTAGGCTGCAGAGGAGACTTTGGGACTCACCAAGAGATGCAATTAAGTCTGGTTTGATTGAAATGACCTCTGCATGGATGACCTGCCGAAGGTGAAGAGAAACAGAGTCAGTTAGTTGCTTCTGCTTCTAGCACTGTAATGATGTCACTCAGTCCTTCAAGGGTGCCCCTGTTTGCTATTGAATATGATAAATGTATGGCAGTCAGGTCATCTATGTTGTTCCTCAATTTAGTAATATTCTGCAAGACTAAGGACTGAATGAGTCATATTTGAAAGCCCACATGTAAATTTAAAGTGCATATTAGTTGATTCTTACATTATGCACTGTCATCATATGAGCATTGCCAAACTAATTAGTGACCAAAACAAGCACGTACTTAGAATTAACACCCACAATCCTTTTCTATGAGATGCATCAAAATCCACAATATATTTGTCATTAAGTCTAGAAATACACACAAAATGTTCTGTTACCACCTATTTCATTGTTTAAATACTTTAAATACATCTATCTGCTACAGTGTTGGTCTTATAATATATCATGAGCATTGTATGTCTGTGCTACTGTCTGGCTCTGGTGGTTGGACACCGAATAAATGACAAAAAGTGACATTTTGTGACATCCCTCTTCCACTGCCTATGACACATTGAGCGTATTGTGCAGAAACCCTGAATCACAGAGGCAGACAAGGGAATGACTCTCTTCTTTAGAATCTGAGTTGAAATGTCTAAAACATGAGGATAAAAGAAAAATGTGCTTGCATGCATTCATCTGAAATGTTAAAACTCTAAACCCTCATAAAACACCATACCAAAAAGGAATGTAACACTAAGTTTTACTAAGTTATTGGACACATGAACACTGAGGGGCTGTCAGTCTATAATTTAACAAACTGCTCATGCCATTCATTTTCCAGATGATGATCTTGTCTTTTAAAAGGTCAAGCACGCTCATTTTCCCTCTAAGTTTTAGCACTTCCTTTCACTGTCTCGCCCTTATAGCTCTCCACATTAGCAAAGGTCATGTTTGTTTCATGGAAGTTGTTGAGCTTTCAATCTGTTTACAGCTCTCGGCCGTACCATAATCCTACATGTGCCGTCTCACTGTGAACACATTATGTCTCCCACTATAATCTGACTAAAAATGCCCACTGGCCTAAGCCTCACAAGCACTAATGCTTTTATATAAAGCTCTCAATATATATTTATTAAAACATATTACACACTTTGGGGCTCTGGTTACTTTGTTGCCAAAATAGAGTACATGTGTACTTATTACTAACCTATCTGCTCTCGCATGCTGGATGGGGAAATGGAAAAAATAGAAAATGACAACGACTTAGGAGTCCTTGAGGGAGACCCTTCACCCTAAGCCCACCCATGAAGCTGCTCAGTGTTGTTAATGTGTTTAACTGTGAGAGTGTGAGCAGTGTGTTCCAGTAGAAATCAACACTTCTCTCACATGGAAAAAAAAAAAAAAAATAATATACTGGCTTTCGCCTACTCTCGATTTCCTCCAACTCTACCCGAGGGACATCAAAAGTAGCACTAGAAATAATTACATGAGTATGAAAGGCTTTAACTGGATTTGTTCAATGGCTGCTGTGACCATCTGATATGTGTGACAGATGAGAAAGACAGCAGGAAATAGACTGTATAGTGACCATAAACAGAAACTTGTGGCAGCGGTATCAATGACAGCGAAAAGAGCTGTGCACCCTGCACACAGATCAGGGGTGGAAAACAACCCCTCTGCAGGAAAACACTGCAATAGACTGTGGCGTGGTTAAAATAGCGTGTTAAAAATAGGTTTTTATTATTCTACTGTTACCCAGGTGTGGCAAAATGTGGCTTAACTGAAATATGTCTTGACAGGGATATCATGCAGAGACACTTCACCTGCAAAAGCATTGTTGTTTTCCTAACACCTCTTTTGCAATATGTTTTCCTGATGTTATACGGTATTTTCTGCAACATTAGGTGAAATAACCTAGACATTCTGTCCAATGCAGTCATTTTTGGGGCCTGCACATCTGTAATGGAGTCTAAAAACATTTGGAATGCAGATAAAGAATGAATAATGCATTTTGTATACGCATTGGGTCCTTACATTTTTTCTATAATGGTATTGTGAGGTGTGTTGCATTCTGGAGAAACTTACATTTAACTTGCTTTTCCTATCATATCTCAAATGTGAGGAGGTGGAATTTGTTTGTGCTCCACGGTTCGCCTGCTTGCTGTTGACTCACTGAGCCACAGAATCTTGTCATGGATTTGGCATGTACGCATGAAAGCTTTTGTTTAAAAAAAAAAAAAAAGGTTACAGCTAGGCTAATGGGTACGACCCCTCAGTGCTGGAGAAGATTTATGTCCCTGCATTTGAGAGGACTTGAGCGTGAATTGAACTAAGCTAAGTCTCACTGTGTAACATAATTGAATAACAAACACAGGAAAGGAATCAACGAGATTGCCTGACTCGACATTGGTAGACAAATTTGTTAAATAACAGGAATGTTCCGTAGAAACTGCTCAGTGTTGAGAGCAGGTGGGGTGATTTTTGTGCCAGAAGTTAGCTTTGAGCCTTCTAGAGGTGTTATGATTCAAATTCAGAACAACATCTGTGATGGGAGGTGCCCACAGGAGAACCCCAAGGACATGCCAGCTTTTACCTACTGTACCATTTCTACCATCTAAGCTGCATTTCTACATCAGACTCTCACCTTGACATGAAATTATGTAATTTATATCACTTTATGTGTAAATATCTACCATAGCATCACACACACATTCATTAATTATATGTAACATGTCTGTAATTGTATGTCATGTCTGATGTATTAAGCTCAACTATGTTTAGTCATCAGGAGGAGCGATGCTTCTCGATACTGCTCAATTCAGACTGAAAACCTGGGCTCGGGTCCACAAATGGAAGAGATACACTGGAGAGCTTCACAGTTTAATTTCCCACTGCACTACACTGAATATTGTAAATGTATATATATATTTTTGAGCTGACTAGAATATTTTACTATTTATCCCACTGAATAAATCACGTTTCGTTATTACATATTGTATATATACCCTACATTTTACTGATAAATGGCTCATTCTCATACACCATGAAATCAGATTGATTTCTAGATTGCTGATCCACCTTGGGATTGATTTGGTGGTCCTTTGATGTTCTCTAATTTTGGCTTGATTGGCAGTCTCAGCTGTTAGCAGTAACAATCTGATTTCTGAAACCACCACGATGATATACAATTACTGTATGTGTTCTGAATCCTAAATAAATCATTCTATATTAATTATTTTTTATAATATGCAGTAAGTGTCAAGTAATGAAATTCTCATAAGACTGATGGGACATTTGAGAGACCTTCAGAAACACAAAAATCAATATTTATTTTGAATATGCAGCCAATCTTAAAACCCACTTACACGACCTAATTCTGCTGGCATAAAACAATCTTGTTTCTGAGTTCCTGCTTAGCTTTGATTCCCTGTGGATTCTTGTCATATATGCATGAATACATCACAATAATAAAAACTGCAGTATTACCATACATTTGTGTGCACTGAACACACAAGCGCAAACACACATTGATTTCAACATTTTGGCTGTGTTTGTGTTTACTGGGAACATTCTTGGAGAAATGATGAGATTTGCCTCTAGCTAGATTAGTTCATAAATCAGGAGTCATTATATGAACCCAAACATTTCATTTTAATTCCTAATCCATATAATGAAAGGTCATCCTAATCTAACGTAGGCCTATTTCTATTTTAATGCAGTTTTATAGAAATGAGGGATGAAGATTGTGGAGCACGGAAAAAGAGATTGAGGATTGAACAGATCATCCCTGGCTTGAATTAATCAGACTAAAACATTGCCGTCGCATATGACTCTAGAGATAAACTTGCCTTCTACACGCATCCACTGACTTTAGACAAAACAGATGAAAGCATCTGAGAGTTTGGGGGCAGCTTTTTATATGACACAGTTGAGGGCTTTGATAATGGCTATCCTTAGACTAACTTTAACAACTCCTAATGTTAAGTAAAAGACAATTACTTTTATTAGATAAAGAAGCAGCAATTTACTGCATAATGAATCTGGGCAATGCTGAGGGAACATCCTGCCAACTGGTCTTTCTTTAATAACAACCTCATACTTTAAGTGCAATATTTATCTGTAAAATTATTATAATTTTGTATTTTACGCTTTTCAAAACCAGAATCTGTTCAGAGTTCTGAGCATTATCATTTGTATGCTACAAATTGAGTTTCTCCAGATTATGACAGACAGATGTGAAATGATAACTTTTGTAAGGCAAGGTAAGAAAAACTTTTTAGAATTTTTAGGATGCAGGTTAAATAAAAAATGATTTAAGTATCCTTTGTGTTCTTCCAGTCCTATCAGTCTTCACAGCAGTAGCTCCCAGCAGTGAGAAGCATCACACAGAGAGGAATAAATGGGGTTAGGGTGGTGATGGCTGAACCTGATATGGTAACGATGGGCTTTAACACAGAGGCCTTCCAAAATCGGCATTCATCAAGCAATCTGTACTTACTCTGAGGAAGGTATGTTTAATCCTAGAGACTTACCTGCTGAGGCTTTACTTCAGACAATGTTGATGATACAGGCAATGACTTACACATAGAATGTGGAAGAGTTTAGCTAATTTTCCTTGACTCAATACATTTATAAAAGTTAAACTTGTAAATATTTTTCAGGTGAAGTTACTGTAACTTAAGATTACAATGAAAGATACAGTCAGATGATTGGAGGTTGCAATGACTATTTGTGGCACATTTTGTGTAAATCGGGTATTTTCTTCTTCTTTTCTTAATGTTCGGCATCTTTTGGTTTTTTGTAGCATGTTAGCTGATATACTTTGGATGTCAACCCACTGCAATGTGAAATATAACAATAACAGTAAGCTAGACTCTTAATTCTCTTGTTTTTCTCTCTAACTGAAACATTGGCAATTCAGAAACAGTTCAGGTAATTATTGTTATTCGCATCACTTTAACTGGCATGTCTTGGTAAGTAATGTGAGCAATGTAGCCATGAAAGAAGCCTAAGCAAAAATAAAAGCACTAGCAATAATAAAACTGGTATTCCTTTTGTATGCAGATGACATCTGACTATAAGTTTCTGTTACACTACATGATTTTGTCTTTGCAGATGAAGTACAGGGTCTATTTAGGTGAAGGTAGTCTCAAGATGTATCGATTAAAGACTGAAAAATACTGGTTTACAATGTGTTCAATATCTAATGTATCGATCTATAACTAAAAAAGAAAGAAAAAGTTGTCTTATGGGTAAGAAAAGGTACAACGAAACAGTTATCTTAGCCCCTCTGTGTACTTTAGCTCTTATAAGCACATTTGGCTATCAAAGTAAAATAACTCATACTTTTCCTCATAATATTGAAAATATAATTTGTCATTCTATTTAGTTTCTTTGGTTTCCTTACAGTCTAACTGCAGTAAAAGTCAGCCGGTATGTAAACAAACCAGCATGAATGAATAGACAGGGTGGTTCAGTTAGCCAGCAAGCTGCCCTGGATATAGTTCCCTATGCAGTTACCCTTAATTACTGTTACAGGCAGCTAGTTTCTGTGTTACTTTTGTTCACACAGTGATTCATGTAAAAATCATGTCCATTTGGAAAAATGTTGTAAGTCTGAGCAGCGTTCCCTGATGTTCATGGTTTTGTGCAATAAATGTCTTTTTGTGAATTACTAGAATGGAGATGGAGAGAAGTAAATTAGCATGACACACAGAACCATAATGGTTGCATTCATGGAAAATACATCAGGTTGAAAAAAAACCCAGAATTTTCCTTTAAGTGGGAAATGAAGGCCAAAATGATAAAATGAGTAATGGAAAGAAAAAGATTACTGTTACGAAAAACTTTGCTATCACAGCTGGATGATGTAAACACTCGAAGTCTAAAATATTGATTACTGCATTCGTTAAGAAAATTCAGTGTAATTGCCACTTAAAAGCACTGTGGAAGAGATGCCTGATTACCAGAAAGTCTCTAAATAAGGAGCTGTTGTGTATAAAGAAAAATGAATAAAAATAATGTGCATCTGTCTTTCACAAAGTGATTCTCACGATTAAAACCTAATTATCAGAGACTGAAGTGAACAAGGCTAAATAAAGAATGAAACAGAGAATGATACAGTATGTGCTGCTCAAAGCTAATGAGCAACTCACCCATGGGTCATGGACATTGGAAATATTATTTCTGTATGCAAGAAGCAGGACTCAGATTCCACATGGACGCATAATGGAGGGGGATTAACAAAGAATACCTCCTGTCATCTGTGGACAGCGTGATGAGCTGAGAGGGGATTGAAGGAGAGAGAGAGTGATAAAGAGAGGAGGGAGACAGAGACAGAACTAGGCCAATTGTTTTGATGTGCTTAACTCTTTCTGGCTTTGTGTGGGTGTGTTTGTGCGTGCATTTGTGTGTTTACGTAAACATGACTAGGTAAACTCAAGCTAATCAGTATAGCCACCACACCTGTCAAACATGCTAAAGGACACCTTGCAGCAACCACTTTGCTTAAATTAATGCTTGTAGCAAGACTGGGAATCTGAATGAAGCTAACAATTTTGACACTATTGTTTTATTTTGGCTTTTTTACTTTTTATTTTCAGTATGGCAATAACTACCTAGTTTCTGTATTGATTAATATGTCATATATTTGAGTTGACTTGATCATAAAATAGTGAAAAAATTAAGTTTCTCAGAGCCCCCTGTGAAATCTTGAAACATCTTGAAACAGCTTGTTTATTAATGGGGTTTGAAAGAAGAAAGTGCCATTTTAACATTATTAACTTTTTTTAAAATATTGGATCATTTAAGCTGTGGGGGCTTTAAGCAGTTACTTAAATAAAAGCATCAACAAAGTTTGAAACGGGAAGTCACTCTTTTGTGGAACTGCTAGACATCTAAAACGTAATATGGGGTCTGACCAGACTTTGTTTTTTTGTAGTTGGTCACGAATCAGAGAGATTGGAAACCATTATCTTAATCTTTGACAGAACATTGCATTGTGTTGTGTATGACTTAATTGTCAGTGGGTTGGAAACCAGGCCCAGGTGATATGTGAGGGCTGTGGAGGCAGAAGTTAGGTTGGAGAGCATGAAATGTAGTCATGTACATTTTGGCATTGTTCGCCAAGACCCTTGTTCTGGAATCATCTTCACAGTCCAGGCATTGGTCAAAGCCAAAATACCCGAACTGGACTCCCTTGAACAACAGGTAATTGCTTTCTTTAACCACAAAGGTATATCCGTGAACAGCAATGATATTGAGGCGAGTCATCCTCTTCCCAGAAAAAACAAAAGTGAGAAACCTGCCATAATAATTCACTTTGCGAACAGAAAACAAGAAAACACAATGCTCAGACAAGGGAGAAATCTGAAGGGAGCCTATGTGTAAGCGAATGAGCACCTAACAAAGAAAAATGCTGGCACTGACAGAAAAGCACGCTTCCTGAGGAAACAGAAGAATACAAGAATACAATCGACATGGACAGCAAACTGCAAGGTATTCATAAAACTGAATGGGCCACCAGAGGAGGCAAAAGTCCTGGTCATCAGTGAGAGTACAGAATTGGACCAGAGATGAAGAGCAGAACACCAAGGTAAAGAAATAATTGAACATTCCTCATTCAAAATGGGTGGTTATGTGAACTCAGGACAGCTCACAAATGGAGAGTGAGGATAATATTGACCATTATCAATTTGAGTGAGTTGCTACTCGAACTTGAACTTAAGTCATCTCACTAAGAGCATAGGGCATGAATGACATCAAATAAAACTTGACAGATGTCAGAAGCCAGCATGGAAAACAGGATATAAAAACCTGGGACTGAAAACAATTGACTACACAGAACTAAAACTACAAGACATTGAAAAAGATATTGATCCTGAAAATATTTCCTCAATACCATGCATAACTGTGAATACTACACTGAAGATCATTTTAATAGAAATGTGACAATGGAAGGAGTAATATTAACAATACATTTAAATAGTAAAGGCCTCAATATAAACCTTCCAAGGATCCAACATTGTTTAAAACAACTTCATGAGAAATTCAAAGTAATATCGATCTCTGAGACTTAATAAGAGGCAAGCTGTATGGATGGAGATAAAGGCTTATGTGATTTTTATTAATAATAGGATCCAAAAAAGGACGGTGGAGTTGCCTCATATCTATCAATTAGCAATATGTCACTAGTTAGCTTAGACAATAACATGGAATGAAAACTGTAGAAACTGAGATTGAGAAATTCAAAAAGTCATGAATCTTGCATTGTTAGATTTAGGGATGAGTTATTGAGGCTGTATGATGATATAAACAATAAGAACATGTTTTTTGTTTTGTGGGGTTCCACCAACATTTCCATATTGACTTGTTAAATTCTCTTGACCTCAATCCAGCTACAAGTTCATTAACTCAATGTGTAGTATGAGCCTCTATCCCCTAGTTACATGGCCAACTAGACTAACTAGACTAAGACACAGTGCTACTCTAATTGAGAATATATTTACAAATGATATTGTTCAGAAAGTAGTAAGTGGACTACTTATAAACAACATAAGTGATCATCTGCTGGACTTTGCAGTCATTCAGAGCAGGATTAGTACCAACTAGGACGTTAAAACTTACAACCTAATTAGACACATAAGGCACAATTAACTCTTTTAAAGAAGACCTAATGAAACAAGATTAGAATAAAGCCTATGTAAAGACAGTAGTAAAACACATATTTGCTGAAAGTCCATGGCTAACTAAGGTAATGAAGAAAATACAGGGAAAAAATGTATGATATGAAGAATTTTTGAAGAAAACAGTCATACCTATACATGGTTGGAGACAGATGTGTACCTGTTTCTTTACTTTCACAGTTTTCTAAAATACTGGGATAATATTCTGTAAGAGATAAGAACACTTCACAAACCATAATGTAGAGAAAGAACAGCAGTGTGGGTTTAGATCTAATACAACAACTTCATTTGCATTCATGAAATTCATGGAGGAAATATCCATCCATCTCATCTAGTAAAGATTATTATTATTAAGTCTTCGTTAGGTAACATGGAACGCACCAAACACTAGGAGCCATTATACTCGGAAAAAAAATAATAGATTTCTATATAAAGCACTTTAAAACTTCCATCTGCAAAAGAGGATAGGCTTTTAATACCCGTAGCTTCCATGGGAATTGATATGCATGCAAGGATTGTAGCATGGATTGTTTTGAGCAAAACATCTGCATTTAATCCCCTTTTGTGTATTATTCCGATGATGGGAATCTATATATGGATATGCAACAAAATGCTTATTTGCTATTTTTCTTACTTTCATTTTAATTTATGCAGTATTTTTGTCTTCATCCAACCAGAGATGTCCATTATGACACAAGTTGGGTTACGGTGGCCTTGCAAAGTAAATTCTGAATGTGAGTTTAAGAACCTTGATGAAAAGTGTGGTAGGTGTGAATATTCAGGGCTGTGCAGAAATTGTATTTGAGCAAGATGAAAGACTAAAATTTATGAGGTAATACATTGGAGATAACTAATGGCAGTAGCATAGAGTCCTGACATAATGGGTGTTTAGTTGTTAGTTGGGCTGTGTTCATACGGGTGATAGCTCTTACGAAGAAATGAAAAGTGGTTTCAGTCATAATGAGCCTACTTAGTTTTTGGCATGAAATATCACTATAATGATGGAAACATTTCTCAACCTTGAGACTATCTAATGTTCCAAGAATCCCCACTTAACTTTCTTTTGGTGTAACTTGGCATGTACTTTTGATTGGAGAAAGCAAAAAGGTGAGCAATCTTTGCCAATGTGTGTAATGTGATGTCCATTAAGAGATGAATCCTTAACCTACAGTAAGAAGACGAGTCCACGGCTCTTAGATGGAGGAGAATGCAGGCGACCAGAATCATTAGAAAAGGAGAGAAATATCTTTTCTCTTTTTCGTGTCAATACAAACTGCGTTATCTCATCTGTGTTCCCCTGTCCTCCGCCCCCGCCATGCCCCCGTCCCTCCATCGAGACCTAACATCCGCTGTCACCTGTCGATCAAGTCCTGACAGATGGTGACCTTGCTCTGCATTGTTAGGAACGATTTGAATCGACCTTGCATTTTCAAGTTGCTTCCGCTGCTGCTTTCCCAGGCAATTGGCTTGTAAAAGAGGTGCCACGACAAATAAAATTGGATTGATTGGCCCTCGGATAAGTTGATTTACTGGGTTCTGGTCTGCGGACCAGCCATTTCCTCTAGTGTTTTTATGTTCAGTTGTACAGATTTAAGGTAACCGATACTGATATTTTTGACAGTGAATGAGCTTTTCACATGATTTATCAAGCTAATATATGCACTTATTTACAATGAGGTTGGACGTATTTCGTGCAAAAACAGTTTACACATGACCATACCACTAACATCTACATTACATATAGCCAGATGCCCTTTCGAAATTACATTCTATAGAAGTAATATTCCATTACTTCAAACCTACTGATTGTCTTTAATCATATTGTCTTACTTTGCAGAATACAAATGATAAACATAAGCCTTGTTTTTGTTAAGAAAAACTAGACTGCAGGGCATTGTCATTCACCAGCAACCTCTATTTTATGATTTGTGCTCTCTGTTGAAACATGTGGAAGCTTTTTTGTTCCCCAAATTATTGGAGAAATGTCTTATGTCAGCCGCACAATTTCTACCTAAATGCAAGCCAACAAAATGAGGTAGATGCCCATGAACACAATACGCAATAAATGCATGCTTGTTGGTTTTTTTGTGGGTATTTTTCAGGTGGGGATGAGGGTCAGAGGGAGAGCAAGGGTGATATTAGCGAGTGTGTGCATGTATGTATGTGTGTGTGTGTGTATGTGCCCGTCTGTGTGTGTGTATTTTGGCAGGGTTAGCTGTCTAACTCAATCTGTCCAAGCTCATGTTTCTGTCAGGGTTAGCGTAAGCCAGCAGTCAACTATGTCAGACACTAAATGTCAGTTTCAGGGGAACAAAGTCCCTTTTATTTTTTGGATTTTGTTTTATTTTGCCTCCATTTCATATGGAGAGCTCAAGGAAAAAAATCACAGAGAGACCCAACGATGATGTGCAGAAGCCTGTGAGGGGTTACCACTGTGTGAGCGGATGTCAGGCAGGAAAGATGAAGAGGAATACTGACTAGAGACACACAATTATACAGCGGGGGAAGACTCCACTACAAAATATGCTGATGTGCTCTGTCTGTGTGTGTGTGTGTGTGGATGTGTGTGACAGGTTGGTAGCACATGGTGATGCTGTTCCTCCAGAAGAGACAGAGAACTGTCACAATCTGCACCTCAAGCACTCTCTCTTTCTGCCCCTCTATCCCTCTAGCACTGTCTCTTTGTTTCAATAAGACAGTCAAAATGATTGAGTCTTTTTTTCTTTTCTTTTTTAAGGGGGATGTTGATGTAAAATAACAAAATTGTAGCCTTTGCAAGCAGTGATTTTGTGAAGTGGCTGTTGCCCGTCTCCCCTCCACATTTTTCTCCTTTTCAGCTTCTCCCTCCCTCCCTCCCTCCCTCCCTCCCTCCCTCCGTGTCTCTCTCTCTCTCTCTCTCTCTCTCTCATGAATGTCACCTCTACTGATGGTGGCTGCTGGAATTCACACACACATACTCTCACAACCACTCGCTGACTTTGGATGGGAGGAGGAGGAGGAGGAAGAAGAGGAGGAGGAGGAGGAGGAGGACGAGGAGGAGGAGGAGGAGGAGGAGGAGGGAAGGGGGGTTCAGTGAGGACTGTGGGAAAAGAGCATGCCATCGGAGGCAGAAGAGGAATCTCTGTCTGTCTGTGTCCATGTCTCAGCTCTGTTCCCGGCTTCGCTCCCACAAAGACGGCCAGCGTCCCGCCTGCTGTTCTACCTCTGGATTTAAGTCGGCTGGATTACCGCTCGGACTCTCAACTCATTATTCCATGCTGCCACATTTAAATGGGAGGCAAAGTTGGACCTCCGTGGACTACACAAATGGTGACAAACAGTTTGATCTTTCTTGCATTTTTAAGAGATTCCTAGCATTCAAAATGATTCCACTTTTCTTCAGTAAAAGTGTTTTTATATGTAAAATAATTTGAGCTTCTTCTCTTTGGTATTGTCTATTCAAAGTAGGTTAGTTATTTTGCAATATAACATTTTGAACTTGGTTATTGAGAGACATTTTGATGTGAAAGATGAGTGGGGAAGAGGGGTAAAAATATGTCTCTACCTTCCCCTTTTAAAGTCAGTGTAACCTTGGTCTTTCTGTTCTTTTTACAACTGAATATGTGACTGTGGCACTTTTTTTGTGTGCTCTGTTAGTGTCAGATTTTCATTGTTTTTGTCAGAGTGGAGACTTTATATTGGACTGCAGGTGAACTTGCATCTCTCCCATTTCTTCCCTCTCCAAGGGAACCCTCAAACTAAACTCTTCCCTGTTAACCCACTTAGACGTCCAAACTCCCGTGTGGGGGCTTCTCTTAAACGTCCGTCCTACTCTAGTTCTTTTTTTTTTTGAGGAAAAAAAGCAAAAGCCAAACCAGCAAAGGGAGCATTGGGAAGGAAGACACCCCCCTCCCAAAGGTGAGAGGGGGGGAAGATGGCAGCTCTCGCCAGCTCTCTCATCAGACAGAAACGGGCGGTCAAGGACGACCAAGCCAACCGACCGGTAGCCAACAAGCGCAAGCCCTGTCCTAAGAGCAACAAGTCCTTGTGCCAGAAACAGATCCTGGTCCTGATCTCCAAAGTACGACTATGTGGGGGTCGAAAAGGTCGAAACGAAAAAAGACCAGGTGAGTCACTGCTATCGTTTACATCTTTCTTGGCTTGTTCCTTTTCTCCCTCATATGTTGGGATATTTTGCCAGAAATAAAACAAATACAACTGAAATTGAGTTAATTTTTTTGTAATTAAATATAAATGAATTAATAAAATCATTCCATTTGCTGTCATGATGTCAGATTTTCTAATTTCAGTTTGTATTTTTATGTAAGTATAAAGACAAATACTCTAATTAGATCCATTTGGAAAAGGTTCCCATAGGTTTATTTAGATAATCAAAAAGCTGCCAGGGTGCTACTTTGCAATATATTCAGTCCTCTTTTAAATCCTGCGCAAACAACACAGCACATCAACATTGTATCAATATACTTTCCCATCAGGAGCAAGGAGTCCCACAGTATGACAGCTAGCTAATTTGGATTGTTTGCAGCTTAATTTGCAGTTTAATCACACAGCTTCACACAGTAATCACACATTTTACTTGGTATATATTGCATTCAGTTACACAACAAAGAGTGGTGTAATGCAGTGGAACAATTATTAGATAGCCAACTTGAAAGATACAAATCTCCTTTAATGCTACTCGTGTAGAAGTTGGGATTTCTGATTTGAAGGTATGAATTGAATTTATGCAGCGTTCACATGTGAGTGACACACTAACACACTCAATGAAAGGAAAGGTTGATTGGTTGATTGAGATTTTGATTTAGAAATTGAGAAATTTGGTTGTAATAATCCAAATTACAGTAGTATGACTTTAGCTTCATGTATGTAAACATTTCAGAAGGTGATGTTAAATCTTCCAGTGATGATCTATTGACATGCACACCTGCAACACAAGAAAATCTGGGTAAAAAAGAAAAGAAAAAATTCCCTGTGCTGAGTTTCTCTGTCAGGTTCTCTGATGTACCGTCTCTTTGAAAACAGAGCTTCAACACTGAGTCTCTGAATGGAGAATTATGTGATGTGGTGCCAACATCACCCTCTCTCTTACCAATGTGCAACTTGTCAATGGAGAAGACAAATGTGTTACAAGTAAACTTAAAATTACACAATCTCCTTGATGTTGTTTTTGTAGGTGTTAAATATCACTATTCATAAATTATACAACATCTTGCTATGTTTGAGTTAGAAAACAAGGCATTCAACATTATGTTGGCTTTACTGTTGAAATTCTTGACATTAAACCTTTATGTATTTTTCCTATAATTGCTCTTTTCTTAAATGTGCTACTGCATTCATTTAAGAAAGAGAATAATGTAATTTATTCAATATTATTCTGGAGTATTCTTCTCTCCTTTGGTGTGACCTGATAGACTGCTGAATTATTTAATTCATGACTGAGAAAGGTTTTGCCTTATTCATGCACAATTAGTAAGTGTAGTAGTTAAATTATGCATAATACAGAAATGTCGCTGAACAAACATCATAAAGAGGCCACATACTTTTGTGGTTGATTGGGGAAGAAACTGTGAATTATGAGAGAGTTTTTTTTTACTCTCCCCACCCCTCCCGGAGCTAAAAACTGCATCTAAGCATATTGAACGTGAGAATGATGAGCGATGAGCTGTGCTATGTGCTTGATGAGGACTTTCATTTCATTCTGCACTACTGTGTTCACATATGCCTGCCATGCTTCAAACAGCACTGTAATTCAGAAACTTTGAAGTCCACCCCATGGCCCAAACACTGATGTACTGTGGATATGATATGGTATATACTGTAAATAGCAGAAAGCTTCAAATTTCAAAACCTGATCATCTGAAATGTGTCTGGAGATGAGCATTTAAAGTCTTGACAGTTTGTTTGGCAGCATTTATTGTATTGTTAAGTGAAAGAAAATACTTCCATTTAAAAGGGCTTGATATATTGAAGTACTTATGTCATTAAAGGGGAATAGCTTCTGCATCAGTGGTGAATGCACTGGATCACATCAAATCACATCAATTTCAATGATACAGCCTGTGTTACTAACAGAGCAGCCCAATTTTCAGACTTAGCAGATGTGATGTAAGAATAAAACCATACTGTAATATTGCAGCTTTATTTCTTAGAAAATGTGAATTGGAGCCATTATTTTGCATCTGTTCTGTGTGGCCTGGACAATCCCTGTTTTTGAAATGAAACTGGCTGTAAGTTGTTTACATAATAATACCAGATGTTCATCTGCTGTTGCAGTGGCAAAGGGGTTCATCGTGGACATGAATGAAAAGGCTGTTTGCTCACAGTTACAGTTATCATTATGATTGCATGAATATTATCAATATCTTGTTCAGAGATACCCCATTGGCTATTTTGGGGTTTGTAATGACATAGATATTTAGAGACATTTGGGTTCTCTTTTTCGTTAATGTGCATATTGGTCTTGTGGTTCTGTGCATGCACCCATGTTTGCCTATGTGGTGAAGGAAAGAGGTCTGGAAAGTATGTTCTTGTGGTTCTTTAATAGGTTAAAGAGCTTATGTATCTCAATGAATTGCATCTTTATGCACTTGTTTACGAATTCATGGAAGTCTACAGGCATGCTGTTTGTTCTGTCAGGCTGGGTCAAATGCTAAAACTAGCAACATTCTCACAATGAATCATCATGTTGCTGGTATAATGTTTTACCACGTTCACCGTGTTTGTAATGTACAGCTGAGGTTGATGGGACTGTTATTAGCTTTGCAGGTATTTGGTCATAAGCCAAAGTATTGGACAAATTCACAATTGGTCCTGATGATGGCGCTTTAGAAAAAGTTAAGGGATCAACAAAGTAACTACCATTTATGCTCTGGTGACTGTAAATATCAAAAATGAATCTTTATCCTTCCAATAATTGTTATATAGATAGACATTTCAGTCTGAATCAAAATGGTAGACTGACAGACATTATCATCTTAGAGCCATGCCACAAAAATGGCTTATTTAAATGGTGAATGGTAATTGGTAAACACAATTTAAAAGCCACCAACAGTATTACATGCGAACAAAAGATGGAGCAAAACATTTAGATGCCAAGCTGAACTGCCTCACCAACTCACTACATGGTTATTGACACTTAGTTGGCCCCGGCTTCTCCACCAGAGGGAGCTCTTCAGACCTTTTCTATTGCGCTCACCTGCAGCAGCAGTTTAGACCTCCAGATGTAAACCTGCCAATGTCGCCACCTACAGGCAGAGTAGGTGAGAATATACCTACTGCAGATTTAATACTTGCACCACCTGCAGGTAATGAGTGCTACTACTCAAATTGAGGACTAAGAAAAATCTGCTTTATTTAAGTAGTGTATTGACCTTTATGTAGTATGTTCAAGGATTTGGCATTTCAACAATAGCAGTCAAAAGTTTGAGCAGACTTTCTCATTCAAATGAATGGGAAGGTGTGTCTAAACTTTTAACTAGCACTCCTTTTATATATGTATACTTTAAAAAGTTCCTTGGAAAAAGGCTTAGAGATGAGAGATTAAGCTTCCACATTAATGCAGTACAAGTGCATTTTTTTTATAACATGTGCACATAATAGTTTGTCATTTGTACAAGTTAATACCTTGTCACGGAGAAACACATTTTCTTCACACAGCCATCACTGGGCTCTGTAGATTCTCTACCAGCAGTTTCTTTTGAGAGGAGACTTTTTCTCAGCTGTCATATTAGCATCACACCAATACACATAAGCTATATTTACTACTGCCATAAAGCAATGGGCGACTGAGATGATAGGGACCGACATAAAACCTGCTGCTTATACACATGTGGCACCAATCTCACACTGGATGAGAACCATGCCAAACCCCCAGCATCTGCTTGGTTTTACCTGCCTCTTCGCTCTTCATCACCCTCCTTGAAGTGTTGCTGCAAAAGTCCCTTAATACCCAAGAGACCCTTTCAAGCACTGCCTTGACCAATGGGGAAAAAAAGTCTCACACAGTCAGTGATCTGCATTGCTGACCTCTTTTCAGATCAATTCGGCTCATTAATGTATAGCGATTAATCAATATTCACCCTCTTAGATTGTTCAAGGTGGAATCTGACTTGAAAAGGGAGGGATATCGAACTGCCTGCCCCCGTGTTTCACCTTTGGTACCTTTCTCGAAGTTAGATCACATGATCTTCGCAACACGAGTTAGCACAGACCTGAAAAAAAAAAAAAAAAAAAAACACAAAGCAGAAATAAAAAAATCAGCCGGATCTAAAGGAATTAAAAGAAATGCCACTAGACTTAACAATAATAATAGTACAGAAATACAAATATAGGTTAAAAATAGCAATATTACTACCTGAGTCGTTAGAAATGAATGTGTGCAAATATAGTGCAGACCTGGACATCTTGGAACAGAGAACGGGCTGTTGGCATGGAGGTACACTGTAGTATGTTGTCAGAGTAAGCAACCGAGGAAGCCAGCCGACAGTAGGAGCACAAATGTAGGCCCCGGCTGGCGAGCAGCAGACCGGGTTACAAGGAGAGATCCAGCAGAGGATAGCATTAAGCTGACCCCAAGAGATCAGGGCCCACAAACTCGCTTACTCAACAACACCTGATCAGACAATGCAGTGTTAGGTAGCTTCTCATCAGAACTTTACTGACTGTGACAGGGGTCAGAAAGAGAGACAGAGTGAAAGAGAAAGAGACAGAGAGGGAGTGGGGAGGAGGGGAGAGGGATGGAGGGAGGGAGGGCGAGTCTGCGAAAGGTAAACAGCAGCTGAAAGAGAAAAAAGTGAAGATGTTACTGATGTGAGAGAAAATTGTGTCAAAAGGTGGAGGTGGATGGCAATGTCGGGGGTGGACATAGATAAAGAGGTAATCAAACATGCAGGAAGAGAAGTGGGGAGAGATAGCAGTGGAGATTAAAGGGAAGGTGGGCGGAACTGAAAAGAGCTGTGAATCTGCCTGTCATAGAGGCAGTGTGTGGAGAAGAAGATGCAATGGGAAACCATGGGGCTGGATATTAACTGTCACAGCAAAAACATTCTCCTTCAGATATGAAGTTCCCCTCTTGTTTAATACTCTCTGTCTCTAGCGTTTGGTTGTTTTTCATTTACAGCTGAGGCGTTTCTCTTCTAATGAATGCAGCGGTTGTTTTATTTGGTTAAAGTAGAGGGTGGTCACAGTTGCACAACTTGCAGATGCTCTAATAAACAGCCTGTTTTCCTGGAAATTACATTTATATAATACTAATTAGATCTGCTGGATATTTATTGAAGGAAGCGCAATTACAGCCTGGATTATGTGGATGGCTATGTTGTCTCAAGAGTAGGAAAAAAGCTGCATTTTTGTACCACATGTGGGGAGGTTTTGGGGGGGGGGGGGTGAGTGACGGACTTTGACGCCAGAGATTGAAGTTGGCATCTTAACTCATGGTTGTGTGGTTGTGTTTAGGCAACAAAAGCACTGTGTTGTGGGTTAAGGAGAAGTCTGAGGTTTTGGTTAAATATTGATAAAGTAAAAATGTTATGCAAACAAGGTTGCAGTCTTTCCCTAATCTTCAACTAGCCTTTTGAGTGCCGAAACATTACCCCCCCCCCCCACCCCCCCACCACTTCTCTCAGAGACAGATAATGAATAAAAAAGGATACATTTGATCTCAGTACTGAAATTGAGGTTTCATAACCACAAATTCAGTCTACTCCAAACAACAGCAGCTTTCTGTTTCTCTGAATCTAGATAAGAAAAAAAAGATTAGTGGTTTGATTGCTGTGGAGGTCATCCCACCAATTTCTGGGGGATTTTCAGCTTTGAACAACACTCATTTCATTGTGTTTGGGGGGGGGGGGGGGGGGGGGGGCTAAATGGTGGTTCCAAATAGTGTCAAATGACGAGCACTGGGATGCAGCTGTTCATGTGCAGGAATAGGTGATCTGGTTAATTCAATTTTATCCAAGACGATTAAAAACCACAATGAAATAACAATGTTTCCAGCTCTAATCTTTTAGGGTTTCTTATATAAAGAGATTAAGGGATTTATTTATGTATTTATTTTAATTTTGAAGGTTTATCTAACTTTATGTTGTCTGGGTCACCGAAGCTCCTTCAATACTCAGCAAAAAAAAATGAAGTCAAAGGAGATGATGGGATCAGGGGGATCAGGGTCTTTCTCTGCAAGTATTACTGCAGTCAGTATTTAGAGTTGGCTTGTGAGCAGAGAAGATATTCAGCCCTGGAGAGACTGTTGACAATGGCCTTAAGTCTTATTCAAAGTGAGGCGGCTGAGCGATGTGTTTTACGAATAACACCCTTTTGTTTCCTGTCGTCCTGATGGCGCACCTTAACCTCCCACACACACACACACACACACACACACCTGCTAAACTGAATGTGTGGCTGCTTTGATTAAACCTGACAAAGACAGATTGAATTTACCTCTAACGAGAGAAACACAGTGAGGATGGAGGACACGTGTAGAGGTAATGATGAGAAGACGAGAGGAGGGAAAGTGTGAGAAGAAGGAGGGAGATGTCCTGCAAGAGAACCAACTCCGACAGAAACTATGTCTACACTGTTGTGCAAATGAGTGTCTGTGTGTGCACATGTGCAGACATTATGCACATGTGTATTTAAGAAGATACTATGAAAATCAAATTATTACACTCTGTCTCATGACAGCGTTCAAATGGTTTATGTTTTGCTCACTGGCATGCATGCTCGCATTTGTTCAAGCATAAATATGTGCATATCTGTCTGTGCTCTTCTATTTAAATGAAGCTGTGTGCACATTGAAACTGTGTCAGCTACACTTAATCTCAGATGATGTTTGGCTGAAATCTACAATGGATTCCCTCCTCTCGCCCCATGCCAAGCTGCTCCAAAGCGCCTCTACTGACAGCTTTTTTTTTTCTGTGGTGGAACGGAGCGCAGTGTAAGTGTGCGTTTCAATGTTTCGGCGGGCGAATCAATCTTTGAGTTCAAATTGGGAAGGCTTTGTTGTCCGTTGGAGTGCTGTTCATCTAAGTTGCTTGTTTACTCGTGTGATCATCACACGCTCTGACAGAGGTCCGGACCCCTGTGGGAGTGCAGGGGAATGTTTGTGTTTGTTTGTTCTGCATATATTAAAGTGCCTATTTGTGTCCTTGCTGGAGGGTCCATGGGAAAAAAAGATAGGTAAGATGTGTGTGGCAGCTGTTCGGCTCAGTGGCCTTCCTCTCGTGCCTCTATTTTCTACATTTTTTTTTCAATGTGTCCCATGTGAAAGCACAGTCAAGTCAACCTGACCAGAAAAAACATTTGGAGCTATAATGTTACTGAGCAAAGCTGTATGCTGAACCTCATCACTCTGAGTCCCCCTGGTGCTGAGCATGTTGTTAACTGTCACTGATATGTGCCCGTCATAACACTAATGAAGCACACACGAATATTGAATGTGTGTCAGGGGGAAGTGGTGTGAGTCCTATTTGCTTCTGCTCTTGTTTGACATGCTCTTGTCAGCACCATTAATAAGCTGCAATAACTCTGTCTCACTTGCGTTAACTGCCGCCATTGTCACGCAAAATGATTTATGAAGCCTTGAATTTAAATGAAGAGGCCATTGTTGCAGAGGCGGTTCTGGCTACTTTTGCGCCCTGGGCGGACCGACTATCGGCGCCCCTCCCCACAAATCCTTCATCACACAAAAAATAAGATAAATAAATGAAAATAGTATGTAAACACCAAAGTACATTACACACATCCGTCATCATACAAATGAATAAAATAAAATAAATAAATGAAAAATACTAATAATTAACGTAATCTGACAGACTTTTACCCTTTTTACAACTGGCATTAAAATGTTTTGTGGGTGATTAGATTGCTATCAGGGAGTGCTTGACGACATGAAAGTGCAGGTGTAAAGTTATTTATTTATTGCATTTTCCAATAACTTACATGTAGCTATAACGGGTGTATTAATTTTATAAATGTATTACTATTTATTTGGAAGCAGCAGTTTGTGTTGTGTGGCCTGGGATCATAATCATCACAGGTCAGTCTACCCGCCCCCCCCCCCCTTTGCTTTTCCTCTGAGAGTGAGACTCACTCACAACCTGCTCACAGCCTCTGCAGTCGCAAGTTGATCCCCCGCCCCCTTTGCCTTTTCTTCTGACACACACAACCTGTATACATGACTCTCCGCAGCAAGTTGACGTGATAGTAGGGGCGCCCCATTGCCCACTGCACCAACTTGATGTGGAAATGAGCGGTATTAGTCTAGAAAACTGGCGATTTTTTTTTGAGGGCGCGCTTTTCTTTTTTTGAGGACGGACTTTTTTTTCCTTTTTTTTTTGAGAGCGCTTGTGCGCCCCCAAGTAGATTGCGCCCTGGGCGGTTGCCCACATTGCCCATAGCAAAAACCGCCACTGCATTGTTGGCACTTGCAGGTGATGTGATACACCTCATTCATTCCTATTCCTTCTTTAACCTCGCCCTCTTCCTGCTATCCCTCTTCTACCTCCCCTACAAACATCTTTTTTTTTCTCTCCAACCTGTCTTCCCGTATCTCTTCTCCCTCCCTCTCTCGCTTGTCACACTCTGTATCCTTGTGTCTCTCTATCGTTCCATCATTGCCCTTTTCTCTTCCTCGCGTCCATGCTTTCCCCTCTCCCCACTCTTATTTCTGGACAAACATTCTTCGGTCTCGCCTCCATGTTGTTAACTGGCTTTCATGACTCTATTCTTCCCTTGCTCCTCTCAATTTCTTCCCCTCTATCCTCCCACAAGGTTGATAATTACTAGCAGCACTGTAGCGCTCATGGCCCACTTTAGAAATGGAAGAGAGAGAGAGAAAAAAGAAGCAACCATGTTCTCCTTTTATTAGAAGCAGAATCAAACACTACACAAGAGAGAGACTCGCTCTCTCTCGCACATATGCAGCACATACTATGCACATGCATGCTTGTATGCAGAGGGTGTGAGGGGAAGATGTAGAGAGAGCTGCTAGAAGTGAAAGAAAAGCATGATAAGAAGGGAGGGGAGAGTCAGGGAGTCCTGAAAATATAAGCCGAGGAAAACCCCTGTTGTTTGGTTCGGTCAGAGCAGAAAAAAGAAATGCCCTTGGCTGCTCAGTCATGCAGGCCCCCAGTAATTACCTCCAACCTTATCAAGAAGAGCTCGGCTAGGAGGATACCGGAGAGCCACATACCGAGCTCAAATCAAGCCAGATAAATACATTAGTGTAATGATAACCAACACCGAGCCATACACTACCCCTGATTAGCGATAAACCTCAACCGCTGCTTGTTTTTTCTTTTTTTTCCAGAGCAATTACACTGCAGCAAAGGCTATAAGTGTCCTTGATGGCAGTGGTGATGCATGAAGTGATTACCTTGGGTTCTTATGTGCATTGAACTCATTTATACAGACACACATAATTGCTGTCTGAATGGTTGTACTGTTAGGACTAGGCTCCGTTTTCCCCCCAGGTGGTTTTCAAAATGATTATCAGTGCTGAATGTAAATTGATGAGGGGCTTCCCTGTGTAGTCCGCACAGTGGTTACTGCTGGGATTAGAGGCAAACCCAATTTAATAAACAAAGTGCTCTCGCAAATTAGTCTCTCATACTTTTACTATTTTTTTTGGGTCAATTTTCACTGGCGGATTAGATAAAGTTTGATTTACTGTATTGTATGTACAATATTTTTAAAAATCTTCCTCCCTTCAGGCACTCATCCTATTTGTCAACTGCAAGTCAAATTCCTGCTCATGTGTGGAGAGGTCACTTGGAAGTGGGCCTGCTGATGAGTCGACATGTTGTCGGGTGCGCTGACAACACCTGTGCCGCTGATGTACATAAACAAGACAGGGAGCTCTCTTTGACCCACACTCCACTGACCTGGATCAGCAAATGTTTTCTGTCACTCAAGTCCACACGTATCCCAGGAGTGATGAATGTAGTCACGTGACCTCCTCTCTGTGGGAAACACCCGGGCAACGGTTGAGGCTGCAAATTGTGTTTCTGGCATGTTTAAGCGAAAGCAAGCAAGCAGATGTAGATGTGTGGTCCCTGCTGTTCTAATAACTACAGGAGAGGGATGCGCCATTATCTCTGCCACTGTTTCATGCTGGATAGGACACATATGGTGGGATTAATCATAATTATGAGCAGTCTCTATTGGTTCAAAGATTTTTGATCCATTTTTTAGTGTGGTCACAGTTGATTACAGAAAACTTGAGTAGAATATAAAACTTTTCTCACAGTGGATCCTGAGCCTGTTCATGCAAAAAGTTAAACATCCCATGCTTCACCTGGTAAACAGCAAGTTTAGCTTCAGTGGCAACCTACTCCCTATTCTAGCATTGAACCACTGGTATGAATATGATATTTATGGTGCCTTCAAGCATCTCGTGTGGACAGTGTCACTCTGTGAATCTGTCATACAGGCCGTCTTGGATCATGGCCTCATATTCAATCCCTTTAGGGGGACTCCATTGATGCGTCACATAGATTTTGATGGCAAACCACCAGGGCTCTTCTAAATTGTTGAGCATTTACAGTAATATAAACGGCATGTCCTGTTTTACACAGCCCATCTGTGTACACTTCAAACATTACATTCGTTTGGGTTACACTATTATAAAACTATAACTTCTTTTGGCCCGCTGCCACATAAAATAAGCTCTGAATACAAGTATGCCCCAACATACCCAAATCACTGAACACGACCTTTGAGTCAGTAGCTTTCCGAGTTATCTTCTCTGTTTACCCCTGTGGAGCAGTAGAGGCTACATGTGCATGCTACGCATCCTCATGACACAAATACGGGCTTTTTGCACATGTAAACAACTCTGTGTGTTTATCTAATCCAACCAGAGGTAGACTGCTGTCACAGTGTGTCACTGTCTGTCAGCATACTTCTCCAGGGCCCAGTGACATGTGCTCACTCGACCGTGGCTTGAAAACAAAGCATTAAAGGAGTAGTTTGACATTTTGGGAATATGTATGTATGCATAATTCCCAATATGTATAACTATGTTTTTTTGTAAAGGGGCACTCCACTGATTTTACTCCTGAAGTTCAGTCTACATGCCACAAGCAGAACTACTGGGGAGGCTATGGCTCAGGAGGTAAAGCTCCACTAATCGTAAGATGGGCAATTCGATCCCCAACTCCTGCATGTCAAAATGTCCTTGGGCAAGATACTGGACCCAAAATTGCTCCCAAAGGCTGTGGCATCTGTGTGTGTGTATGATTGGAAACTTGTCCTGATGCGCAGAATGGCACCCTCTTAGACTACTAGACCAATGCTAAATAGACTACTGTTATATAAATACAGTCCATGTACCATTTGCCATTTCATCCTCTGAAAACAGTTGTGTTATGTCTTCTATGGCTCTGGTGGGAGCTTTCCAAAGTTTGAAATATAAATCCCTTGGGTATTGTATTTCCAAATGATCTCAAAGGATTATATTGGTTGGATTGGATTACATTCTGATCTGGAAATTTGGTATTTAGAAGCAGGCCCAAATATTTCTGATGCTGAAGATTTGGATTCAGATTTGGTAATCCAATCCTACATTTAATCAGGACAAAATGCAGCATTTTTTGTACCCAATATGCTCATTACATTTAAACTCTAAAAAGACTGGTTTTACACCTTGTGAAAACAGACCGCAGGAGGTTGTTGTTTGCATAATTCTGTTTAAATTGATTCATTAAAAAAAAACAAAAAAACAAACAAAAAAAACATAATAGCGAGTGCATTTTATTTGCAGCTAACAGCTGATGCTTCTGTCTTATGTGTGGACTGGCAGTGTCATGGGCTGTGTGTTGCATTCAGTGGAATCTGCTTTTGCACTTCTGGATCAATTTGTCAAATTCCCTGGAAATGAAGATGAAATAACCCAGAAAACAAGGAGATTTTTTCTCATTGGGCAGGATGCCCAACGTTGGTGTGATCAATGGTACACATGCTTATTCAAGCACCTCATAGCTCAATAGAATGGGAGTTTGTGAATTGAGAGGGCCACTACACTATCAGTGAACAGCTTGTGCGAAATGCTGACCTTATAATCACCAATTATGTTGTCCAATGGCCTGGGTCTGTACATGATGCCTACATTTTGAAGGAAAGCAATTTGTACATGTTCCATAAGACTGCTCCAGTTTGCATCCACCTCAGCAGTAGTGGTTACCTCCTTGTACCCTGGCTGATGACTTATTTTGCTATCATAACTTGTGACTCACAGTAGAGGTACAACAATGTCCATAGCACAACAAGAGGGACAATCGAATGCCACAATCGTGTACTCAAGCACAGATTTGCCTGCTTAAACCGTCTCCGTGTGGAGCCACAGCAAGCATGCTACATAATCTGTGCCTGCACTGTGTTAGACAACATAGCTCAAACAAGGAGCGTGCCAGTGTATATAGACCACACTGATGGACCTCCTCTCTGAGCAGAAAGCCCTGACCTGCTATCACCACCACTGATGGGCCACATAGAAGAGCAAGGAATGCCATATGCCATGGTGAATTTTTATTTTTCCAATAAAATTGACTTCCAATGTTGCACCCCACATTAGTTTTAGTTTACCAGTGATGGTTTGTATTCTATTGTTGTCTTCATTAGCAGTGGCTTTGCTGTGGGAGGGAATGTACTCCTGGTGTAGGTGAGAGTAGGGATACACAATAATATCGGCACGTCATTTGTATCAGCCAATAAAGGCTTTCAAATGAAATATTGTCCTGAAAGGAACATTTCTGCTAATATGACAAGCCAATTCATTCTTCTCCTTCATCCCGGCTGTGCTTCCCTCCAAGGACTGTTTCACCCTGACAGTCCCAGTGCTTCCCCTGCAGGCTCCACTTCAATGTGCTGCCCTACAGACCCGCTGCTTCTTCCCACTTTAACCTAGAAAAACAAACCAAGGTTGATGCTTCAGTTGGATATACATGGAGAGCTGCGGCTAGCTGGGAGGCTAGCAGAGGCTAGCTGGCTGTGCTTCCCTCCAGTCATGCTGCAGCTAATTTGAACCCTGTGAATGGGTTGGAGTTTGTTTCAAGGGTCAATATATGACGTAATTCCATGAACAACAGACCTCCACATACATGAAAGCCACATAGCTCACTAGCCCACTACTTAACACAGGAATCAACAGAGCCAGGTTAGCTCTTGTTAGCATGACCTAAACTTAATTAGTAATCATTACACCTGGCTAGCATGACTTGTTGGTTGCTGTTCGTTTAGTTTTACAAATGCAACATATTAGACAAAAGTATTCTTACATTTGGACACAAAATTTGAAAAAAGTAGGCTGAAGTGGGCAAGTAGGTCTAATTATTATTAAGGTTAATACTAATAAAGTATCAGTACTTTTCTTTTCAATGAACATGTCTCTTCATCCTCCTCTGCATAGTCTTGTTTTGATTTTCCCCCCCTCTATAAAGCGTCCTTGGGTTTGTGAAAGGCACTATATAAATTCAACTTATTATTATAAAAGTTTCTGCATGTAAATAAAAAACACTGAGTAAATGGTGAATTAACAAATTAGTACACACAAACTTCAATACTGGGTCTTTATAGAACAGATGTTTTTTCCTACCTGTACCTCCATCAAGAGACAGAACCGACCTTGGTGGATGTGTGTTTGTGTTCTGTGTGATGTACTCCATTTTACTTTCTATTTTGATGAAAGGGGCGTGTTATACTCAGGCGACAATGTGACATGTTTGTTGGAGCCTTGATGTATTCACTCCTAATGCCAACATACTGCAACATTAACAACAATGGCAGAAAAACAAAGAGTGTGTGTGTCTGAGTGTGTGTGAGTGCACGTATTATGCAGACACAGATGCTGTCAAGACAGCGAGAGAGGAGCAGTTGGCAGAATACGCATGGGGATGTAGTGCATTTGATGAGGCCGAGTCGAGTCAGTGTTGTTATTATGCACAGATTTGTTCATTTACATGTTGTTAAAAGTCTCGTTGCTGCACTGAACTATTACAGCCAAAAAAGAGCTTCAGAAATTGAAATATTGTCATTTACAGATACAATCAAGATCCTTTGGATTCAACTCTCTAAACCACAATGCCTTGTTAAAATGTAATCAACCACACAGCAGAGGCTTTGTGATGAGTTTGCAGTCATTTATAATACTTACCGACACACAACTTCTGTTTTCTCACTAAGTCTCCATAACAAAACATGACTGCCTGCACTTCCTATATGTCCAGAATAATATAGTGAGGGCACACTAACATCTACAACACAGTAAAAAAATATGACTTTAGGCGTGAATAGTTCAAAGTTGTGTTATTTGCATGGTAATAGGATGGCAGGAATCCACAGGAGATGTTTTTTGCTTTATCATCTATGTCAGCTCGAATACAGCTGCAGTAAAACACAAGTGTTATGTTCTTGCTCGGAGCACACTTTTCATATAGCAGAGGGGAATTTATTGTGCGCCGGTGTTGGGATGAGGATGTTGAAGTTAGAGCCAGCTCTATTAAGTAAAACATTAGTTTTAGTGCCCTTGACACCAAGCATGGGTGTTTTGATTGCAGCCATATTGCATGAGCTGTCTATTGAATTCCTGCCTAAATGTGCTTTTTTCTGGAGCACATACAGCCGTCACTCTTAATGATATGACAGTGTCATCTCATTCACTCACTTCCACGGCTGTCCCTCTGCTCTCTCTCTCTCTCTCTCTCTCTCTCTCTGTCTCTCTCTCTCTCTCTCACTGCATCTGTGGGGACAAGTAATGAACGACTCCCCCTTCTCTGATTGGGTGATGTACGATGTTATTAGGTGGGATGAAAGCGGTACATAACTCAAAGGATATGAAATGGAAAAGAGAGGAGAAAGAAGGAGAAAGTCAGGGAGTAGAGACGCTGAAATGTTTTGACAAGCAGCTTTGAAAGAGAGAGGATGGGGAGTGCTGCAGATGCATGAGTGTAACAATGGGAGTAGGTCATGATTTCACTCGTGCCTCAACCCTGGCACACTTCCTCTGGGAAATAGTCCCTCTGCAACTCTCTTGTTCTTTGCGCTAGTCCGAAGGAGACAGGCAGATTGCGCAGTGCCCTCGGTCCCTCCCTGGGGAGTGTGTGAGAGGGCATGGGCGGAGTTTAACGGAGGAAAGGGGGGAACTCCCAGATGGCCCCGAGTCCTCCAGAGGCTCTGTCATAAACATTAAAGCTGCATTGGAAAGCAGACAGGTCAGTTGGCTGGGTCTGACCAGACAGAAGTCATGGTTCTTCTCGCTGTTGGAAGTAGCCAGGTGGAAGTGGGCGAGGTGCTGAGCTCAGGAGACAACATGAAGAAGTGCTTCATGTAATTGAAGGGGGCACTGGTGATGTCTGAGAGCTGCTGCGAAGACTCGGTCTGTTTCTTAAATGAACGCAAAGTAGGCTGCAGGGACTCCTCTCATTAAACATTCAACCACTCTATTCGCACTTCTTCGTCTCCTCCACCGCCCAGCCTCCTGATCACATATCTTTTATTTAGTGGGAGAAAAGGCTAACTCTCTCACTTGACTTCATCCTCCGATGACCCTAGCTATTGCTAAATATACTGGTGGTAGCGAGATAGTTATACGTGCATTTTATTCATCACTTAGTGTAATTATAAGCTGCTTCAAAATTTCACATTCATTGTATGTTATATATTCCCAGTGTTAGTTGACTTAATCTAAAACTGTCCCTAAGGCAATTCACTACTTGTCTATAGAGACCTTATAACAAGAAATACACTACATAAATAGCTGTATTATTGAAGTGTTTTACAGTATTTACAAGATTTTTGAGGTTGTGTGTTGCTCCATGATGGTTATGATGTTAGGACACTTTAAAGAGTTCAATCATCTCTGTTCTTGCATCTTCCCTATTGGTGGCAATCCAAAATGATTATCAAAACACATTTTTATTTTATTTTTATTTTTTACAAGACTTAAAAAAATAGGAATGAGAGAAAATAATTATTGAGGCAGTTAGTCCTTTTATTTTATCCAAGGAGGAGAATCTATTACATGTAACCATACCTTATCCTGACACTGTATGAAACTCTCAAGTCTGATATGTAGACCATTTTGACACTGCAAAATGTTATGATGAATGCTGTCTGAGGGTGTCAGTATGCTAACATGCTCACCATGATAAAGCTAACATGTTGATGTTTCTGGAAGGTATGATTATCACTGTTGACACTCTCAGTTTAACGCATCAAAATGAAGGTTTACTGTTTCACTGCAGTGCTGTCAATCTCCACAATTAAGTTTATTGTTAAACTGTAAAATATCACAGCTTCCATTACATATCTTCATCACAAGTGTTTGATAGGCACATTTAAGGGATCACTACCAAAAATGTATGTTTTATGTATATATTCTATATATGTAAGATTAATGGCCAAAATATAGATGTTGGAATTTTTGTACTCACTATTATCCATTTCAGCCCAAAAGTCTAATGGTAATGTCAATTGTATAATGTGGGATGGGGATGACCAAAGTCAGTAAGTGTCATCCTCTAGAGACCATGAATGGCTACATGATATTACAAGGCAATCCATGCAACAGTTACTGAAATATTTCAGTCTGGACCTAAATGCTAGATCGACCAACCAACTGACACTCTGAGATTGCTGATAGCGTGAAAAAACGAATAACTAATAATTATTCCAATTAAATATATAAAAACGGAGGTGGTTTGTGTCTTTAAACTCCGGTATATTTAATTAACCTTTCTTTTTTTAGCTTCTGTAAATCACTGAATGTCATTTTCGCTCTCGACCTCTGACGGAGGCGCCCGTCTAATGCAATGTTGTTTTTCCTGTGTTCCTTTTCCAGAGCCACAGCTGAAAGGCATTGTTACCCGGCTGTACAGCCAGCATGGTTATTACCTGCAGATGCAGCCCGACGGCACCATGGACAGCACAAGGGATGAAAGCAGCTCCTTTTGTGAGTGTGTTGTGTAATTTTAATCATATTTTTCACAGTCTAGTCTCAAGCACCAGTTACAGGAAATTTGTATAAGCCACACTGTACTAAATTCATGTATGCTGTAATTCGGTGCGGTTTTCACAATCGTGCAACAAAAGTAAGAAGCGGCTCATACCACACATAACCTTCTACTGTTGACTATGTTAATGCTGTACTGTATGCACTGAGCTAAATGAAACCACAGTAGGTGTCACACTGTGCCTGTGGCTGAAGAGTCAAGCCGAAAGTTTGGATTTTGCCGGCTCATCTGTCAAATTCATTGAGCGTCATGTCACACTGCCTGTCAAACTTCGGCAACTTTCCCGTCCTTGCTCATATGCAGAAATGCTGATTGGACCTGAAACTCAGTATTTGTTTTTTTTAACATGGAATTCTGGTACCAGAACAATAA
The DNA here is from genome assembly GCF_027409825.1 of Scomber japonicus. Taxonomy (NCBI): domain Eukaryota; kingdom Metazoa; phylum Chordata; class Actinopteri; order Scombriformes; family Scombridae; genus Scomber; species Scomber japonicus. The sequence goes on along the minus strand of NC_070590.1, from coordinate 22,708,468 downwards.
GATGTTCTGTACATACTAGCCTATAACATAAAGTCTTTGCATGCTCGTCTAGAGAAACATGCAAAGACTTTATGTTTTAGGCTAGTATGTACAGAATAATAGAAACCTCTAAAGGCAAGGCTGCCTGAGTTGACACACTGCCAGTGTTGAGATGATGTGAATGTTCATCCTGACCTTTAGCAAACTAAATTTGGTTTTTAGCCCAGAAACTATGCAGTGTTCTCTTCCTAGCATTATTTATTTGTATTTGCCTTTTTGACCTTCCAAACTCAGACACTTTTTATAATTGCAGTCTGAACACAGCACTTTTTTTCCTCTCCAAAACTTGATTTGTTCAGCCACCTACATAATTTATTGATGAGCTGAGTCTTTTATTGTCAACAGCTTCAGAGACCAGCCCCGGATACTGTATCTACCGATTTTGCTGTCTTTTCTTCACTTGTGTTTGCTCTGAGCTCCATTGGGTGCGGCAAAGCATCTCCATTATTATCCAAGGTTTAGAGGCAGTGTAAAGCATAGTGAAGGTGACATGGTGTTGTGTTTACCGCAACATAAACTCTGAGAGGTCACAGCGTTTGGGCTTAAGAGAGATGTGGCACACAGCAGCAACACTGCAGCCATTGAGTGTGCTACAAAAGAAGATAGAGAAAAACTCAGTGGTTACAGTGTTTGAATTCACAATCCTCTCTAATTCTCCCTTTCTTTGTTGTACTTTGCCTCTTATTCCCCAATTTAGCACAGTTCAACTTGATTCCTGTGGGACTGCGGATTGTGGCGATCCAGGGGGCAAAAACAGGGTTGTACCTGGCCATGAATAGTGATGGATACCTCTATACCTCTGTAAGTATCCTCTACACATCAGTCACTGAAAATTAAAAATATCATACCTCTGGTTTCAGCTTGTAAGTGATTTGGATATAAGCTTCATGTACTTGCTGTGTATGGTCATTACATGTACTATATAGAGCACTGTCACTGATATGGATTTCACTAAGTAAGCATCAAGGGGAGGGGGCATTATCATCTGCTGTCATTTTCGATTTAGATGTCCAGCTGTCTGTTGGTTGGATTTAAGTGTCACTATTTCGGGATAATATGGGTAAAATGGTACAATGTTAGACTTAAACATCACAAATGATGTATTTGCACCTATGCTATGCTACCAATGCATGATAAAGTCAATTTTCTACATTATCAAACATATAAAGGAAAGCAGAAAACAAGAAGCTAGTTGATGTAGCATTGGCTGTGTCATGAGAAGAGGTAGTAGGGACAGTAAGGATAGTTAATAGTAGTGTATGTGTATGTGTGTGCAGGTGTACAAATGTAGTGAGAGTGTTAGATGAGACACAGTGATATGGAGAGTGAAAGATAGGGTGACAACCTGTTACACTACCTGCATGGTTCTCGCAATCAGTGTTGAAAAAAAAACAGGGAGGGAGGATTGGAGATGGAGTGGGTGTACAACTTTAAAATGACAGGGACTGTTGGAGAATCTGTCTGTTGAGCGACAGGACTGTAGACAGATTTTGGCTTGAGGGGTAGGTACATGTGGTTTAATGATGGTAGGTATGCATGTTATGATGTTTTAGTTTTTTTTTACATATGTACTTTTGCACTATTTACAGCCCCAACTTTTCAAAGTTCACTTTTTATGCATATTTCAAATGCTGTCACTAAGGCTGTGCCATTTTTTTTAGACCAATCAAAACTACATGCTAACAAGGACACTGTCATACTGACTGTGGACAATTACTGCATTGGATGACATACATGAGATTCTGACAAAGAAATTGCAGACAAATTTAAGAATGCAGATGTGGTTGATTTATTTTTGTATGCATCAAAGCAGTTCCAGGTTACTTTCCAACCAAAGAGATCATATTACAAAAGAAAGGGAGCAGAAATATGTGAAGCAGTAGCAGGAGGGTGAAAACACAGATGGGGAACTCTAGTTAATGCAGCAAAGCTTTTCATACAGTAAGCTCTACAATATCCCATCAGAACAACCAATTAGCTGTGAGGGATTCACTCAGTATAAGCTGTACATTGTATTCATTCGATAAACTTACTAGTGGAGGAAATCTACAGCTTAAAACTGAGATATAGGTTGTGATGTAGCACTGTATGGACTGGGGAAGTCTCAAGAGTATCAGCACCTTGGACAGCACTAGTGACGTATTCAAGAGTGCACAATCCGTATAACACATATAGGATCATGCTTGTAACACTGCTTTAACATGAAACTGCTTTCATGTGATCAGAGTCAAATAACTAAAAGATGGCTACATACTGCACATGACTATTAAAGGAAAATTATGTCTTACACACCTTTGTGTGGCTAATGTTGTTATCCATCCAGTTAAGATAACAGCACAATAGCACTAAAGTTAATTGTGTTGCTATAAATAACTCAGTATGCATTAACACTTTTAAAAAAGCCCATGTCACCATTGACTTGGCAGTCGTTAGGGCCAGAATACCTATACTAAGCCGGATATGTAATATACATTATATATGAGATCTCTCACACTCATCTGTAGGACATGAATAAAGTATCAAAGAGGAAGTTATTGCAAAGTTTACTGGACACTTAAAAATAAATGACAGTGATGTGAGTGCCTATAAATATGTTATAAATATGTATTTTAAGTGGTAATTTGTGTGTTGGCTTCAGTGGAGATTGGGAGAAATATGATGTGCAATAGCAGTGAATGCAAGAGTGCTTTTATGCATATGAGATGTAAAGAAGGGAGAGCATCATCTGTACATGTGAGAGTTCAATCTTGAATTATGGGCAAATACGCCATCTCCTATTATCTACTGAGCCCCTGATTAGCATGCATTAGACTTTGGTGCTTTGCCTCTGTGAACAGAGAGAAGAAGGGATTTCCTCAGCACCAGTCAATAGCTGTGCTGCAGCCCACACTGACCTCTTTCAGAGAATTTCCTCTCTCTCTCTGTGTGTGTGTCTCTCTCTCACACACAAACACACACATACAGACACAAGGGTACAGGAATGAGGTGCTACACCATAGAACAGCTGTCTTCTTCTATTATATCATGCATATTTGATTTTATGACCGTATATTATTCTCTATAGTGTGTCTAACACACTAATTTGCTGGTGTAGAGGGGAGTGCAGGTGGCATGCATGGCCCTTACATACATAGCTTTGTGCTCTAAGTGCATGCTCATATTTGACAAGGAGCATTTCCATTTATGATAAATAAGCTCATCACTGTCACTCTTGGAGAAGCCGAGGTGACTGACAGGCTGACTAGTCGCTTCCTTCCGGCTACGTTCTCATCTCCTTGTTTATACAGCCTCCTGTGCTGCTTACTGATGGTTATTATTCTCTGGGATTACTCAGTTTTACTTTGGATCACATGTGCACACATAGTGGTCAGGTTGTTGGCCAGGATCTACAAAGCAAAGGAGGTGCTTTGCTGCCTTGTCTTAGACATAAATCATAAACCTCTTTACCTGTAGGTGACAACAGGAAATGGCTGATCCTGATACAAAAATAGAGCTTGGTTGATTCCTGCCCCATTTTATAATCTATGTGCTCTGGGAAACTCCTCATAGACATACGATGAGAGAGGGGGAGAATAGCTCATGTTGAAGGAGACTGACATGACTGTTGATAGGCACATTTTTTAAGAAGCAGTTTTTGTGCCAATGCCTGACATTGTAAATGTAAGGTGATTTCATGCATATTTGTACAGATTTGGAGTGTGTGGTAGGTTAAATGTTATTGATTGATTGAACAACTTTTCCACCTCAACCAAGCAGAAAACAATTATAGCACAAAAAATATTTGGAATTATCAGTGTTTCCACTGATTTTTTTTATGCACAAATCATTTTTCCTAACTAATGGTTTGGTTTGTTGAACATCAAAAGATTGTAAAAAAAAAAAAATGTCATTCAAACTTTTCTATATCCCAGGATGATATTATCAATCGCTTCTTTTATTTGACCATCAGCCGTAATCCCAAAGATAAATTCTTAAACTTCAGACACTCAAAAATGTGGCATTTTTGTTCCAAAGATGACCTAAACGATTAATCCATCATCAAAATAGATGCTGATTAATTTTCTGTCAATCAACTAGTCGATTAATCAACAAATATCTGCAGTTCTACTACACACCAAGCTAAATTGTCACAATCTGTGTCCGACTGTAATAAACATTTTGAGGCACATTAGATTGTCGGAGCTACAATCTAAATAACAATAATTTAGAATAAAAAATATGCCATAATGCTGTCATGCCTTACTCTCAATGGAAGGTTTTTAGAAGTTTTAGTATCAGTCACATTGTGAGAATTTGGTCCTACATTTCTGGTCATCTTTGGTCATTAAAGCTCAAAATGAATGTCGGTGGATGTGTCTTGCAGTGGGATTTAGGACCATATTTTGGGACTGATCTAAAATTTAATTACATTTCTCCAACAATCTTTAAGTTCCATCTGGAACAGGCTCAAAGTCACACGGTGTATAGGAACCTTTAATGAGCGTAGTTTATATGTGTGCTTGTGTTTACTTTAAGGGCAACAATGGGGGGAAAAAAACGCTATTGTGGAAGTACTTTGTGATGACTGTGTAGGCCTGTGAGGGACACAAAAGAGTGAGAGAGAGAGAGAGAGAGAGAGAGAGAGAGAGAGAGAGAGAGAGAGAGAGAGAGAGAGAGAGAGAGAGAAAAAAGAGAGAGAGAGAGAGAAAAAAAAAAGAGAGAGAGAGAGAGAGAGAGATTGAGTGTGAGACCTATTGATGAGAAGCTATGTCCTTTCTATTCTTTTCAGGGGAGGATTGCATTGAGATGCAGGACAACACCGGCAGCCAGATAGCATCGCTTTTATCACAGGACAGGGGGGGAAAATGTGGACATTAGAAAAAGTAGCAGGGAGAATAATTGGCCGGGGCAAGAAAAAGGAGATGAAGTGCAGAAATGCAATGATAAAGAGAGACATTTTGCCAGGCAGCCAATTAAGGGCACTTAGGGAAGGTATATTGTACCAGCGCGCTCCTTCCAAAATTCTCTCTCTATATTACAATGCCAGTAAGATCTTAATGTGGTCCTTGCGATTTGCCAAGATACGAAATGCCTTCGGTGATGATGAAACACAAATCGACCGCGACTTGTTTCCTGTGTCGCCCAGAAAATTAAAAGTAAAGGCATCAGGCGGAGTGGAGGCGGTCACCTCTGTCACTGAGGGTCGAACAAGGAATGTCAGCTAGCACTCCCCCTTTCTCGGCTGCATCATATTGACAGGGGCCTTCTAGCTGTCAGTCAGCACCGACGGAGGCACGAGTCCCTGCACATTATCATCCACTCTGCTCTTGTCATGAAAGCATCATGCCTCCCCAGGCTATCATAAAGCATTAGTGGCAGACCATACATGTGTGGTGCTAGACGGTCTAAACTGCCGTAAACCCCTGTTAATAAACAGGTCCATGCCCTATTGACTTAAGTAACGTGGCGTGTCATAGAGCATCTACATCTGGCTTGACAACCACATCAGCAACATACCCTGCTGGTGGCTTCCGGCTCGCAGATTACAACGCAAATGTCTACGTAACAGAGGACTGTTGTGAATGAGCTTTACATTCCATGTTGTTGTCATCATGTGAGAGGGGTCGCTGCAGCAGTAATGCAGTACTATGGAAATATGGTGGGATTACTGCAGCTGGGCAGATTTCACAGCTTCCCATAGATTTCCTTGGGAGCTGATGGAACAGTCAATAGAAGCAGGGAGCCTGTATGACACTGTGACCCCTGCTGTCTAAACAGGGGACTGCAAATAACTGCATGCCATGATGAGATGCTACAACATTATGTTTTGAATTCCAGAAGTAGAGGGATACATTTTTCAGGGGCATTAGTTGTGATTTCACGCTTGTGCATGCATGATGAAATGAGAGTAAACAAGATATTAAATATTATTCATGGCTTCGCTATCATTTTTAGTCACAACTCTTGTTCCCTTGCTCCGTATATGCTAATAATATGCAGGGAAAGAAGCCAGATTTAGGGGACTCTGCCCTGTGAGCGCTGGAGTGTGTATTATTAGTACTTCACTGTCCTTATTTGGTGCTAAGTGCAATCCCAGTGTATGGTGGTGTGGAGAGTTAAGCTTCCTGAAGCAGGTAGAATAGATGTAATCAGACACGAGGGATAAAGAAGGAGGTGGGTATGTGTGAGCGGGGGGTGGGGATGCTGCTCTGCATCATAAAAAGGTTCTTCCCATCTTGGAGATTCTCTGCACGGATGCTACATATTACGTTTCTCATGTGCTTTCATTTAAATTCATTCCGGCTTGAGACACGTGGAGCGGGAGTGCTACCCCCGGTCTCTCGATAAGTCGCGGTTGAGGAAAGAGACTTTTATTTAATTTCCAGTCCAAGCACCCGCCATTTAGATGGAAATATTCTACCCCCATCACTCTGAAGAATGTGCACCTTTTTACTGTAACATCCAAACATCGGTCTTCAGTGAGTAAATCCCAGGTGGTCTATACAGCTCTGCTGAGGTCTAGGGGTGACCTCAAGGTGAGCGTCGGAGATAGGGTGGACAGGCACGTTGGACATTCTGGTGGGATTTTAAAGGACATTCATTTCATTGTCTTGTCTGCTCTCTAAGTCTACTTTTTTCCTCTCACGAAGAGATCCAGACCTTTGGAGACTACATGAATGAAATACAGAAGATGTGGCTTCTATCATTAGGCTAGTTTCAGGGGACTGATTATGAAGGGTAATTATAGGATGACTTGGGAGAGGGGTTATCACTGGTGTCATTTCAGAGGTTCAGCTGAAGGGTATTTTGCTGGAGTGATGGGTTCTTTTTCCAGAGGCATGCACGTGTTAGATCGTGGGGTGCTGGCGACTCGAGCCCTTGTCGTTCCCAGCATTCTTGCTTTGGTCCTGGGGGAGTCGCGCAGGAGCAGGTCTCTCCATTTCCCTCTCGTCTTAATCTCCTTTATTACCCAGCAACCCTTCTGTCCTCTCTAAGCGATCTTCCTTTCCTGTCTCTCCTGCCTTTCCCCGTCTGTCTCCAGCACTTCCCACCCCTCTTGCACTCTGGCCTGATAAATAATGAATGAAGCGGATCATCTATCGATCCCATCCTCTTTGTGTTAGCACAGCAGAAGATATCAAACCTGTCAGAGAATCTTAAAATAGCCCTGTGATGCGGTGGTCATAGTAGTGGTAGAGTTTGTTGAGTTAAGGGTAAGAGCTTTTTGTTTTCTTTTATGGCCGTTAAACGGGCATAAACTGTGGTGGAGCAGCGGGGGCCGGAGTGTTTGGAGAAAGAGCACAAAGTCCTGAACTGCCATCTCAGCTAAAGGGTGATGCCTGACTGTGAAGGAGAAAGGTGATGATCTGTGATAAGTGTGAAACTGAAGGTCTCTTATACCTTCCCTATCTACTTTTGGCTCTTTATTAGAGCCCGTCGATGCCAAGTGGTGATCCTCTGGCCCTCTTCTGTCTCAGAGAAATTCTCCGCTCAGCCATTTCTGCCCTGCTGCTCTCACTTAATCAATCCAGCAGATTGGCTTTGCTCTCTGACAGTGGAAGGACCCTGTCGAGACCCTTATGGAGGCTAAGAGAGATGTATATCTGTCGCTATTGCTTAATATCACCAGTCAACATTATGCAGGGTTCAGTAGTCCTTATGTCGAGGACAGAGAGGGAGGGGGAGCGCTGCAGGAACACGATCATTTACAACGACTGGCTGAAATGTTGGATTGGATCCAAGTTTTGCTAATTTGATTTTGTAATGGCTATTCAGATTTAGCCAGTCATGGATGATTGGCAGTACATGAGAGTAGCCTATATTAAATGGATAATTCTCTTTAGGATAATGAAGGGGGATGAATTTTATGATTTTTTCCTACATAACCAGAGTCAGAACCTGCTAATGCCACAAGTTAGGTATTCATAAAGTCACTCGTTACACTATAGAACACATGATACTCCTTGACAGACGCCACACCTCATACAAAAACGTTATTTCAAATATTGTATTTTTTTGTGGTTTTGTTCATAAACCAAAACCTACAAATTTCCTAAATGTCTCTGGCTCAGTAAGATAGGATTTCTGAACTCAAAATGACTCTGAAGTAGTCACTGCAGTTTGATGTCAAAATGAGTCATTAATATATACAGTAGTAAACAGTATGTGAGTAGATTTAATTTATTACTGCATTGTTGTAGGTATCAGTGTTTCACTGCTTTTCATCTCCTCTGCTCTTGTCCTTTGGGAATGTGTTATGTTATGTTACATGTAGTATACATTCTTGTATCGTTGTTCCTCAAGGACCAGGATATTCATGCTTCTAAATAAAGTCCAGATATCTATCCATCTTTCCCCTCAGGAAAAAGTCACCTAATTAAAGTAGTTCACTGTTTGTGTCCATGTTATTTTCGTTTTAAGTGTTTGCTTACATGCACTGGAGTTCATGTTCAAAGCCTTATAATGATATCAGTTTTCTCTCAACATTTGCACATTATTTTTCTTGTCTTCCCGTTTGCTAATATGAATATAACCCCTCACCCTTTCCCCTTTTTATATTTATTTCCAGGAGCACTTCACTCCAGAGTGTAGGTTCAAGGAGAGTGTGTTTGAGAACTACTACGTTACATACTCCTCCATGCTCTATCGCCAGACTCAGTCTGGTCGCTCCTGGTATATCGGTATCAACCGTGATGGCCAGGTCATGAAGGGCAACCGTGTAAAGAAGACCAAAGGAGCTGCGCACTTCCTGCCTAAAGTTATAGAGGGTTGGTGTTCTTTTTTATGAGCTACGACGATTATCCTGAACATTTAATTTATTTACTTGTGCAATTCAAACTCTTGAAAGGGACATAACATACTTTAGTGATTTCTGTCATTTATATATTATTATACAGATGGATTTCTATGTTAACGTGATGAAAGTATGTAGAGAAAAAGTCCATTTCTCTACTTGCATATTTTGGATCACATTTCCACTCTAACATGTGCAGACGTACTGGAGAAGTTGACATTTTGAGTAAAGAAAGTGGAAAAGAAGTGAAATGAAGTGAAATCCTACTACTATTGTTTGTTTACAATGCCTCCGGAGTCTGCAAAAGTCTCTGAGGAGGGCCTTAAAGAAACACGAGCTAAAACTGGCCTGTTTCAAACATAGGCTGAACTGAGGTGCCGCATAAAGAGCCAGAATAAAATAAATAAATCTCTTTTTTAACTGTAAATCATGCAGAGATGTTCTAGCAGAGCCCCAGAATATAAATATAGACCTGGAAATGCGCATCATATGTCCCCTTTAATATTTTGTTTTCCAGTTAGATGCCAATTATTCATCACTGTATTAATTATTAACCAACAGCTTCTATCTTTGTCACATAGTTGCGATGTATAAGGAGCCATCGCTACATGAGCTCGCCAGTGAACCGGTGAGTCCTCCTCGGAAGACAGTGAAGACATCAGATTCGCCATCCCTGCAGAATGGACGGAAAGAAGCTCCCAAGGCTGATGCCTCGTAGCACAGGAGACTGAGGGTGGGACAAAGGGCAGCAGTGACACTGGGAACACAGTCACCCATTATGCACTAAGGGCGGCTGAGGGAATGGCCCATGAGGCCCATGAGACCACATTCCAGAAGTGCACTGCAAGATGCTGAGGTAGGGGTCAACAGTCCATCAGCACCCTTAAGAGGAGAGAGGAGTCCCCCCCTCACCTGTCACCACAGAAAGCAAGGCCAGGGCCCAAGCCAGGACTACTAACACCTCCCACTGTTTTTCTCTCTCTCTCTGCCCCCCCTGTGACTTCCTGATGCACAGTCTCCTTCATTTCTCTGTCATAGTCAGGCCTCTCTGTGTCACTGACTACTTCACCATTTTTTCTCACATGCCCACCCCACCGTCTGCTCTTATTGTACTGTATATTCACCACTCGCGCGTATCCAGCGCTGACTCGGCATCGTAATCCTCACCCATGGGGCCTCTCTTGAGCCCTAAAGTTGGTGACAGTATGGCTCAGCCAGCTTTCATCGCACCATCTGCCAACCGGCGCAGCTAATCACCAAGGTCAACTAAAGCTCAAAGCGAGATGAAACGGCTCAGAGAGTAATGATATCTGCTGGTATCCTGGGTCAGGTCAGGTCAGCCGAGCAAGATGAGTGTATGAGAAAATGAGTGGACGAAATACATTTAAAAAATAGTGTATGACAACAAAATTAATAGTCTAACTTTTCTTTTGTTGTTGTTGTTGTTGTTTTATTGTTTTTTTAAGTCTGCATATTTCAGCCAATCCTCTAATAAGAAGTGGAATACATGACAGCTCAGATGAATGACGAGTGCATATCTACTATATGGAAACTCCTGCCTGTCTGTAAAAGATGAATAAGGTGATAATAATGCTGAAAACAAAAGATTGATCAAATAAAATAACAAAGCAACTATTCTTCCCAGGACAATGAGCCATAAAATAGATCTTAAATCGCTAGAGTTCTCAATCCAGACTCTTATGGATTAACGCCTGAGCAATATTTGTACTATCGAGCCAGAAGATAATTCTCACAGGAGAGAAAAAAAAAAAGAGTAAATAAGTGAGAGACTTAGCGATACCTTTTTTCAAACCTTTCTTCTTTACCAGGTGATCGCTTATTATTGCACTAGCTCATTAAAGGCTACAAATGAACAACTGGGGCATCTTTTAAAATCCAGGGAGGATCTGAACTCAAGTCACCTGAAAAGAAAAAGAGCAGCAGTGTATACTTCACTCAGCATCTGCTGTCAGCATAAAGCCAGGTTTGAAGCTAAACATCAAAGCCAGAGGAGCCTCTGAGCTGGAGCACTTGTTATTCTGAGGATGTCTGGCAGCTTATCCACTCACTAGCTTTATCAAATCACCTTGGAAGAAATCGCCCTCGAAAAAATGTGGCTGTCTAAGTGAATGTTTTGGTGCGACTGTGTTTTAACCCCGTAGCGTGGGTGTCTTCTGAAGTATGGATGCGGTGCGAATGAGCGTCCGTACTGAGAATAAACAGAGATGCTGCAGGTAACCTCTACAGTGTCCTTCAGACAGGGCACGACATTGTGTCTTTGATATGTCTGTGTATCAGTTTATAGGTAAACTTGGAGGAACATCCGTCTTGTGTGCCGTTTTCGCTGACTTTAGCAACTCAAGCGAGAAATTTCTTGGAAAGAGGATCTCTGGGCAACTTCACAGTGACTGAACCTACGGACGGCACTTCATTAATTTAACATGTTCTTAATTTTGATTTGCAATGACCTGATGGAAGTTGATGAAGGGAAGCTGTAAGTGTGTGGGTGTTTCAGCACTGGCTGTTGCCTACTATGGTGAAACCACCAAGAGGGAAAAAATGTCACCACAATGTTCAGTCAAAGCGAATGTACACGGATACCACCAACAAATCCAGACAGCAATAAGTCCCTTGCTATGTCAGGAAGAGAAATGTTGGGAGACATTTTTAAAAAAGGCTCATTACGGTCGCTTAAAGTCAAGTTCAGTGCATTGAGATGACGTTTACTTAGGAATGGCAACAGAATGTGAAGACGGGGTTAATGGAACGTGAAACGGAGGGACTTTCTGAATGTGATGTAGGGTTAGAGAAGAAGTCTGAGATTGTGTTGCTGAATTGTAAAGAGGTCAGCGTACAGAGGAAGTTATTTAGAAAGAGTGAAGGATTAGCAGGTGTATTCTTGGAGAAATGTTGAAAAGGAATTTCGGCAGTAAAGTATGCAAGATTCTTGGCAGGGTTTTATTCTGGCATGTAGATATGATAATGAATGTGAGACAAAGAGGCATGTAAGGCACTGTGCTCTATTTATGACAGTGGAGGTCAATGGAGGAAATTAGTTGGAAGGTTTGCTTTTTCTTTTTCAGTAAGTCCTTAATTTCAAGTCTTTTCCAGGGGGGAATCTCATTCGGTTCAATTTTGGATATTTTGTCTTTGTTGGCATGTTTTCGCACTGCACGCCAAACAAATCCCTATTTTTTGACAAGCCAAATGCTCCCTCTCCCTGGCGAATCTGGCGCAGCCTAGAGTGGCTTCTAACTGTGCATTACTAACTACCGTATATCAAAGTGAGTGCACAGCAGGTGGCAATTCTAAAACATCACTGTGAAAAATATTACGGGTTTATTTTAGCTGTCAATACTCGACGTCTTGCGCAATTTTCAATATCTGCTTATTTCATCTTTATCCACGCCAGTTCACATTTCAAAGTTGATTGCTGAGTCCCCCCTCCTTCTATAAACGGAAAGCACTCGGAGGTGCAAATCACTGACAGTGAAGGAAATCTCGCTTGCCAAAATGAAGCCATCTCAAGGAAAGCAAACATGTAGAGTTTAAGCCTCACTGTGACAAAAAAAATTTGAAAGCTCCACATTCCTCCAAAGATTTCTTAATCACACAAAAGAAGAGGAACCAGTCCTTGTTATTTGTAATGCTGAAGAATGCCACAGTAAGTTGTCCGACCGTGATAATGCAAGTAGACAGACAGGAAAAGAAGAATGTTAAGCAGTCCGATGTCGAATGTGAAGTGAAAAATCACTCGGGAGTTGGGAGAAGAATGTAAGACGGGTAGATGTGAAGAGAACAGTAAGTTTTTAACGATGAATGCGAGGTAAAAAGATGTCGAGAGGTTCCGAGACGAGTAAGTGCAATGAAGGCGACAGGAAGTAGAATTGTATTGGCCATGCGGACGTTAACTGAAGCAAGTTATGCTGTTGAATGTAGCTGGAGGCAGATGGAGAGAAAACCTAGCGGAGGTATTAAGAGGATATTTGTTATTGCAGTTTGGAGAAGACGGCGAAGAAGAAATTGTTCTATTTTGCCATTGAGGATACGTTTATGGGACGTCAGGTCTTGCGATTCTAACAGCGAGGCAGTAATATGGAAAATAAAAAACGATATAGATTATGTGCCCACGCATGAGAGATTTAAAGTCGTAATCCCTTCCCTACACACACACCTACATCTACAACGGCAGCCTACAGTAGCTACAGCCCATTAACTTTCTTTTTCAGCACTATGTTGACTATGTAGGTGTAGACTTACATTGTGTTTATAAGATCTGCGTGTGTGTGTGTGTGTGCGTGTGCGTGCGTATCTATGATTAAGAGTAAGGTAAGACAAGACAGAGAGGCAAGGAGAAAAAGAAAGGGCGTTAGATTGAAACAATGATCGATAGACTCAATAAAACACAAACAAGAGAACAGCCACCCCGCGATGAGTGCAAAAATTTCCCCAAGGTCTGCCCCAGACAGCGAAATCCATTTGTTGGTAATGAACTCAGAGGGCTGTTGTTTGATTTCTACCTGTAAACTCGACAAAGAAGCCAGCTGGGTGACAACAGGAGGAAGATTTTTTTTTCTTTTTCTAATTTCCGCAGGGCCTCGATGTCGGGGCCTGACAAACAGTTTCCTCACGCTGTCCTATAAGACACATAACTGTTGAAGGTGGTGCAGATATGTCACATCAACCACCACCCTAAACTTGGTCCCCTTAAAAGAGTAAATCACTGAGAAAGTGGAAGCACATTGCACCTTACGAGCACCGGGCATTGCTTGAAACACTTAAAAGGAGATTTTAAAAAAGAGATTAAAACACATAAACTGGGAATCTCTCTCGTTTATCAGAGTTAGTGAGACTAACAGGCAATAATGAATATTAAACTGCAGCTAAATCATCACCAATGTTTGAGAATCACAGTGGAGATTTACTGTAGAGTTTTTGTTTTTGCACTGTAATATAACTACAAACATCCAGGGTCTGTTTTAAAAAAAAAGAAAAACCTCAGCAACATTTGACATGAAATGTATTATAAAGAACCAACAAGGCATTTTAATCACACTGAGTGCAGAATAACAATAATGTAATGTCACATGAAACCATTCTGAGCAATCACTCTTTAGATTTTTTAGGGCTAAGAGAATGTTACTTCACTAAATGTGCGTGTTATATTCCCATATGCTGCAGTTATTTTGCAGTCGCTGTCAGTAGGTGGTTGAAATACTGCTGTATTTGAAATATGCAGACTGATATGCGGACTATGCAGCTTGTCAAATTACAAGGAGAATGTGTGTAGAACTGGCTCCCTCTAATGGCCAGTCACAAAAAAGGTGTTGAGGAGGAACACTGTGGGCATCATTTCTAAATATCACACTCAAAGCTGCTCCAATGTTCAGATTTTCACACTTTTAAAAAAAACGGTGCACTGCTATACTATATGTTTGATTTCCTACAGGTAATGAGGAGTTTGAATGTGATTCCAGTGCACTCATGATGGCTTCCTCACATGGTTATGATGCCTTGTTGTGCTTTATGTGCAACACTTTAAAAGCAGTGGTTCCTTACCATCTGATTGGTGCTCTCCTGTTAAATCATTTTATTACAACAAAAATGTCACTTACAGTTACTGATGGCAGTTGACAGTCTTCCATACAGAGATTTATCTGGTAAATATGTGGCATGTACAGTTGCTTTTTTTTCTCCAAAAGTTTATTCTTACAAAAAATAAGTGGGGTGGTAAACTGTAGATCTTTTTCTTTTTTTTTTCTTCTTTTGTTTTTACTGTCTGTGGCAACTGAATTATAAAAAATACCACATTAAATAAAAATAAATCTGTCCTTAAATTAAAGTACAAAATCAATGCCTAAGTTAAAAAAAATGTAAATCTTGACACTGTTTGAATATTCTAAACAAAATGAGCATTCATGTTTGAAGAGGCACAACAAAAGCCATTTATTTCATTTTTGTAGAGTTTTTGTTTTTTTAAATAAAGCCCCAAAATCTTTATACACAACTTAGCAGTGTGCATCCATGTTAATCCTGTTGGGATGGCCTAAATGTACGGAATGTTGACAGTTTACATGTATGTTAATTCAATAATACAAATACTGTATATCTAATATACTATGTCAGGTCTTCCTTTTTCTTTTTTTTTTCAGATATGTACTTAAATAGTGTTTGTTGATGATTTTTTTGTTGTCTTTCTAAGTTGTATTACCTTGTCATGTTTCCTTTACTAATGCAAACTCCTCAGAAGGAGGCAGAATAGTCCCTTGTTTGGTGTGTTTTTGTCTTTGGTCGGCACTGTTGTATCCATGCTGATGATGTGTCCCCTGTCTGAACTTTGCCCCAAACTGAATCCTACTGTGCGACTGAGTTGTGTGTTTGTGAAAGATACAACATACTCAAGTAAAAACAGCGGGGTGAAAAAAAAAAAAAAAAACCTTGTAAAGCCAACATGTGTGCTGTCACACCCAGCAATGACCTTGGTGGACTCAGAGGTACGGTCACGCAAGTCTTCCAGAACGTTTCCACAACCTCTCCCTCTCTCTATCTCCTACACTTACAGACTATTGGTTTCTCTCAAGCCAAACTTCTTGTCTTCCTAAAAACTGACAGTTTCAGAAAAAATAAAAAAAAAAATTAAATAAAAAAAGAAGCCATAAATAAAAAATGGGCCTTGGCACTGATTAGCCACAGAGAGAAGGCCTGAATCCTCAGGCACCTCTTGAGTGTTACCGGGGATTTAGACACATGTTGGACTCCTTTCAAATAAGAGCCAGAGGAGAGAAGCAGCTTTTTTTTCTTTACAACTCCAGAAAGCAGCAAAGCAGAAATGAAAACCAGCAATATGCAATGAGAACTATGTACCAGCCTGCACTCAAGGAAGGGAAATGAATCAACAAACAACAATCAGGATTTGCAGGCTACAAAGGCAATCAGCGGTCTGCAATAACAACTACTAATTGTCTAGACTGACATGGGATTTTTATTTTTTATTTTGCAAAGCATGCATATGTCACTGTTGTTTGGTTCATTATGGAGGAGCCCCTCTCAGTATCTACAGACACAAGCCCTCCATCACCCTCTCTCCATGTTTGCCATCAGACCTGTGTACATTTCTACAATAACTCCTAACTTAATTGAAAGGAGATGTCTTATTCTGGAATATTATTCAATAAAATAACATATATTTGTATGATTGTAAGCAGTGCCCTTTGATATTTTGTCTTCTTTTTCTCTCCATCTCTCTCTAAAATATTTATTAGTTCCCTTTTTGTTTGTAGATCGTGTATTTGTCCTCCCATTCATCCTTGCAAACAACATCACAGCAAGATATATATATATATATATATATATATATATATATATATATATATATATATATATATATTGCAGTTGGGAAAGATGTTTGTTATTAGATCCAAATTAAAGCTGTGATTGCTAGCAGAGAGTATGGCAGTGTCTTTGAGTGACTGGAGGTGAAGATAAGAAAGACAGGTGACAGGTTGGCCGCTCAGAAGGTAAAAAGCAGGTCAGGATGAGCCAGCTGACCTGCCCCGAGACCCCAGTATTGTACTTTGTCCCTAATTTCCCAGCCACATATAACAAGTTACACTTACACTTATCCAGTCACTTGGAGATATCAGTAAATGAACAAGTTTACAACATGTCTCGAAAGCAATATTTCAAAACTGAACAAGACGATGACTCAGCACTCACATAACACTAGTTAAAATGATGAACTGATCCATAATCTTGCAGACACCACACTGATGTGCACACTAGTTCCTTAACAGATAGTGTATTTGCCCGATTCAACTCAGACCTTTGGATTTACAACACTGATACTCAACATACTAACCACTTCTTAAAATGTGGGCCAATGTAATCTAATGCTTTACTGTTAACAGTAATGCAATAGATTCAAATCACAGAGATAGTATCAAGAGTCTACTTTCTAAACATAAAGAAACACTGGTAGAGGTAGCCTGTATAAAATCCATTATTTTATCAACAAACACATATAGGATATCTACTCCTAAAGCATGCAGTAACATACGATTCCTGCATTTTCAACACGTAGAGTTTCACCTCATAAACACCTGCATGCACTCATAAAAAATGTAATACCAGATTTCAACCACAGAAGCATTAAGGAGACAGGGCATGTTGCTGCAAGCACACCAATGAATCACTCACAATGCAATTTTGGCGAGTTTCTTAGTTTGTTTTGTAAAGAAAAGATTGTATCTATCCAAACAAACAATCAAACCTGAATGTCTCTTACAGGCACCTGCAAGTCAAGTTACACCCTTACAGTAAACTATACACAAACTGTCAAACACATGGCCAAGGGTTGGGGATTAAAACCTGCTGCACTGCTAATAAAACTAGCAATGTTTAAACATTAGCACAATGTAGAAAAGCAAGCTGTTTTACCTTAAACCAGGTGTTCATTCGTGAGGAGAAGCATCCACCAGCAGTAAATTCCCAGAAAAAGGATGTAATGGCCAAACTTCAGTTAAATGAGCTGTTTGTCTTCTCTTGTTTGATGTTTTCCTTCTTTAGGGGTCACCGTCATTTGCAGGCTATAGCTAAATTAAGCTAGTATCAGCTCCAAAATTGTACTGCCTTTACTATTTACTCTCACTGCCCTCCGTTTTGCTCCATTATGTCACGTCTTCAATCAAAATAGTCAAACAAACTGTAATTGTATAACACCTTTCATGCCTATTCATGCAGTGACCTTTCCACTAATGTGTGTGTTGATGGTAAAACTGGTGTCACTGGATTGAGCTCCTGCCATGCAACGGCAGGTTGGCAGTGTCAGAAAATTGTGTCAAATTTTAATTGCTAATTTGAGTTTCTTGGTGGTTAAATTCTGCTCTGCAACTGTCCATACATGCAGTCATCTACATAAAGCTGTCCAATTTCCCAGACAAAATATATTTTTAGTTGGATATTTTTTTAGATTTTGAGCTTGTATCAAGGTCAACCTGTAGAAAAATATCTATAGTAAGAGTCTAGTTGGCTGATAAAGGTGAATACAGAATCACTATCATCACAAAAAAATCTGATCTCTTTATTGTGACCATTGACTCTATGACCCTACACCTGGCATTAACATGTGTCTCAGGTAATCCAATCACACAAGTGGACAGCCAAGACACATTGCAGTTCACACCTGCCCAGATTTTATTGCTACCTACGTCACTTCAGCTAGGTAGGAAGGTCAAACGCCCCGCTCACAGTTATTATGTCAGACAAGCGCCAGATTTGTTTTTAGTTCATGAGGCCTAAGAACTAAGAAAAATGTTTTCATGAGGCCTAAGAACTAAGAAAAATGTTTTCATATACGGGCTATTCCAACTGTTCAGATTACAATCCCAGACCACTTCAGCAAATGGTATTGAGTGATCAGATCACAGTGTCTGTTGAGGGTCATTTACACTTCTATTTAGATTGATCAGTTGAGACACATGTTAATGCCAGGTGTGAGCAGAGTCTATATAAATATGGACGTTATGACAGCTCCCCAAAAGTGAAGCCAAAACAATTAAATTGCCCCCTTTTGGCTGGCTACAGTATTGGTCATTAATCCTACCCTCTCCAAGTTTGTTTCAGTTAGTTTTTTGATGATATAAAATTGGGTGTAATGTCATGATTGACAGCTGTGACGGCTGCTTTCAAATGCCATCAGACAGTGCAATGGCTGAGGGGGCATGTCCCACAGGCTGTCATCCTGCTGCTTGGGTCTAATGCCCAGACATTAAACACAATGTGCTCTGTGAAGTAACAGGCTGAGTTCCCTGGTAAGTCTGTGGATATGGGTTAACACACATTTGAAGGGTCTCCTCCTGGGCTTTTATTGTAGATGACTGTTTCTTTTGCATTAATTGTAACAGAAGTAAAGAAAGCTTTAAGGTTCTTTGTTATTGTTAAATTATATTGTTACAAGGGTAGTAGAGGACCCTGGTACACAGCTGGCGCTATGATTGATATGATGAATTCACCTCAAATGACTACTCACAAGTCAATGCTGTGTATGGTTGGTTGGTTGTTAACCTTGTCTGACTAGGAGACTTGGCTAGAGGTGGTCAAGACTATAGCGCATTTGAAGCCTTGTCTCTTGTAAAAGTCTAACATAAGTTAAACAAACAACTACTTGTGTTACTTACTTGGACAAGCCACAAAACTCACAATAACAGGTGTAATGGTAGGTTCCACAGTGCACTGTTATTTGTATATGCTCCCACTTTTCGTCCATTTTCAGCAAATCAAGATTTCTTATCACTCAAAAGCTGATGACACATAGTCATGCATAACTGTTTCTGCTAACTACCTTAGTTCAATGAATGACCTCAAACATTGTATTTATCATTTACTGGATGGCATAAATGTTTTCCAACTAAATGAAGACACAACGCAGATTATTTTAGTGGGTCACAAGACTTTGGGGCACCAAATGCACTCTTTGTTAACTCCCCTGTCACCTTATTATCTTTTTCTATTTTTATTGTAATACTTTCTTATCTTATATGTTTCTTTGTCATGTATGATCCCATTTGCCTATGTTTTTTTGCTTTTTATCTTGAAGCACATTGAGCCTACGCCTGTCGTATGAAATGTGCTTTATAAATAAACTTGACTTGACTATACTTGACAAGATGTAGCCACCATAACCCTGAGGGGCCAGCAGCTCATGGGGTGTAACTTGAGAGAGGTCACCCAACATTGGAAATTTTCATTTACAGCCTGGCGAGTCTCACCACCAACAGTGCAGACGCCATCAACTGCAATAGCCCGAGACACAGACCG
The DNA here is from genome assembly GCF_027409825.1 of Scomber japonicus. Taxonomy (NCBI): domain Eukaryota; kingdom Metazoa; phylum Chordata; class Actinopteri; order Scombriformes; family Scombridae; genus Scomber; species Scomber japonicus. The sequence goes on along the minus strand of NC_070590.1, from coordinate 22,688,841 downwards.
TATGTGACCCGTTTTCCTATTACAAAATGTACCAGACTGGATTTGAATGCATCCACTCTGTCGAGTGACAGGTGGGCTGAAAAGAGGATGAAATTCAACACCAGAGAGGCTATGTGTTTACTTGGTATTAACACATATATTCCTGAATTACTGAGCATAAACTACAATGGTTCCCATGGCTCAGCCTAAGTCCCAAAAACCAAAACAAAAGTATACAGTGGTATATCTAATTATACCTAAGTATACTTATACCTAAGTATACCACTGTAGCCATGTATACCACGTTAGGTTAAACAAGGCATTCTTGTTGTCTTCTCTGTGAAAATTAGCAGCTCCTCAGCATCCTGAATGCTAGATTTTCAACTGTTTATGGACTTGACTGTCATGGATTATTTGGTGTCACATATATTTTCATGACAACAGAGCTGTATCCTGATTCCCCAGCTGCTTCTGCATTTAAAGTACTCCCAATCCTTCAGCATTATGTGTATAGGAGTTAAGCATGCCCAGGCATTGCTCATGGACTCCGAGTCCTATGAGCACTGCAGCATTGTGCTGATGAGAATTGTGAAGCAGTGCTTGTGGGTGTTAGCAGCCTCAAAAACTGGGACCTATCTTTCTGATACTCAACTTCATAGACATGCCAGCTCCAGCTTGTGTCGGGGGAGATGTGGGGACATGGTGGAAGACCTGGATGTAGAGTTTAGGTTGAACGTAGATCTCCTCTGCAAGGAGAACACCACTGAAAACAGAGATGACACTCACCCTCCTTCCTAGGTGTCATGGTCTGGAAACACCATTGGTGGGGAAATTCTTCCTTCTGCTGCACCCTGTGAGGATGACCCACACAAGTTGTACAAATAAGTAAGGTGGGCATTGACCTGCCCATCTTAAAGAATGGGCCAAGAGAGGGACTTGTATAATAGGAAAATTCAGCCTTCTTGTTACATGCCCTCTAAACAATTCATGCCCATTCAAGTTCATGTTCAGAGTTTCTGATAAGGTCTACACTGGCTTGGAATTTGTTAATGGTGATCATCATTTTATTATGCCTGTCTATTACAGGCATAATAAAGCCAGACTTTGCATGTATTGCACATGCAACAGCAGACACTAAAAAGTTTCTGTGGCAGACCCGTCTTTGGAAATAATATGAATACATAACAGCTCATCAATAATTTGATAGAATTTAATAGATGAGCTCTTCTCATTTTTACAGTAACTTGAAAATGAAGGGGCTTCCAGTTAAATCACGCTCAGCATTGACAACTGAGGGGAGCTCTTCTGTGATGGTTCTGGTGTGTCAAAATGTGTTTAAAACTGTCCATTTGGCCTATAGTTGATCAAAGAAAGTTTGTTTTCCTTCAGACAGAGAGTTGCCTCTGCATTTAGATCTCCCAAAAAATAGTCCAATCTAATCTGGATCCATGGTACATACACAACAAAGTGAGTGCCAATATTTCAGCAGAATGAAAATGTTGAAAAAGGGCTAAATGCATTTTATACTTTTAACAAAGCTCAGCGAGCAGTTTCTCTCTGCTTTCAATCTTAAGCCAAATAAACTAAACACATCCTCTATCTCTTTACTGGAAGCAATAATTTGTAATGATTATCATTATGTAGTGTCATAATTAATATGGGCTGATGGGCTTTTAGTCATGCTGCCTACTAGCAGCTAGAAGTCTTACAAGGGGGGTCCCTTCTTGTGGGGTTATCCATTTCCCCCCATTAACATGATCAAAAACAAAGAGATAATGGAGGACTTCAGGGGGACACCCAAAGGACCCCCAACGCCACCCCCCACCACCGCCATACTTAACATCACTGTGTCAGCAGTGGAATCACTCAGGTTTTCCGATAATCCACTTCTACACAGCAATTAGTGAGTCTGTTCACTACATGCTCATTACCGTCTGATCTGAATTTTGGCCTCCATAGAGGACAAGAAGAGATTGTAAAGGGCAATCAGGAGAAGATATTTTATTTTGCAATGTGACAGTTGGTGATGCATATGCATATCAAAAGCTCACATAGTTTAAAAGTGTCCTAAAAGACATAAAAAAGGGAGGCATCCATAAGCTTGTCTGACTTTGACAAGCTATAAAACTGCACTTTCCTCTCTAAAGGACAAAGGTACACAGCCAGGTGTTCACTACATAGCCGATAAAACCCACTCACATCTGTACTATCATATCTAACATGTTGTTTTCCTTATTAAAATTAAGATGGCCATAATTTTATATATTTTGTTATCAACTTTAAAAAGTGGGCTAAAATCTGGCTTATGCCCTTTTCCTTTCCATCTTTCACTCCTCTGCCTCATTCTGTCTGTCAAACATGATATTAAAGCTTTAACAATAGAGATTAAATGTATAATATAACAAAGTGACAGTGACAGCTCTAATTGCAACACAGACATGTAGCATATAGGGTGACCTGGCATAACATCATGTGACAGATAATCATCTGGTGTGAGATTAACAAACTAACATCTGTCTGATCTACTGAAGAGTCATCTCTCTTTTTAAAGAACCAAGATTATTTAACCGAAATGTATCAGATGGATGAATAGCTGCAATTACTTCTTGTTCACAACCCAGCAGTCAATTAGACATTATAATCTCACAGTGATAACCGTGGTAAATGGATGACAGCTCATGTCCCAAATTCTAGGGTAATTAAGCTCCAAGTCATACTCTTGAACAAGTCAAAGTTGAGCGGCATCTGATCTGGCAGATTATTGTGTGCTCTGGGCTGTCACTGACTTTCACAACGAGTTCCCCTTTGAGAGACGACCTGAGTCAGGGTCAGACAGCACTCTTTCCTCCTCTGATCCCCCTTGTGCTTTACTGGGGCATCTCAAATCTCATGGAAGCATGACTCCTGCATTTATATAAGATTATTCTCAATAAACCCTCACAGAGTGGAGCAGTCTGCGCTCAGACTGAATGGAGCTTTATATTTCTTAATGCAGCAAACAAGGATTAAGGTATTAAACTAAATATAGTTCTCATGTTAGCTGGAGGAACCAATTACCTTTAGTGTGCGCATGTTTCCATTATAGTCATCAACATGCTAAATTTGAACAAACGTGGGAAAATCATAACCTTGGGAGGTTTTATGTGCATGTGCTGCATTTAATTAAGCTTTTCCCAGAACTGTCAATGTTCTACTGACTACACACAATTCAGGTCTTTCATTGATGTTTAAGTCAATAACACAGCTGGCTAACTCAGATGGATGGAAAACAACCATGACATGCTTAACAAAGTAACCAGAAGTTCATGTAGATGAGGCTACAAATTATGTCTTGGTATCAACCATTTCTACTCCGAAGCAACATATTATTTGATTTATTAAACTTAAAATACCTGTATCTCTTTCACAGTGATGACACATAATGTAAGTAAAGCAAAGTGTTCCTGCAGCTGATCTGTAAATATACCATCTTCTTCATCATTTTTTGGCATTCCACCATACATGTTTTGGAGAGTGGAACTATTTTTTGTCACATTATTAGACAAATAGGTGCACCAGCAAATGTTGCACATCAAATCTTGAAATATGTGGTTTAATTAATCAAGCACTGTTTTTGTTTCACTTAATGTCTTGTGGATAAATTCTTTTTGGCATGGAACTGCAAAACTATTTTTCCAAAGAGAAAGAATAAGGCTCTGAGCTTCACACATCTTCTACTTACACTTACAATGTAAGTATGGGGTATCATTTTAAGCACTTCACAGTTGCAGCTCCCTTTCTTTATTAATTATTCATTCATTAATTTGGCTATTGAGGGTTGTCCCCAATCAATGACCAAACATCCAGTTAATTCTTGTTCTGTCAAACACACAGTAAGTATGCACTCTTAAAATAGGACGGCATAAAGTTGTAAAAATAGATATTTTCATCTTAAAATTGCCCTAAAAACATTGTTGTCTGGCCCATTAGCAGTGGCGGCTGGCCCATAGGGGGCGCTGGGGCACCGCCCCACCAGCTGTTTAGGGGAAAAAATATCTTTTACATTTAAAAAAAATAATCAATGCCAGTTTTACTTAATAGTGTGTGTGCCTACATGCAATTTAAATCATTTAAACAACATTTCCACCAACTGACACTCATTAAACAGTGAATTTCCACTGACAGACAGTGTATCATTCTCTCATGGGGCGCTCAGCAGAAGTGCCCCTGACCTGCAGCTAAACAGCCAATCCGGTATGGTTGCTAGGGAGAAATTATGAATAATTGGCCTATCAACGTCGCCAAATTTAACGCCGGTGGGGCGCTGGAAATTTCAGCCCAACTGCTACGTAAAATGCGTGAAGGTTTAGGATTGCTAAAGCTACATGAGGAGCCAGCGATGGTTTTTTTCGTAGTGCGACTCCCAGACTCTGTCCTACGCTACGGCGGGGAAAAAAATACGTGCTACGACGATGGCGGTGACAACCGGAGTTCAAGAGCAGCTTCCACCAAATTCGGTTAAACCATTATTAATCTACCCCTTTGCAAGACGGACGACGGAGGAAAAACTTCTCGTTAAGGAGCTGGAACTGGAACTGAAACATCGATGCTGTCTACATCGCAGGAATCACCCAGGCATTCATTAACCGCATGCAGGCTATCAGGTATGTTAAATGCATTATTATGTAGCCTAGCCTAATTGTTAATTCTCTGCATAAATTATGTGTAGCCTAAAATGCTTATGTCATCTTATTCAAATTATTAATTTATCTGTGAAGTTTAGATGAAATAATTATAACAACCTTGGGTTTGGTTAGTATATCCCTAACCAGTTTTCACAACTGACTCATAAAACTTATGTATTGGATCAGGGAGGCTGTTCCTAATCTGACTGAGGACAAGGAGTACAGGGGACCTGTTCAGGAGCCACCCACAAAGAAACGGAGAATATTGGGAGAAGACACGCAGTGGAACAGACACACAGAGGACCAGAGACATTCTTGTGTCTTTTAAGTTGTGTATATATAGCTATATGTTGTCAATATGTAATATTATGTAATTGTAATATAGTTGTGGAGAATGCTGTGACAGGCTGTGACAAATGTATGACACTGATGCTGTTTTTTGTCTTGATTAGAGAGGGTATTAAAATCATCTGTTTTATGTTTAATTTTTGAAAATAACTTGATTCTAAATTCTTTGTATATGTTACATTTTAATAGGAAAAGTTCTCTTTCATTCTCTCTTCTCAACCCACACTCACCTTAGCTTAGACACTCCCCCCTCCACTCACTCATTCACTCACTCACTATTGATTTGTATAGATTCAGCTGAAATCATACCCTTGTTGTGAATTTATCCCTTGATTGTATTGTATAGTATTTGATAGCATAAAGTCTAATTATAGCTGTAAATTGTTACTTTTTCTATGAAATTAAATTATTATTGTGGAACTGTAGTCATTTTCCGACTGTTCATTTGAATGCTTATGCTAGATTAGGCAGGGAAATCTGTTGGCACACCAGCCCCACCAAAAAAAATTTCACCAGCCGCCACTGAACTAGAGCTAGAATGGTTGTGTATTTATAGTGTGGTTTCATAATCACAGTAACCACTAGATGGCAGAGTTTCACTTTTGATAAATTTGCTTCATCTAGCCTTATGTAACCTTAAATCCTACCTGCCTCCTAAAATAATGGTACCACTTCATGCTCACTGGGATTACAATGACTCATCAGGGAAGCGTCAACACATCTGTGTCAAATGACGAAGTTAAATCTTAATTGGAAAATGTGATCAGAGAGAAGAAAACATAAAGAGCGATTAAGTGTCCAATATCTATGACTTAAAATATCAAAGGAGTTTGGGGGAAAGATTTTCAGGTAGGTAATAACTTATATTGTTTAGTAAGATTAACTTTCATTTCAAAAGCTCCACAGGAGAAAATTTCATGTACATATACAGTACCAGTTAAAAGTTTGGAGACACCAATGAGAAAGTGTGTCCAACCTTGTGACTGGTATATAATCCAACCAAAACATACTTTAACTTATACTTCAGTAATAACGGCTCTATCTTCTCAGTTTCTGAAGGCCTAGTTAGCTCTACAGTCAATAATACAGTACACAAAACCAATCTTGAGTTAATTGTGTCATTGAGATTTACCTTTAAGAGCATTGTGAATAAATTGTTGTAGAGCTGAGATAGCTGACCCAGAATAAAACACACTTGACAAAGCAGTAAACACAAACTATTCCATACAGTATCACCTGTTTCTCTTCAGATGAGTAATTTTACAGTTCAGGAAACTTGAACAAGAAATGTTTACTGTTCACTCCCCCTATGCTGCCTGTGTGATGACTCATCTAATGACTGTGGGTATCAATCTAAAAAAAAAATACAATATTGCGCAAGTGTCACAGTATTTTTGAGACCTGACAGTCATGGTCTATATTTAGAAGTACAATACGATCTAGTAAAAGTGGGTTTAAAAAAAGTAGTCTCACACCATTGCTTGCTTAGGGAAATCTTATGTTTTGCTTGGATACTAACAGGGGCTCGATAAAACCTGTTTTACTGCTGTGTAACACAGAACAAAATCGAAAGGAAAATTCATTCTCATGCCAACTGTTCAACCAGATCTGACAAGGTATACATGTAATAAGGCAAAGACATACCTATAACTGAAAGCTGACAGTCAATTCCCAGGATTTCTAGACTACTCTCATGTTGTCATAGTGAATTGGCTAGAGTAAACTGAAAACAGGGCCAATGCTACTCAAAGTAAAACTCCCAGGCTGACTTTCTGGGAATCATTAATAAGTCTTCTCCTTTTGCTAATGTGTCAGGATGAAGGAATTTACCTTGATAAAGGATTCTAGAGAAATGTCTTTTCGTAGTGGTGGAGATTATGGTGCTCACATAAGTAGTAATAAAGATACAATGAAGAGAATATAAACTGAAATGAAAAAAGCCTGGTTACAAAACTGATAGGAACACATATAAAGCAAATAATTAGATAGTAAAAATATAGCAAATGCTTGACAGAAAGACAGAAAAGGAAGTTCTCTTTTTTCTCTGTTTCCCAGAACAGGAGTGTCTAAAAGGGAGGTGAGGGTTACAGATGGGAAGTGATAAGTTCACACATTTCTGATTTGAGCAGTGGGTAGATACTGGAACTAGTCTGTATGAGATAAAAAGTTATCTTTTCTCGTTCACGTTTGGTTTTTAGGCACACCCTCCATATAAACATAATGAGATGTTATTTGTTCAATTTATATTTTAAAACTATTAAGTATGTGTGAGGTTAAATCTCACTTTAGCAGTTCAAATAAGTACAATGCTTTATTTACTTAAAATACATTTTGAAACTCACATAGCTAGTCCTGAAAATAAAAATGACTTGTGATCACATCGCAATGTCTTACAGTATTTTACTAATGTCTCCCACTCCCCCACCCCTCACTTTAACTATATATGACACATTTCCCACTAACATCAGCTTAGTTAAATGTTAAATTCAACTTCCCATAATGAGGCAATCATGTGGAGCCAAACATTGTTAAACAGGTGCTACGATATTGCATTTAACAGTATGTTCCTGCTTTAACAAACAACAATATAGACAATGCTCTATGATCCATGGTCCTTTTTTATTCATCAAAATGTGTCAGAAAATTGTAGTATGATAAATGTAGGCACTCAACCTCTCCAATTACAGCAGTGAGGAATTATAATACAAATGTAAACTAATCTATTACATTTGCTTACATTGTTATTAAATATAGCCATGGTTTACACAGTGAGACAGTATTGTAAAATGCCATGTAATGCCATTCAATGACCATTTTAATTTATTTAATGTGTCTCTGAGAACCATGAAAAGTGCTCTAAATAAAATGTATTATTAGTAGTATTATAATTATAGTTGTTGTTAACAATAAAAGTGATGAACGACTACTACTACTACTACTACTACTAATAATAATAATAATAGTAATAATAATAAGAATAATAATACTATGATGATTATTATAAGTGTCTTACTGGGGTTAGACATACTGAATATGGCTGATGCTTGCTGTATGAACACTTTTGAAATGCTTAAAAACTAAATTCAGTTTTTTCTCACAATTTTGACATTATAAATATGAAACTTTTCTGTACCAGACATAACCAAATGTATAACAGCTTGAAATATAGCCTATTTTATGGCCTATTTTTGTATGTAATGCTATGTATGCATTTATAGACCTATTGTACAAATACATGAATTGATTGTGATGTTGAATACGTGGGTATAGCCTATATTAGAGCAGAAAATAAACACACATCTGTTGTCAATGCCTGAAACGCACAACATGTCTCACTGCATGAACAAACATCAACATGAGCTTTGATTTGTTTTGGTCCTTCCGGTGTTAGGTGTACAGTATGTAGTTATTACCATAGACATATACCTCTCAGGTGTCTATCTTAGATCTTCGAGGTCTGTTTCAGGAAGCGCTTACGTCATGATACTTCAGGTGTGCGCTGTCGCTGCGGATGAGTCGAAACTACGTGCGCGTCCCCGCCCACCTGCCACAGAAACCGCCTAAAAAAGCTCGCTCCCGCTAGTCCCTCTCTATTCAAGGTGCGGTTTGAGTAACAGGTGCGTGGAAGAAGACACAGAGACACTTTATAACTTGAAATATCACCAGTGCCTGCAAATTTACTCTGAGAAAAGCTAAGAAATAAGAGAAATATATCAGAAAAACTTACTTTGTGGGCAATAAATCAAACTTAACTAAAAACCAATCCGAGTTTAAGGAGTGCGGGATTTTTACCTTCGAGCAGGTGGACGTCGCCTTTGTTGATTTTTGAGGTCACATTTAAAGGAAGTGGAAATGGCCAACTCCGGGTTGCAGATTTTGGGATTCGCCCTGGCGCTTCTGGGTTCAATTGGACTGATAATTGGCACCATTTTGCCCCAGTGGAAGATGTCCGCTTATGTTGGGGACAACATCATCACAGCGGTGTCCATGTACGAAGGACTGTGGATGTCCTGTGCGTTCCAGAGCACAGGCCAGATCCAGTGTAAAGTCTACGACTCTATCCTGCAGCTCAACGGTAAGTTACACACTTTAAATGATTAAAATTGTTTGTCATCGACATGTTTTGCCCTTTGGAACGAAAGGTCAAAATGAATATGTATTTATGCATGTTATGGGTGAGTTAATATAAGCTCAAAGGGCTGTTAAATGTGGCTTTTGAGTATCTTACTAAATCAACAAAAGTGTTTTAAAGTGCTAAGAAGAATCTATAAGTCTGAAGACACACAAGCCTCCTGTCTATCTTATCACCCCATGCTTATCTTTACAATGGAGCTTCTTTTTTTTTTAAATTAATGTAAATCTCATATAAAGAAACCTGTAGTTATAATGTAACAGGAAATTATTTAACAAAATAGTTTGCACCTGTTGCAATACAGAAGCACATATCTTTTAACTTCAGCCAGTTTTTACAAATGGACATAGTCCTGAACTGGTTTTTACAACTGAACGGTTACCGGATTCCTGTGGCTTTGACTAACTGGTTCTGTCACTTATTAACTCCCTTTTTAATCCACTCAGTGTGGTTATTTCTCTTAAAGCTTGCTGTGAGTCCAGTGGCTCAGTGCCACAGATCTTGAAAAAGACATTTTTCAAACTCATACATTGTTCTCACTTGTGGATTACTTTTAGTACCTAGGTAATGATTCTCCCGAAGCCATTGTCCACTATAACCAACCCTCCTCCCAACCCCCCATTCACTGCATTGTGCAGCATAAGGAGTTACAGGTTAAAGAACACCTGTATGAGCCATGTTTAGTCAACACGTGGGAGAAACCAGCCCTACAAACAGTTGCTTTGGCCTATAGGGCATAATATTTAAACAAGCCATTCTTAAGCTATGTTTTTGCCCAAAAATGTTAACTTTTCAACCATATGTGGAGAATGTATATTAAATACTACATTCAGTTTCCTTTTCCCCCCACAAACATCCCCAAGCACAGGGCTTGTATAAGAAACAGGCCAAATGATTACAGTAGGCCTCATTTCCGGACTAGGGTAAATGAATTAAAATGCACTGGTTCAGTGGTAATCATGAACAAAAAAGAACATGTAAAGCTAAATAATGAAGTTGGAGCAAACATTTACTCTAATATTAAAATCCCTAGCAGTAATGGGCACTTTTATTTTGAATTGTAATCATATTTATGACTTTATGATCTCTTATCTTAAAACAGTGGCCAAATAGGTTAATGGCATGCATGGCAGTTGGATTCTACATGCTTCATATTGAGCAGATTGATAGACAGCCCTCAGGCATAAACTGCCTGAATGCCACAGAGGGAAGCCTTCTTGTCCCACCCTGTGCGTTAATCCCACTTTAAACATATTCGATTTGTTGAAGTAGGAGTTCACGAACTGGCCATTTCCTCTCAATTGTTGTCTTTTTGTCAAAAAAAAAAAGTTTCTCCATTGGACTTATCAAAACACTTGATAGACATATCTATATTACAAAGTGACTTATCGCCTCTGCAAACATGAACACAAAGCCAGCTTTGATAAAGGTTGTGTGATTAAAGCTGTGGTCAGATATGAAGCCAGTGAACAAATAATTGTTCAGTATTCAAAAATACCTGCCTTAAAATTTAACAGCGGATACCAAAAATTGGAAAAATGTGCCAACAAGAACAATTTCTGTGAAGCCACATTACTGCAGCTGATTGGATACAGAGGGCCTTGTGTCATTTATGGACGGCAGTTTCAAGCTAAGATATTTCCACCTGCTGAAAAGCGGTGCTGAGAGTCTCAGCAAATTGGGAGTGTTCCTCCCATAATGAAATCTGAAACCCGGTTAGACCTGTTTTCTGACTAGCACGCATACTAACCCAAACACCCACCCACCCCACCCCCTCCTGGGTTTCATGCAGCTTCCTGTTGAAGCCAGTTTCTGTGCTGCGTTGTTATAGGGAGCGGCAATGAGACCCAGGAGACAGAGGCTGCTCTGTTGCACATGAACAAGTGTTTGTTTACCCTCTTTTTTTTTCTTTTTTTTTTAAACAAATGGCAGCTTTTAATCACAATAAAAATATTTTAATACAATTGTTACCTCAAATCTGATGACATTCCTTTTGTTCTCCAGTAAAGCCTGTCAACCCTCCCCACACCACTTGCTCATATGTGCTTTTTAGTAACTGTTCAGTCTTTAATGTTTGACAATAACAACAATAACTGATTTTTCTTCCCTCTTACTCCAGCTGCCCTCCAGGCAACGCGTGCCCTCATGATTGTCAGTATCATCGTATCTATAGCCGGCCTGGGCGTAGCCTGCATGGGAATGAAATGCACCAACTGCGGAGGAGATGACAAAACGCGCAAGTCCCGTATTGCCATGACTGGTGGCATTATCATTCTGATCGGAGGTAAGAAGCCATTAAGTCTTGTCTTTTTTTTTTTACTCCTCCTTTTCCATGGATTATCAACAGTTTCTTTGATTTATTTCTCTGTTGCTTCTCCACAGCTTTGTGTGCCATTGTTGCCTGCTCTTGGTATGCTCATGACATCATCCAAGCCTTCTACAACCCCTTCACCCCTGTTAATACCAAGTAAGTACATATGAAGTGAAGCAGAAAACATGTTTGTCCTCTGCAGGGGCACAAGGTCACTTTTGAGAGCCAAAATGTAAAAATGACAATGCGTAATTTCCAGCGTCCAGAAATAAACGGAAACACTTAACATGTTAGGAGACAAGTTCTTTTTCCTCCCCCAACTGTATCCAAACATTTGCATATGTCCTGCCACTCCTCCATGATATATGTGTGTGCATGCATGTTTGCTTTGTACTAGTCAGAGCTCTTCCTGTTTGACTAACTAACTTCTCTCTCTTCAGGTACGAGTTCGGGTCCGCCATCTTCATCGCCTGGGCCGGAGCGTTCCTGGTTGTAGTAGGAGGTGCAATGCTGGCAGCATCCTGCCCAAGAAGCAAATCCTCATCCTCACCGAAGTATCCCATCTCCAGACCCCCAAGCAGCAAGGAATACGTCTGAACAGGACAGGACTCACTGTTAGGCTGAAGGAACACTTTGACATTCATAATAGTCTCAGCTCAGAGATTGAAACATTGAAAAGATGTATCTCAGAAGGGCATCAGTGCCTATCTGTATTCTTTTTTTTTTAATTTTGTATTTTAGTTTTGTCAGGGCTACCCTGTATTGTTACTGTATTATTTTAACAATTGCATTCAAGTTTTAAATAATGGCTGTTTACTTCATAAGACAGCAAATTGGCCTTGTTCCATCTGGGACTGCAGCAAGTGCTTCAATTTGAATACTATGTAGTATAGTATCCACCTAATAGTCATCTGTAAAGCACTAAAGTTGAAGATGAAATATATTTCACTTTCTGCATGCTACAATGTACAGTGCATTAAAGTGTACTGTGTATTTGGGAGTACTGTTTCACTGTATAGATATCTGGATATGGGAATGGACAACCATTTATCACGGTTAGGCTGTAAGTAATAGTTCATCATCTGGCACCTGAGAGTCAATCTGCTACCATTATGTCCATGTTTTTGTGCCTTTTTTATTTATATGAACAAGTCAAATGATTCTAAACTGCTGTATACTGCTCTGCTTTAATCAAGTGCCAGAATGAAATGGTAACTTTTATAAATTACAATATGCCAATGTTTTTTTCTGTCATTCATACAGATGTGATGAGCTATTTGTTGACATGGTGTAATATTGTCTGTGTGAATGGGCTTGGCTTATACTGTGTTTTCTTTTAAAAAGTTATAACAGCTGTTGCTGCACTCATCAATGTTTGTTTTTAAAAACTTTTAATTGTTTTGTTTGTGTTGTACATAAAATAAAAGTGAAAAATTTACTTTACTTTCTGACTTGTGGAAATGTGTTAATGCTAAGTGGAAGCAGTACAAACAAAATCATTAAGTGTTACCTTGGAGACCACAGTGATACCTGGCAATTATTACCCAACTTGCATACACATTTGTTGTAGATTAGAGCACCACACATAAAGAACACATGCTTTGTTATGGACTAGACATGGGGGGAAAAGTCATACAGCTGTCATACACTGGCATTATAAAACACTTTAACATGCCATAAAAATCAGAGGTGCCACTAATTACATGAATTACTCCTACCTTTTATTATGCGTCCAGGTGTCAGTGTGTGCATACTGGCTTACAGGACACCTAAACAGAACACACCTGTGCTGTTCCTGCTTTGACCACTCAAAATGTCTGCTATGAAAAAGATATACTGACATTTATACATTTTGGTGAACACACATGACAGTCTCAAGTTGCAGATGATTTTCAGACTACACAGGCACTGAGGCAAGAATCCAAAAATCATCAAGGCCACACTTCTCTGGCTGGAAGCCATTTTCCTGTAGGTGGATGAGTACACAGCAGCATGACTAACAAAACGACAGTTGCTTTGGTTTCATTGCCACCTTGTGGTGTATATAAGTAACTTTTTTTGCTTGTAGTATATGTTATGTACTGTATGGATTACGTTATAAATTGTACATAATGAAATTTACATTATGTAGGATAATTTAAATAATATTTCTCTACAGTGGAACACCTCAATTCTCCTTATTTCTCCTCTGATTTTTCCTGTCTATTTGCACTGTGTCTCATCTCTCTTCACTTTGTCATTCAGTGCCCTGAAGTTATGATTCCTGTGATTTATAAGATCCAGCAGTGTCTTGCTCTAGTTTTCCTTTTCCTCTGTTCTCATTCTGTCTGCCATTCTCTAATCACTCATTCTTTCCTCCCCTTAGGCCAAATCATGAAAGTAAAAATGAAAATGACTTCACTCTTAAGTGGCCAACCCTTCGGACCCTAGTCCTCCTCTGTCTTATAAATTCACACCATGCAATGAAACATAAGAACTATTTTCTTCTACTAGATAAACATGTTACACCCACATTGTGATAAGATTATTTCTTGCTTAGAAAAATCCACCTTTTCGGGGAAGATCCCACATGTAAATAAACATAATGATAGGGAGTAGATGTATACTTAGTCATGTATTACTTAAATGAACATGTCAAGTGAAACAGTTTGAAATAGCTCTGATTTTTGCAGATGGGAGGAATTCTTCCCTCCTCTTTTCTGTTGGAATTTAAAATGCAGCTTTTTTTTTTTACAGAAAACCATTGCTTCATTGCATAAATTCTGACTGCCGTTCATCTGTTGTCTCCTCTAATGTAATCAGGAAGTAGGGCTATTTATCACAGTAAATCCAGGCCATTACAACATAGATTTCTGTGCTATACTTCATGATGATGATAAATGATTACTGTTCAGCACCTTTTCTCACCCTGACAGTAACGATGCACTGCTCTATTTGAACGCCCCTTTAATGGACCATTAAAGGCAAAGAAACAGCTTAATATTCTTGAAGTGGCCTTAACTACCCAAACTGTAAGAACATAAATACATGGACACACTGAATTGACTCCTTCCAGCTATCAAGAATGTCTTACTGAGAGAAACAGCATGATAGGGTGCTACATAACTGGAAAATTGTCAGTGGGGTTAATATTAGAGATAAAGAGATGAGTAAGTGGGATTTTGGGCCCATGCTGCAATAATTAGACTGAATACAAAACACATACAGAATCTGATTAGTAACACACTGATGATCCAGTTACATAACAGCATGATGCAAAGTCAACTGGATTGCTGCTCACTTCACCTGACTTGACTTATTACTATACTGTGATATATTTTAGTGCAACAGAAGGAATAAGAACATAAAACATCTGGATTTACCGCTCAGAACATGAAAGTATGACGCCATCTGCAGTGACTGCCAATTACCACAATTTCACCACAGTACATTTTAGGTTAAACAAATATTTATTCTAATATTTCCTCAGCACTTGAACGTGAAACCTCAGGACACAACATGAATCTTTAACAATGGCTTAAAAGACTTTAAACTGTACTCTACCACATAAACTCCTGCCTACAAGCACACAGCTGTCAAGTCATGTATATCTGCAGAGATGGCTATGTAGACTATCATAGTTGCAAACCTCAAGAGATATCTTAAATGTGATACTGGATGTCTGAAGAAACACAGAGACTGTTTCTGTTCTCAACTTTTAATGGTAATTAAAAAAAAAGAAAAAAAAGCTCAAATTAAGACAAATTTTCAAATAACCACATTTATCTTGGGATAGTCCACCCAAACCCACAGCATAGTTTTAGTCACACAAACTGACACTTGTTTCTCCAGAACATGGAATGATCTTCTGCTGTAACAGGCCTCATGCATTAACATTTTTAAACATAACTTTCACAGGTCAAATGAGCACAGAGTTTCATTAAACTTGAGTTCAGGTTGGAATTTCTTAAAAAAACATTACAATGTGCAACATTTCCATGAATTCTCCAAATCTGCATTTTGCTGGTTTGGACTTAAACAAAAACTAAACAACTCCTTCATGCATTCAGTCACTTACACACCAAGTACTCAACATTTGGCTGATTGGTTATCAGTAGTTATGACAACACAAAGCAGTGACACAATCTGGATTTAGACCAATACTGCTGAAATGTGTATGGGGTGCGTCACTTCACTCAAAGTCAATACAACTTGTTGCGTAATAACTGGCTGATTATTTCCGGACGGTAAAATGCTTGAAAATTTACAAGGTAGAAGAAAAAAAAACAAAAATCTGATACAGTGTGTCAAACAGAAGAAGTGGACAGTTTGGCATCATGGGATCTTAACCTTAGGAATCTCACAATAGCATAAACATTCAAACACACCTAACAGGAGTTGTGTTTTCAGAAAGTGCAGAGTGTTTATGTTCATAATGGTATCAGACTAAGCTATATTGCTAAATCAATATCAATACTGTGGTCAACGCCAATGTCAGCAAAACAATTCAGCTTTACCAAAACTGACAAATCATACGACCATGGACAACATTAGCTCATGTTTTATTGGCTGTTTAAAATGGATTTGATGATATCAGACTGCAAATAGGTGCATTTGTATTGTTCTGCATGAGGCCAAATCACCCTTTAACGTAAAATATAAAAAAATAACACATGAAGATATTCTCCATCTCGGGTGTCAACAATCTAGCGAGAATTTTATTTACACATTTACAAAGATGCAAATTTGTAACTTGGTTCTCTGAGGGTTTATTCAACAAACCAAATAGTTGCTCTGCCCTGATGAGATGGTGATGGAGTTGGAAAGATGCCAGTGTACCATCACCTCCTCTCTAGTCTCTTCATACAGAAGGGCAGCTGGAGATGGACTAGACTTCGAATTAATTGACAAGTGTGAGGCACAGAGTTTGGCTTCAGAGGGTTTGAGAGGTGCTATGGGTATAAACAAGTCATAAAAAGACATAAAACTACTGAGACTGTTATTTAGGATCCTTCACCGCCTGTCTCCACTTCCACAGCTCTGCAACAGCCTGAAGACAAAAAAACAAACAAACACGTGTCAGTCAAGCTGGCGGTTGATTTCATGGTGCTAACATGTGGTAGGTACAGAAAGAATATATTCAAATGTAGTAATTAATAAGTAGAAACATGAATGTCCTTTTCAAGCCACTTCCTGTGTGAATCTGTCCTTTTTGGCTCACCTACATAAACAAGGAATTTAGTGCATTTACCACAATATTACAGCGCCTTATATGTAATAGACTTTACCGCCCCCTGGTGGTGATATCAATAAAACACACAAAATGCATTAACAGCTATCATTTAGGCACTGGTTCACTGGCTACATTTGCAATCCAGTCAAAGTCTTGAGATATGAAAACAAATCTGTAATGCAATAAAACATATATTATAGCTTTATATGTAAAGCCTTCATTTTGGATCAGAAGGCCCAAGTCTTAATTTAATTGTTTCAGTCTACACATGCAACTGAGCGTTCGACTTCTTTACTTTATAAAATGTGTCAGTAGTTTGAAAATGTCAAATTAAATTTAGTGAGGCACGCAACTTCAGATGTGTTAATGTTGATATATCATGATCAAATTTAAAATCAACTTTAGGTAGAAATACACTTACAATAAAACTTGGGTTTTCTGATTAATTTTCTGATAATTTAGGACATCAATGTGTCACTAAAATATGTAATTAAATTACAGTCACTAATCAAAATGTAGGTGATTATAAAAAAGGGATTACATCCAAATATATTCTTTTTTTGTGAAAGCTTATAATATGTAAACCTTGCATAAGCTTCTACTGTACCGGAAGAAAAACAACAACAAACACCAAACTTAATTATATTGTTATATCCACACAGCACACAGGGACACACTCCCTACTTCTTGTTTTATTCAAATTAGGGCTGGGTGTCAAGTCTTTTGTGGCATCAGATGTTTTAGTTTTAATCATTAGTTTTTATATTATTTTCATCCCTGGTCTTGTTTTTTATTGACTTATTATATACTACTATTTACTTATGCACACCTGAGCCCAATTCTACAGGACAGATTACACAGTGCAAAATAACTTGGGCCAAAATGATATCCTGCATTTATTGGTGTATTTATGAAACATCAGTATGACTGACAGAGCTGAACAGTTCAGAGCATTTCATTTTGTGTTACTCAGTTTTCCTGTTCAATGAAATGTATGTTAGGTTTGATTTAAGTCACTGGGACATTACATTAGTTACAGGGTAACTAATGATCTGTAACCAATTACATTTCAAAAGTAACCTTCCCAACTCTGGTGACTAAGTGCATCATAGACTTAGTACTATACCTTGTTGTCTGCTACTTTATAGCTGTTCTTCACAAAGTTCTCAAACTTGGGCTGGATTTTAGGCAGTGTCACTCCCTGTAAAAATGGACACAATTACAATTAATGAGCAAACACATTATTCTTTTAACTTTTCAGAAGGAAGAAAATGGTCATAATAAAACTAACCTTCTTCACAGCTTCCATCAACTTCTCTTTAATCTCAGGAAGTGTTAAAATGACTTTGGGGGTTGCTGGGGTTTTAGGTGTCCTGTCGCCCTTCCCTTTAGGTGTCTTTTCCTGCAATGCACATTAAGTATGTTAACAACAGGAGAACAGGTCGAGTTAGACTGTTATTTTTCAAGCTAGAGAAAGGTAGTGGTTACCTGCTTAGCGGGTGTGCTGGGTTTTGGGCTCTTGCCATTCTGAGCAGGAGCTTTTTTGGTGGGTGTCGGCTTGGCCTGTTATGAAAATGCAGCTGTTAGTGAAAGAAGACTGCAAGTTCATTCAGCTGGAATTGCCACAACTGTAAAAACAGCTGCTTACCTTGACAGGTGATTCTTCTTCCTCGCTCTCCTCTTCCTCATCATCATCATCTTCATCATCCCTTAAAAAACAAAACCAAAAACAAAAAAACTCTTTAAAAAGATGAAATATTACACAACACTGAAGAAAAGTTAGTTTGAATCATTTATCACAAATTAATACATTTAGTCTTACAGTTGATAATTGAGAAATTTAAAATTGAGGTAGATCATTTGTGGATTTTAGAGACAGGACAGAGACTGAAATATCTATCTGATTTTCTCTGACCGTTTCATAATTTTTCTTCATATGCTGAGACACATTATGATTAGATATTCTTTACAGGTGAGGTGAACTGTTTGTCTTTAAGCAAAGAACTAAGGATAAACAAAGTTAACAACTCCTATATACATACACACACACACACAAACTCATGAATACTTATAGAAAACCAGGCAGATCTAAAAGCTGCACCTGTAAATCAAGCGAACATATTTAAGGCATTATCTGCATCTGAGACACAGAGCCGGATGAGCAAAGCCTGACATATTAAATCACAATGTTACAATGGCAGAGCCTTAGTGGCAGATGTCTGTCTGCCACTGGACAATACCATCATCCATTGGCTTAACCATATGAATCAAATTAATGTTTAACATGAACCAAATCATAGCAAAACATAACAGACAACGTCTGAATGCTTGTTTAAAAAAGGAACAGTGCATAAAACACAGTCAAACGGGACTGAAAACCACAGACTTAGATTTCTAAACTCAAGTTTTTAAATTACAGAGCTGGAGGAAAATTTAACTTTTTGTTCTGCAGATGCCTGCTGGCATCAAGATGAGAAGTGGGTTCATTTCCCAGAAGGACTAACCTAAACATGTAGTGAAGCTGTGCCTGTCTGAAGTCCAAGTTAGAGGACAGACCAGAGAAAATGTTGCTGTTTTACATGACTTCACCTACAGTCACCAGACCCCAAAATCAAGAGTGTTTACCTTTAAAGTAAGACTATTTTTGACTTGTATATCATTTTATTTTAGACATATCATTAACTCTAGTGTTAATTAGTTTGACACTTTTTGATTTTAGTGAAGTGTTAACATCCACTGTCCTCAAGTGTGTGTGACCTGAAAAGATCAGAATAGCATGTTTATGTGTGTGAAGCTCAACACTCACTCATCATCCTCATCGTCATCATCCTCGTCATCGTCGTCATCATCCACTTCCACTTTCATTCTTTTCTGTAACACAGGGTGAAATGTGAGTTACGCTCATTTGATTTTTGACCAATATTAAACTGAAACGGTGAAGGACATCAAACAAACCTGAGACTTGGTGGCAGGGGAGGAAGCAGGCCTTTTCTTTGATGTTTTGAGTTCTTCTTCCTCCTCCTCCTCATCATCGTCATCGTCTTCGTAAAGAGACTGATCGGCCTCCATCACTTTAAGAGCAATTTATAATGGTTAAAACAAGATTTAAAACCTACCACCAAAACAAGTCAGATATGTTGTACCATTAACTAACTTTTGAGATCAGTCATGTATAGATCTTCAGTCAAAAATAATAAACCAGACACTTTTCCCCCAGACTAGTTAAAAACAGCCTTCCATGTGTACAACAAATACTTACTGACAAGGTGTTGTCCACTGATATGGATGGGACCAGAACCTGCCTTCAGACGGAACACTGCGGGAGGAGTGATTGTGAAACCACCGAGACACACCTGCAACAAGCACTTGAGTTAGTAAGCCACCTCCACGATGCATTCTGCACTAGCTGGGTGCTCTTAAAAGTTCAATAACTTTCATATATTCCTTGTTAATGATTGTGTTACACAGAGAAAGTATTAATATTCTGAGATGAGTGGGGTGACAGGATCCAAAAATGTCAAGTGTCGAGAGTAGCCTGACTGAACAAATACAGGCTTCCTGTGTGTGTGTGTACTGATGGAATAACTCAACACAACGAGAGGACATTCTAAGTGTATTTCAAAGAGGTTTACTTACACTTGGCAGGGTTGAGGGTCTGAGTGAAACCAGTGCTGCTTTGATTTTCTGACCCTCTGAGTCTTGTCCTTCTACCTCCACCATGTGAAGTTCATCTTTTGTGCTGGGGTCCACACAGGCCTAAAGACAGAAAGACATGAGTACACATCATTACTTCCAAGCCTATTTTAACTGTTGCATTTCAATAAAAAGACTCAACTCATTACAATGAATGTGTGCAAAAAAGTTTTACAGCCTTCCCCTTATCATTTTTTACTCATGTTTACTGAAATGCATCTTTTCTGACACCACACAAGTGCAATTACTGCAGGCTAGGGGGTAATTATTTTGACAAAGAAAATGTGTGTTTAACTTCAACAATGAGCATGAGTAAGTGGTGCAAAAAATGCCATTAACTATGTGCATGGTGGGTGCAATAGTTATGAGATACAAGGCTATTTTTAACAACTTCTGCACTACATGGCTGTTAATATTCGGTTATGATACGGCCCATCTACAGCAGTAAACAAACAAACAAACAAACAAACAAAACAAACATGGTCCACTTGGGGATATTGACAATTATTGTGTGCCTGTATCTTTTTAAAAACAATTCTATCATGTTGAACATTAGCTTTATGGATGTTCAGTATTGGGCTGCTATTGTGTATTAAAGAGGTGCTACACAACTACAAATGACTTAACATAAACCCTGCATCTCAGAGTACTTACCATCCTCAGATCTAGCTGATGCTCAAAGTCATCATCGTCAGGATTGAACACCACATCTTTTCCAGACTCGAGCATACACCCTGGTGAAAAATAATAAAGTTAATCAAAACATAGCAATACTCTGATTTAAATCTACAAGTAATTTGCTTAAAAACAAAAAAAAATAGCTTCTAGAAAAAACATATCACTTAAACACATACAAATCCAAGGTTGGCTTTACCTTGGATAGATAACCACCTGGGTGTCATTCTAATAATGCACACTAGAGGGAGCCACACAGATTACTGATATGAATATGCCCCACATGGCTTTGCCACTGGAAATTCCATCAATGAGGAGAAAACCTTACAATAATTGAAACTATTAGGTGGAAATTCAATATCACCACTGCTGAGCTATGTGGCTCCAGTTACATATAAAAGAAGGTGTTTTAACTGTTAGGACAAGAATGGTAGATGAATGCGATTTTAACACATTCTACCTTTCCATTTAACCTTAAAGCTTTACAGAAAATATGGGATAAAGAGCAATAAACCTCTCAATTCTCAGTTTCTAGATTGCCATTCCGTTTTCTAGGAGTAAAAGATAAACTATTCACATATCACGTGTGGAAAGTAAGTTTGTCCCCTGTGGTTTGAATCGACCCACAATGTATGACTCACCCTATTCAACATTACATCCAGCAGAAAGAATACCTGATTACATTTATGTTTCAGGTCTGCACTATAAAATCAGCTCAATTACATCCACATATAAAAGCAGGTTAGGAATCATTAGGCTGGCAGTTGGGCGAAAGGGTAACATTACACGACCCCCCCATGAAACTGGATACATTTTTAATAAGATAATGTGATTTAAAATGTTTGCAAAGGCAACCACAAAGATCATTTCGTTGGCAAAAGACTGCAAACAAATCCAGGTTAAGACTTGAGCACTGTGTCAGTAGGTGACTACATCATCAGGAGGAAGACAGCGGGGTCCGCGTGTGTTTGAACCCACGTTGAGGTCACATTTCCCGGGGAGCAAGAGCCAGGTCAGGTCATGCCTTAGCTTAAAAATAACGACACTTCACTGAGACTCCCTATAATCGAAACTACACAGGTTCCTTCTTCTGTCAGTCAGTCAGATAATGCTATAATAGCAACGCTATTCAGATAGCAGGCGCCGCCATGTTGATAGTGAAACACGTGTGTGGCAGAAATGGTGTAAAACCGCGCAGCTTACCAGAGCTCACTACTACTCCCCTGCAACAATATAAAATCATTTAATAACGCAGTATATTACATTTTAAACATGCTGTCAACACGAACAATACCTCTCACTATAGAGAGGCCGTGTGCGGATACATTATGTCGTTTTTTTGTCTTAATGTCATCCTTAAAACACGAGGACACGTAATGTTAAACATAATGAAGTCACTGACGAAACGAAGAAGTTATCTCACCGTAAAGAAACGTCTGTGGCGCCATGGGTTCCTCGTCTAAACCGTTCATTTTACAGTCTTGGAACTGGGTAACCTGCTGTTTGACTGCCGTGGACGAAATACCAACTACCACTAGAACCCACTAACTAACGTGGTACTCCGCCGTCTTCTTCTTCCCTATTAAATGTCGTTAAACAGAGAACCCGCGCTTTCACAGCGCCATCTACTGTATCATACCGTGTAGTGCACACGCCAATGTCCTTGTTTAGATCAATGGTTCTCTACCTTTTTGACTTGTGACCCCCCAAAAGTCTACCAGGGACCCCAAGTTGTCACACATTGCATTGTCTACCAGAGGACTTATTTTTATTTATTTGAGTAACTATTAGAGGCTTCGGCAAATAAAACCGTTGTCAAAAAGTTATATAGGATTTTCATCTTTTCCAGCATGGATCCTATAGGATTTCCATACATTTCTAAAGATCCCATAGGAATTCTATAGGAATAAGTTTTGTTTCTTTTGGGATTTGCACAGTCCTTTTGGAAATCAGTTTTCCCCATTGGTCCGAATAAAATCCCTCAGGATTCCCATGAATTTAAAAAAAAAATCCTTAAATCTTGAAAAAAACAAAACCACAATTCCAGTGATAAGAATTAAAGATGTAACACAATTTAATCCTATAGGAGTGGTTCCAAAATCAAGTAGAATTTCTAATCGGAAATTCTTTTTATAATCCTATAGGACTTTTTGACTATTGAATATGGTAATTCAAGATTAAAAAAAGCCAAACAATGAGGCAAGTTTGACAAAGGACAATAAACGTGTGTTGGTCCTAACCCCTAGGTTGGTAACCACTGGTTAATTCATGGTCCAGAGACATGCTTGCTCACACTACAGTAAGAAGATATTGGGGTTGATTGATTGATACAGTTTCAGTAGGCTATATGTTTTCTACAAGATCAAATGTCAATTTACCAGCGGTTGGAGCCTTCAGCTGGATCTTGTGGTTTTAATTCAGCATCTGGGGCTTGCCCAGGTATCATAATGTGGCCTAACGCCGGGAACACACCGAAGAGTAACGAAAAGCATCCAGCGGTGAGTTGCAATATGTAAACTCGCAGCGGCCCCACTTCGACGGCAGCATGCTCTTCGGTGTGCTCCTGGTGTAAGTGTGTAATTGTGCTCCATTCGCTGAATGAAGGCACTGAAAGCTAAGAAGAAGACTACTGTTTCCCAAGGTCAAGAATGAATTTCTATGCTCAAATTTAAAATGTAGAATGTCTACAATGTATAACAAGTGTGTATGAATGCTAGGAACACATCTCAATAATATGAAAACATGCTTCCCTATATGATAAGTGTTTAAAATGTTCATTTGTACTGTATATTTGATGAGTTAGGAACGTACATTTTCCAAAAACATGTAGCTTACTTGATTCATTCTACTTCCAAATCTACACTATGTTATCTTTTTTCATACAATTACTCTGATTGGGAGGTATATTTTTAAAGTCCTCCTCCAGTCAAAAATCTCTCTTGTCTAATATGTTATGGTGGATGTTAGATGCTAGGGCAGGTACTTACAAGCATGATTCATGTCATCACAACAATTTTGGAGCCAATCACTGTCCAGTATGCCAGTTGCACAAGTTTCAACCTGGAGCCTCCAGTGCATCTACGCCATAATGGACTTTTATGAAGGAGACATTGTGTGACCTGCAGTTAAAACTTTGAAATAAACAAT
The DNA here is from genome assembly GCF_027409825.1 of Scomber japonicus. Classification (NCBI taxonomy): domain Eukaryota; kingdom Metazoa; phylum Chordata; class Actinopteri; order Scombriformes; family Scombridae; genus Scomber; species Scomber japonicus. The sequence continues at coordinate 22,664,680 of NC_070590.1, read as the reverse complement.
ATTTACATATTCATAGATTTTGAATGTTTAAGTAGGCAGAAGGGGGAGATGTCATTTGTATAGGTGGGGTTTTTTTATTGAGTTTTCATTACTTTTACAACAATAGTTATAAATACTGTCTATGAAAACCACAGAGCACTTAAGAGCAGCATCAAACACAAGAAACAAATGCCAACTTACACAAGGAAATTAATTAATAAAGATTTGTTTTAAATAGCTAAAACTTAAACACAATAATATCATATAACCATTTTGAAAATAAAAAATAAAAAAACAAACATAAACCAACAATCAACTACACGACAAGTGATGCATTTCATCGATCTTTATGCATCTACTTATTCAAATTCATACACAGTACCAGTCAAATGTTTGGACACACCTTCCCATTCCCTTGAATGAGAAAGTCTAACTAAACATTTGACTGGTACTTCTCACAAAAGAATGATTGTCAAGTAAAACACAACTCAATTTAAGAAGTCATATATTTATTCTTATGGCTTAGAATTAGTTTAGTTTTCTATAAGTGAGATATAACAACTCCGTTCTGAACCAAGACATCAGAGACCTGAGACTGAGATGTCACACAGATGCATACAGCAAAAAGCTGCTCCTAAAGAATAGTGATTCATATTTCAGTGCTAAAACTACTATAGCCTTGTGAGTTTTCTATTAAAGTGGGGCTTTCAAGCACACCCTGACTCACAAAAAAATGCCAGGCGACTGCAGGAGTCACCCTATTCTGTCTGTACTAGTACGCCAGTGTGACATCACAGATTTGGTTTGGACGGAGGAGGAGGTGCCAGATGTTAACTAACACAGATGGAGCTGTCCTCAGTGTCTTCAAATGATCACTTTCCAAAGTTGACATTCAGTGGTATTTCCCTGCAAGATTAAACATTCTAATGTAAGGATTTCGTGAGAAAATTGGGCCCAGGATCAGTTCCATACACCTTTTACTGTCTTCATTGCAACCATCTTTAAATCACATCATAATCACTGTTGACCTGTGTGATGACAGATATTGATTTTATGATCAAGCCCCTTCCTGATAAATTATTCATTATCTTCATACTCCAGGCTCTTTGTCATGAAATCCAAAATGTATGCAGGTTCACGTTTCACAATACATTTTTACACCTTTAAACAACACACCAATTTGACCACATGAAGCAAAGCAGCAAGTGAAAATATCAAAGAATTGATCCATTTCTTCTTTCTTTTCACTAATACCTAAGTTCCAACATAGAAACAGACAGAAAAAACAGAAACAGAAACACACACACACACACACACACACACACAAACACACACACACACACACACACACACACACACACACACACACACACACACACACACACACACACACCATACAAGACACATGAAATGTAATGTTTCTAGACAGTTTGACCTCTCTACTGCAAGCTTTATACAAACTTTAACAATAAGCATCAGACAGACTCTGCAAGCAAGTAACAGCTAGGCCAATACAAAAGTACAGAGGTCACTGTAACAGTGAAACAAACACAGGTCATTTGAAATATGCCATATCTGTCAATCAAGATGCACAAGATAAATATAGTCTTTATGGCCAAATTCCCATAACAAAAATTTGGTAATAAATCAAAACCTGTTGCATGCAGATGTATTTTGGCAAAAAAAAGGAAGAAAGAAAATTAGTTCCGCTGGTTGAACAGTAGCTCTTTGCTGGTCAGGAGCAGCCTTGTAATGTAGGAGCATCTTTAACAGGTTAATCTTCAAGACAGGACTGAGGGCGATGTGTATATGTACGAGTCTGTAACATCAGTCACTTTGTACTGTGTGGTGCAACTCCAAAGGAGGGCTAAAAGCATTCCAGTCTGATCCCTTCATTAAAGTCTTTGTGGGGTATACAGACCACAGCCGGGCAAATTGGGAAGGGGAGGAGAGACTGGATGTATTGCACATATCCATCCACACACACGCATTAACACTACACCCTCTCTTTTTCCCTTCTTTCCATTATCTCCCTCTTGTCCTACATCACGTTCTCGAACAGCTGCATGGATCTCATCATGTTTTCATCCTGGGAAGAGAGAAAACAAGTAATTATGCGTAATGATGCAATTAACTACAACTGTTTTGTATTGCTGTATAAAGCAATGTATAGCCATAGCTGCTGAACAAGCGGCTTCCAGATATAACATAATTATTTCTCTTTGCAGAAACATCTGTTTCAAGTGGTTCTGGAGGACTGTTGATATATATTCTTTGTAATGTCTAAGTTGGTGTTTTCTGCATGTGTATGGCCTCATTTAGACTTGGCAACATAACTACACACACTACAGTACAGATCTGCTTGTAGTCTGCATTGACAGTTTCACTGGCATACATGTTTTCTATGTGTTATCTAAACTTAATAGTACACTTACTAGCTTTTGGAGCTTTCAACTGCATCTCAGGGTCTTAATTCAGCAACTGGAGCTCACTCAGGTGTTATAGTGTGGTCCATTAGCTGAATGAAGACTGTGAGATGTGAGTGACAGCTCTCAAAGCTAGTAAGGGGGCTACTGTTCCCCAAGGACAGGTATGAATTTCCATGCACAAATTTGCTGCTGCAGTATATAACAAATGTGTATGAATACTAGTAACATGTCTCAGCAATATGACCATATGCTTCCCTATTTGATACATTTTAAAATGTTTAAATATAATTACGCACCTCCTGGCAGGCTATAACAAACTCCTCTAAAGTAACCACTCCATCTTTGTTTTTATCCATTTTCTGTGGAAGAAGAATATAACAGAACATAGTGTGAATCAGTATCAGTGAACGTTTGATAATAGAACACAATGCTGTCTTGAGAAAGTTTCTGTGGACTGTAAGGACTGGCTTCACTAATATAAAAAAATACAAGTCTTATTTGAAACCTTGTGGTTGATGAGCCAGGTTGTTTTACTTCCTGCTGTGTAAAATGATGGGTTTTACAATCAACTATCACTTAACAACAAACGCGGACTTCGACTTGTATATTGTCTAATTAGGTGTTGGTGAATTAACCTGAAAAAAGGCATCCACATGCTGCTGTGAGACGTCTCCTTTTAGTGCAGGGTAGGTGTACTTGCCCATCATGTCATAAATGGCTCTCACAATCTCAGTCATTTCCTGAGGAAAGAAGAGAAAGTGAACATTGTGTTGACATTCAGGCTTGACCCAAAAAGCATTGTAAACATTGTGACAGCACAGTCTTACCTCTCTGTTTATGTAGCCGTCTCTGTTAATGTCATAAAGGTGAAACGTCCACTCCAGCTTTTCCCTCAGTGTTCCCCGCAGCAGTATAGACAACCCCACTACAAAATCCTAAAGTTTAATAGAGGCACAGGATAAACTCAGAAAGCAGCATTGCATAAGACAGTGAAGAAATTTTGCACAAAAAATGATGACATAGAAGGATGACAGCATTTTTTTGTTACCTTAAACTTAATGGAGCCATTGTTTGTGGTGTCAAATGCATTGAATAGATAATGTGCATACATGCTTGCATCTGCAACACAAAACACAAACATGTAAAGCTTTCTGTTCTTAAAAAGCTTCATACAGTATCTTCACAGAAAGTGTTGCAATTTACCTCCATGAGGAAAAAACTGTGCGTAGATGTGTTTAAATGTCTCCTCGTTTACCACTCCGCTTGGACATTCCTTTGGGAAAAAAAGATGAATTATGTTTTTAGTTTGTTGGAAAAGTTAACCAGAACTGTGCATCTTGAAATCATGTTTGTCCACTACAATGTGTGATTACATTCTTGAAACCACGGTAGAGGATCTGCAGCTCTGATTTGCTGAAGTTGGTGATGGCCTCCAGTTGATCAAGACCTTCTGGCCTGTGACACACCGTCGTCATTTCCAGCTCATCATCTGTTTTATCTACAGGGAAGAGAGAAAGAGAGAGTTAGAAAGAGGTATAATCATCACACAGAATCATGTCAAGACTTCAACAATCCCAGTTTAATCCCGGTTTCTTTAGAAATACGATAACACAAAGGAAAGAGGCGACTCAGCAAAGCTTGACAATGTGAAGTTGTCAGGAAACATATAAAAAGTCTAATTAGAGAGCAGAAAAGAGCACTTGTAGAGGTGAAGGCAGAAAAATAAGGCAGGGAGATGATCTGAAAGAGGTAGAAGAGAGAAAAAGATGGATTTTTAGAGGAGCTACATGCACCTGACAAATTAGAGGAGCTGAGGGATTTTATTAATGGCAACATGGCGCTCAGTACCAGGTGCTGAGATGGATGGTGGTTAATGATGTGAGGAGATGGTTCTGCTGTGGGGAAGTGTTTGTCACTGTGACAGTCTCCAGCTAAAGGCCAATACTAACATCCTGACTTCCGACAGCGGACGCAATCCACACATCAATAAATTCACAAACATGAACAAATATCCAAGAGAAAACAAGTGCTTATTATTCACACACTTCCACAACCTTGTACTGGTGTCACAGATTATTAGACAGAATATTTACACATAGAAACACACACTCAGGGGCTTGTCTCTATAAGTTACACAAGTACTTTTCAGATATAAACAATATATTCAGCCTTTTTTTGTAGTTATACTGTGTGATCTGTTTTTTCCTCCGGGGGATTATTTTAACATAATGAACAAAGCCTCATTAAACTGACGGACTGCACAATGAAAGCTACTTAGATGACATAACAAACACACATGAGTCCAAAAAAGCTCTATTGTGGCTGTGTCAGTGTGATTAGGCTTAGTCATACGGTAAGAAAAGGAGATAAAAGTGAACATGATTCTCCTGCTCTTTAGAAAGCAGTGATTCATTCATTTCAACCCATTGATCAGCCTGTAAAGAATGATCCTCAGTGCTGCATCTAGCATCTTGCATCATCTGCCAGAAGCAATCTGAATTTTATATCAAATATCTTGTTGGTCATTCACCATTTATCAGTCCCTAGAGGCATAAACTGTATGCCTGACTGTATTTAACTTCTGAAAGAAAGCTCTCATTTGCTGCATTTGTTACTTTGCATGATAAAAATTGCTTAACATTTTGAATCATCTTAATTTGCATCATTTAGATCATGTTAATTAGGGTTAGGATTATTAGGTTTCAGTTTTAATCAGTGTAAAAAGATGCAAAATCCATGTTTCAGCTATCAGAACATCATTTGCAGCTGTACATGTGTTTATGTGTGTTTACTGTGTTCAAACACGTTCTCAAGGCTACATAAATAAACATGAAGTATTTGTGAAGCTATAGTCTTATGGTAATTTTGGAAATTATTATGAAATCATAAAATATGACTTTTACAGAGATCTTCCACAAACATGGGAAAATTATGACAATTACCACAAGATACTGTGACAGCAAGTTTAAGCAATTTCTTATGTTCAGGATCTATTTTCTGAAGGTTTTTGGTTGAAATATTGTGAATATTTACTGCCAGTTATCAGCTGAACATACTGTACATGGTTATATATTGCTCTATCTCAGTGTTCCTTCCATCTTCCTCTTCCTCCTCACTCCTGCGATCTCATTGCTTCTTGTTGTCATGGAGATAGACAGCCATGATAAATGTGAGCAGTGGTGGTGATACTGCATGAAATGATTTTTCTTTTTTAAATGTCATACACAATTCCCCCCCCCCGCCTCCTTTGAAGACAAGCCTATTACCACACAAAAACAAAACAGCAAAGGTATCAGGGTGCATGTGCGTTAAAGCAAATGCAATAGTGTTATCAGAAACACATACAAAAAATGAGGGTGAGAGAAGGAAACAGGCAGAGGTGTTGATTAGAAGAAGGGTGAGATATGGAGAAATGGGAAGAGAGAAAGAACGAGGTGACGGAGTGTGAAGAAAAAAGATGGGAAGAGAAAGAGAAGAACACATGGCAGAAAATCATAACACAATATGTTTGGAGGACATCAAAAAAAAGACAAACATTGAACGATGGAAGTGTGATGAGAAGAAGACATACATATTACCAGATCATAACTGAGGCATTCAGGCAGAGAAATACTGCAGATTTTCTACCAACATCACTGGTAATGATGGTTATTTGCAAGGCAAGAGTTGGAATGTAAATGATTTAACAGCTGCTCTGCACATACATTAACAAAATTCGCAGGACTGAGCATCAGCATGTACCGAGGTAGGTGTTACATAATGAAGTGATGGAGGTAATTAGAAGTGGGGATTTCTCTGTCACACTGTTAATGACAACCACTGTGGCAGCTTCAGGCTAGCTTTTTTAACAACAGGTTGTATTCAGGCTTACCCAAAGCCATAATGTTTCACCAGAGAGCATCTCACATGTCATCATAACATCTAAGCAGTGAAAACACGAGCTGCATATATTGGTTTTGTCATGATTTCTCTGATTCTATTTCTTCCTACAATCTGACACTTAAATAAGCATTTGCAATATAACCTTGAAATATAGTTAGGCATTTTGGGAAAGAGGCTTATTTGCTTTCTTGCAGACATGCCTAAAAGTAATAAAATCTGACTACCAGTGCCTTTAAAGCTCACTAATTAACATGTTATGTCTTGTGTGTTCAATCCAGTCACTTCCTGGAGTCCCTGGTGGTTGCCTTGCAACCTCTAGGTGATGTCAAAACTCGGAAGTCACAGTGCCCGGTCAGAAATAGACCAGCACAAAAGCAACTGTAAAACCACAAAGTGGCGATTTAACCCTTACTTAAAAAAAGAAAAGAAAACATGACATGGTTTGAAAAATATTTTAGCTGGTTTTGCACATACATACACATCTGGCTCTGATTTATCCAATCGGATTTATCATAATCCTTGTGACCTACCTTTATTCATTTTTTGTGCAGCCTCAATACTTTGTTTCATTCCTGAGGATCAATAAAGTCTCATCTATCTAACCTTATCTTATCTATCTATACTTCAGGAAAGCAGACACTGTCAGACAAACTTT